>NC_085138.1:82221237-82821237 GCF_035046485.1 Aedes albopictus | reverse complement strand
TTGTTCATCGAGTACATGAATGTCAAACCATTTTCAACAGTGTAAATTTTTAAGATTTTGTAATATTTTCTTGAACAATCGACAATAAATATGTTCGGGATTTCCGTCATATTTTATTTTAGAACGTTCACAAGAATTTTGGTCAGAAAATTAAGTCATAATTTCCATTTGGAGCTCATTGAGAAACTTTGGATAAAATTTCTGCAACAATTTTCATTAGATTTTTTATTATAGAAATAGCAACTTTCGCTATAATTTCAGATTTTTTCTGAAAATTCAATTGAGAGGTCATTAGTAACTCCCATAGCTGTTTCTCGAATCTCAAGAAAGCTTTAAACAACAGTGAATTTTTTATTTTGTTCTTGCTCACTAGTTATAAGCTTAAAATAACACGATCAGGTATTCTGGTTTTGTTTATGAAGAGATTTGTGCGCCGGAAATCGTGAGTAAGTGCAAAAGTCGGCCATATTGGGATTCTTACAAGTCTGTTCTTAAATGTGTATTCTCAGTAATACACAGAAGAATTTTGTTTTAGACAATGCTTGATCAACTCCGTTGACCTCTACACTTACGTTTTCTGCTTTAGTGATCTTGGTGGATTCATAGAACTAGCTCATCCGTAGAACTTTAAGATCAATCCTTGTACAATCGATCCCAAAACAATCAAACTGATTACAACCTTCATCATAGTTTCATAACTCCCATCCGGATACTCCACTCTACTGGCACCGAACTGTTGTTGGTTACGCATCATCATTTTTTCACGTGCGGTTCGGTGTCGCTTCCAATGATGGCGCATCAACAAAATTCGTTTACCACCTTTTCGGTTCGTCTCGATAAATCCCATATGCGCCATAACTCTTCGCGCGCGTACGACATACCCACATCTCGATTTCATACCAGACGACCGGGGCAACCCAAATTCCGCAAAACGTATACCTATACGACCAGACCAACCTGTTGCATGCGCTTGTTTTGATTCCATCTCCTACGGAATATGTACCAACCTACCTACCTACCTACTGGGGCTATATGTTTTCGATTGGATTTTGGTTATTTCGGTGCGGTCTTCTTCTACACGCAAACCTGCACACTTCTGCTTCACCGGCTAAAGTTTGGCTGTAGTGTATATAAGTATGTATTTGTGTCGAAATCTGGCTACAAGGTGGAGTGCTTCATCTTCAGGCAGTCAGCCAGCCGTCTTGTCGTTGCCACATATCGTTATCGCAGCTATGTTCCCACAACCGATCATCCAGAAGCAGAAACCAAGTGGAGTAATCCACTTAGCGATGATTATGTAGGTCTTGGTCAACAACGAATGAGCATGAACTATTTAGAATTAATGGTATTAGTGGTACTGATCCTGCTTCTGAACAGATTTACTCAGATCTTTAATTACCGTTGATCATTTTACAGTTGTAATTCGTGTGACAGGAACAATGATACTCTATGCCCAAGGAATTTAACAAAAGTACTTCCATTACGACATTACGAAAAGATCCTGGTCCTTAGCCGACCTGGGATTGAAGTCATCTCAGTATGGTTAATATTGCTGAATACTCCAGAGATTTTTCTGGTTAACAAAACGTAATTTCGTATCATATTGATGACGTGATTGACGTACGCCAGAAATAGTGTAATAAACATTAATTTTTATTGAGTGCCATGTGGTATGCCTGAAAAGTTTTCGACGTAATTTTCCATTTAAATTCACATCCTACTGAGTTATTCGCCCATCATCATACCACTTAACCCCATCGAGTTAAGCAAGCCACAAGTCAGTATGCAACAAACTTCGAACTTCACTGGAGGAGGATATCACAGCTTTCTCAACCGTGCCCCAGCCCGAGAAAGGCAAAGCCCCGTCATCTGACTTATTTATTGCCTATGGATTTTGAATTTTTCGGTTTCCTCCTTTCGGCTGCAGCTTCTTCGCGCCGTTGTTGTTGTGGTGTGGTTCGGTTGGTATCACAGTGTGGATCTCATCACTATCCGAATAAATGGCAGCCAGCATAGCGCAGGCAACCAGTTGCTGTAGGTTTGGATTGGTTCAGTAGGTAAACTAGCTAGGCTGCAGTTAGCAGCCTCAACAGCCTGCGTTGGATTTTGGGATTTGGGTCGGGTCCGGGTCGCGGCAATAACGTTACACACATCTGCTTCACGTGCGTAGGACTTACGCCTACGGAAAGCTTCCAGCCGCAGTTTGAAGGGATTTTATCGTTTTATGCTCCATCTTGGGACAATTCCCATAATGGATTTGTCAACTTTTTGGCTAACCAAGCCAAGTGGAAACAAAAATGCTGTTGAAACGATTTGAAATTCATATGCACAACAGAAGCACATGTGCGATGGATAAATTGAGATTTAATCTACGAAAAAAAAATCCACGTGCTCCGGTGGGAATTGAACCCATGGCTTCTGATTTGCTAGACAGACGCTTCTTTTCCTTCAAGCTACGGAGCCACTTGACTATCTTTATAGCATAACATTTAACAAGGTCCAATTTTTTCTTCTAGTTATTTAGATTTTTGTAAATTTACTGTAACTTGTGGTTTGATGTTAGAAATGTATGTTTTTACCCTTCTTACACCCATAAGAAGGGTATAAATACCGCTCGAAAAACCGACTTTCGATCCGAGGCCCGCAGGGCCGAGTCTCATATACCAATCAACTCAGCTCGACGAACTGAGCAAATGTGTGTGTGTATGTATGTATGTATGTGTGTGTGTGTGTGTGTGTGTGTGTGTGTGTGTGTGTGTGTGTGTGTGTGTGTGTGTGTGTGTGTGTGTGTGTGTGTGTGTGTGTGTGTGTGTGTGTGTGTGTGTGTGTGTGTGTGTGTGTGTGTGTGTGTGTGTGTGTGTGTGTGTGTGTGTGTATGTGTGTGTGTGTGTGTGTGTGTGTGCGTATGTTACAAAAAAAGTCACGCATGTTCCTCAGCCGTCTGATATCCGATTTGGATTCTCTTAGTTGCAAATGAAAGCTACAACATCCTAGTAGAACCCAATTGAATATTATTACGATCGGACATTTGGTTACCGAGATATCTTTCGAAGAGTACTTTAAAGTAATATAGGTTAGCTTTTTGAGAGATTTTTGACATTTAGCATATTGATGAATATCTCAGCCGTCTGTCAACCGATTTGAGTTCTCTTGGCAGCAAATGAAAGCTACAACATCCTAGTAGATCACCCAGAAATTTTATTTCGATTGGACATTTGGTTACAGAGATATCTATCCAAGAGTACTTGGGATTTATACAACTAAACTTTTTGAGATTTTTGACCAAGTGCATCATAATAAATATCTCAGCCGTCTGTCAACCTATTTGGGTTCTCCTGACACCAAATGAAAGCTACAACATCCTAGTAGAACCCTATACAATTTTACTAGGATTGCACATTTGGTTACCGAGATATCTTTCAAAGAGTACTTGGGAGTAATACAGGTTAACTTTTTGAGAGATTATTGACCAAGTGTATCATAATAAATATCTCAGCCGTTTGTCAACCTATTTGGGTTCTCTGAGCATCAAATGAAAGCTACAATATCCTTGTAGAAGGCCCTGAAATTTTATTTCGATTGGACATGTGGTTACTGAGATATCTTTCGAAGAGTATTTCAATAAATTCCTTTTTACCCTTCTTACACCCATAAGAAGGGTATAAATATCGCTCGAAAAACCGACTTTCGATCCGAGGCCCGGAGGGCCGAGTCTCATATACCAATAAACTCTGCTCGACGAACTGAGCAAATGTCTGTATGTGTGTGTGTGTGTGTGTGCGTGTGTGTGTGTGTGTGTGTGTGTGTGTGTGTGTGTGTGTGTGTGTGTGTGTGTGTGTGTGTGTGTGTGTGTGTGTGTGTGTGTGTGTGTGTGTGTGTGTATGTGTGTGTGTGTATGTGCGTTACAAAAAAGTCACGCACGTTTCTCAACCGTCTGTCAACCGATTTGAGTTCTCTTGGAAGCAAATGAAAGCTACTACATCCTAGTAGAACGCTATTGAATTTTTTTTCGATTGGACGTTTGGTTACCGAGATATCTCTCGAAGAGTACTTATGAGTGTGTCAACCGATTTGGGTTCTCTTGGCACCAAATGAAAGCTACTGCATCCTAGTAGATCGCCCAGAAATTTTATTTCGATTGGATATTTGGTTACAGAGATATCTTTCGAAGAGTACTTAGGATTTATACAACTAAACTTTTTGAGATTTTTGATCAAGTGTATCATAATAAATATCTCAGCCGTCTGTCAACCGATTTCGGTTCTCCTGGCACCAAATGAAAGCTACAACATTCTAGTAAAATCCTATACAATTTCATTAGGATTGGACATTTGGTTACCGAGATATGTTTCAAAGAGTACTTGGGAGTAATACATGTTAACTTTTTGAGAGATTTTTGACCAAGGGTACCATAATAAATATCTCAGCCGTCTGTCAACCGATTTGGGTTCTCTTAGCACCAAATGAAAGCTGCAATATCCTTGTGAAAGACCCTGAAATTTTATTTCGATTCGACATTTGATTACTGAGATATCTTACGAAGAGTATTTCAATAAATTCTTTTTTATTTAATTTTATTATTATATTCACTTGTTATCTTGCATGAGTTTTTGACCATTATATGGGAAATTATTTTTCAATAAATAATGCTGACCTCATATATAGTGTATACTATAGCAGGTTATTGTTTTCAACAATATTATAAATAACATTTTCAATTAAACAGGAATTCTATGAAAACTAACAATATGTTAAATGAAAGCTTTGAATTTATATATTGTGGGAAAAATGCAAGAACCGGACAGCCAAAATAACTAGCTAATGCCAAAACTGATTAACTAAGTAGATATATCATTTTTGTCCTTTCTACACCATAACCATGAATACCAAATACTTCGGAGCTAATTTAATCGACTGATTAAGAGATATTAGACAAAGTGTATCTCGATGATTTTCTTATCCATTTATTAATCGATTCAAGATCTTTTGGCAGTTATCAAAAGATACAATATTCCAGAATATGTAAGCTATTTTTGAAACATTCCATACAAGATTCTAGGAGGTGTCTGGCATTTCCGATAGTTTAGCCCATGGTCCATGATGATATTTTGGAAACCAATCCTCTAGATGCCAAATCCATAATATTCTCTAGAACTTTTGGTCAATAGCACGAAATAAATATGTTAAATACAAATAATACAACAATAATTTCATTATGTGTAAGAAGGGTTCTGTTCACCATAGGTGGATTAAATCGGGTTTTTATTATTATATTCGCTTGTTATCTTGCATGAGCTTTTGACCAGTCTAAGGAAAATTATTTTTCAAAAAAATAATGCTGACCTCATATAAAGTGTATACTAGCAGGTTATTATTTTCAATAAAATTATAAATAACAAATTACACATAAACAGGAATTCTATGAAAACTAACAATATTTCATTTAAAATATTTGAATTTATATATTGTGGAAAAAATACAAGAACCAAAATAACTAGCTAATGCCAAAACTGATTTACATAGTAGATATATCATTTTTATCCTTTTTACACCATAACCATGAATACCAAGTACTTCGGAGCTAATTTATTCGACTGATTAAGAGATATTAGACAAAGTGTATCTCGCTGATTTTCTTATCCATTTGTTAATCGATTCAAGATCTTTTGGCAGTTAACAAAAGATACAATATTCCGGAATATGTAAGCTATTTTTTTTTAAATTTCATACAAGATTCTAGAAGGTGTCTGTCATTTCTGGTGGTTTAGTCCATGATCCATGACTAAAGTCCAAGCTCCAAATAAATTTTCAAATTTTTGTGTGAACAAAAGTCTACGAGAGGAGGGAGGGGGGGGGGGAAGTGGGTTCTAAGATGACCAAATTTTGGTCTACGTAGTTTATGAGTAGCCCCATATCACTCCAAGTGATTTTTTTCTTCTAAAAGTTCTTCAAATATTCTCAAACATCTTCGAGGACATCATTTCAATCCAAAAAAACCGTTTTCGAGTTTATTTTTTTTAAAGAAAAAAATATTTTTTTTAAAATTTCATATGCCCTTTTCTGGTGAAGAAATTATGAGAGCTTTTCAAAGAAATCGATAAATTCAACCAAGTATTCACCATGGTGAGCTTCGTGACCGTGTGCTTAGCGGCGGCAGTCGTCTAGGCGTATCGTACGCCTCGGAGTGTGAGTTCGATTCCCGCTTCAGTCGGTGGAAACTTTTCGTCAAACGAAAAAATCATCACTGGGCCACTGCGTGTTCTGTATGTTATCCGTTGTCTAGTGTAAGTAATACAGGAGATACTCAAAATAACTGGAGCAGGTAAAATTTTCACATTTCAAAAAATGTTCAACTCGCTGTAACTTTTCGAAAAAGGCATCAAATATTCTCAAATTTTTACTGTAAGTTCATCAACTAGTTGTGTATCAGTGGTCAAAATTTGGAAAAGATCGGGCCATTCTAACCGAAGTTATAGATTCTAGAAAAAGGTATAATTATCCGATAGCCAACTTTGAGCTGTTATATCTCCGGTTTCAATGAACCAAATGAAATGAAATTTTTATCATTTATGACTTATATAATGCAATTTGAAAAGCAGTTGATATAATTTGAAATTATGAATTAGAAAAAAATATGGCGTTTTCGTTAACTCCATGTTTTTTCAGTAAATTTATCTATTTTTCAAATGCATCCCATTACATTTTTAATTTAATGCCAGCTATTTGGTTGCTTTCCTTCGAAACATAAATATATTCAATTCGTTTAGAGGGAATTTAAATGATCTATAATTACTATCTCGCATTTTGAAACGATGATGAAGTTTTGGATAAATTGTTGTTATATTAGAAAAATATTCTATTCGTAATAATTTTCTTTCGAGTAAATAATTTTAAGTTTACTCAAAAGTTTTTTAAATCTCATTATATAAGTCATAAATGATCAAAATTGCATTGCATTCGGTTCATTGAATCCGGAGATATTACAGCTCAAAGTTGGCTATGGGGTAATTATACCTTTTTCTAGAATCTTTATAACTTCATGTAGAATGGCCCGATCTTTTCCAAATTTTGACCACAACAAGTTGATAAACTCACAGTGAAAAAATTGATGCCCTTTTCGAAAAGTTACAGCGAGTTGAACATTTTTTGAAAAGTGAAAATTTTACCTATCCCAGTTATTCCTTTTTTTGCACCGTATTCGACCCCCTGCAGAAATTTTTTGTCACACCACAATATGTTCCCACCAGTTTAAGCATACATTGCACACTGGGCCAGAAACAGAGATTAGCAAGACAAAACCTCTAGCACATTGGGGTTACGTGCTATCAAGTTGGTGTCTTCGGCAAAGTTGTTGGGTTTTATCTGCGCCTCAAATTGCGCTTGGAATTCAGTTCGTGAAACCGCCGCATAGGTGGCGCTGTGGTGCTAACTTTTTTATTTCACATCCTAGAGCTTTGGCGTCTTCGGCAAAGTTGTAGAACAGGCAAAAATATGAATAGTTGTCGAAGATACCAAAACGGTAGCTCTTAAAATAACAAAGTTACATTGAATTTTATAAACGAACGACTTAAATTTTCGGTTTTATGTCATTATCTTGTTTTCAGCCTACATGTTTCCATGGCAACAGAAAACAACAATCGCAGTAGTCGAACAGGATCGTACATTTGAAATTGTATTTCACTCTTGCAACAATCATGCGTTTTGAGGAATAATATATACATTTGTATTACTAGTAGAAATTCCTGTATTAGTGTATATGAATGTTATATCGCTAGCTGTCGATGTGCACTTTCCTGATTTTGCCCAAATCAAACGCATTTTTCGTAGGTGAATTCACTTCTAGTATCTTTTATACTTTTGTTTCATGCATTTTAAGATCAAATCAGAAACAATATCAACAGCAAAACTGAAGAATTTATCAGATAAAAGTTAACAAATTATCCATTCACGGCCTTTGTGGGTTGTGAAGATAGCGGACAAAAGGTATATTAATTCACTTATATATTTATTATATTAAGTTCGATTGAAGTAAAGCAGCATTAGCATGCGGAATATTGCGGGATTTTTCTAGAAAATAAAACTGTCGATGAAGTAGGTGGAATCTTAAATTGCCTATGATCGCGTATCAGTTCCATATATGCTGGGTGGGTTTCCTATTCATATGCGATCATGGGCAGTATATGAAAATTAAAATCAATCGCCCCGATGGTGAAATATTTTAAAAGATGCTCGTCAACTCATTACGCTTGATATAATAATTAGGGTGTAAGTGTCATAAGTAATCTCACGCTCCCAAATTTGTAAACAAGCGATTATGGCACCGTTTGATTCCGTTCTTTTTGTTTTTTTTTTGTGCTCACTTCTAAAAAAAGTACAAAAATAAGAAACAAAACAAACAGCGCTTCAATCCCGTGTTCTTCGTAGGATGAAAAGGGTACGAATACTCTATTAGTGAAATAAAAAAATCTACCTCTAGCCATTCTGCTATTTTGTAATCGCACTAAAACTGTGAAATGAATAATTCGAAAACTTTTATCTGACAAATCTTTCAGATTTTCTGTTGCAGACGATATTGTTTCAGATTTGACGTGAAAACGGATAAAACAAAGGTAAAGTTGGGACTCAAAAGACGCTGTCATCCATTTTACGCCAACCACAATATCTCAGCTAACTTATATCCGACCAAGTTTATTTTTTTTTATTTGTTTGGGCTCAAATTAGGCTCCTCTTTAGACTTGTCTAATACTGAAAATAAACTTATTTGGATGCACGACAATCTGGAATTTGCGGTGGGCGTGAAGTGAGTGGCAGCGTCTTGCTGCGGTCCCGAATGTTTAAAAAGATTCAAGAAGCGAATTTACTAACCTACATGCGTTTCATTTAGGCAAAATCAGGAAGGTGCAGATTACGCTATATCACTCATATACACTAAAACAGGAATTTCTACTAGTAATACCTAGACAAATGTATGTATTATTCCTCAAAACGCATGATTGTTGCAAGAGTGAAATATAATTTCAAATGTACGATCTTGTTCGACTACTGCGATTGTTGTTTTCTGTTGCCATGGCAACATGTAAGCTGAGAAACAAGATAATGACATAAAACCGAAAATTTAAGTCGTTCGTTTATAAAATTCAATGTAACTTTGTTATTTTAAGAGCTACAGTTTTAGTGTCTTCGACAACTATTCATATTTTTGCCTGTTCTACAACTTTGCCGAAGACGCCAAGCTCTAGGATGTGAAATAAAAAAGTTAGTACCGCAGCGCCACCTATGCGGCGGTTTTACGAACTAAATTCCAAGCGCAATTTGAGGCGCAGATAAAACCCAACAACTTTGCCGAAGACACCAACTTGATAGGACGTAACCCCAATGTGCTAGAGGTTTTGTCTTGCTAATCTCTGTTCCTGGCCCAGTGTGCATTGGTTCGTTTCGCTGCTAGAAAGTTAAAGCGTCGGTTACACTTTTTGGGTGGTGCTTGGGTGGTGCATGGAATAATCGGTTTGTTTACTTGCTACTTTCCTTGGTGTTTGACGTGTGAACAAATATTTTAGACGATTGAACATTTGCACGGTAATCTATAAAGCAATGCAAGATGCAATATTTTGAGTATGCCCTGTATGTTCAGTCTGTGCAGCCTCAGACTGAAGCCGGTGTAAATTGTATTTATGTATTTCTGAAGAAATTTTAGAATTAGAATTCTAAAAGAACTTAGCGAAGAAACTTCAAAGCATATTCTAAATGAATGCCCAAAACTATTCTGAAAGGATAGCCCAATTTTTTAGAAGAAATTCCCAAAAAAAAAACCTTCAAGAAATTTGCCGAAGAAATTTCCATTATTTCCAAGAACTACTGAAGAAGTTCCCAAAGTAACATCCGAAAAGGTCTGCAAATCAATCAGATAAATTTCAAAAGCAATTGCAAATAAAATTCTCAAAGAAATTTTTGAAGCAAATGACATCAGAGTTGTCTAAAGGATTCATAATGTAATTGCCGAAAGGAATTCATAATGTAATTGCCGAAGGAGTTTTTAAATAAAGTGTTGATATAGAAAAAATAAAAAAATAACGACGGCAATTGGAAAAAAAATGCATAATGAATTACCGAAAATATTTCCAAAGAAATTTGCGAGGAAATTCCCAGAATAATTGTCAAATGAATTACCAAATGCATTATCGAAAGAATTCCTAAAATAATTTCCGGGAGAGGAAACAAATCTTTTCAATTAGAAGTTCTTCTGTGAGTTACAAAACAAATTCTTGTCGAGGATCTTTCTTTTTTTTCAGGTATTCTTTCAATAAGTTCTTCAGGAAATCATTCGAAAAGCTACACAAGTGTTTCCAAAAGTTTCTACGACCTTCGGGAATTACTTCAGAAGCTTCTATAAGAGTTCCTGCAGGAGTAAAGAATTCCGCCGGTAGTTTTCGCGAATATTCCCGGTTGTGTTCGAAAACCTCTACAGAAGACCACTTAAAAATATCTTCAGAAGTTCCTTTCCAGATATTTCCGTTCCAGAGATTCTTCGGATATTTATCCAGAGTTTTTATCAAAAACATGTTTTAGAAATTGCTTTTGCTGCTTCAAAAAAAATTTCAATCAACAATTCCTCCCGGAAGAGGGTTCCTCCAAATTCAGCAATGGGCATGTTTTTTTATTATCGTACAAATTGTGCCGAAGGGTCTCAGATTTTCATGAAACTGTATCCACAGGCAGGGCTAATGGATAAATGAATAAAAAAAATTAAAAAAAAAATCAGGGTCGTGTATTTTCCCGGAAAACTCAGGTGGATTTTGTTTTGTTTTCCCCTGGCACTACTTGCTTCGAAAGTCTTAACTCAAGTACGAAGCATTATAGAAACAAAGTTTTTTTAGGAAATGAAAGCAAATTTTCTCAGAAATCCAGAAAAATATGAACTAGACAAAGTTTTCCACAAAACTTTCCACAGTTGAGAAAATTCGTAAAAAAAAGCCGGAAAAACAATGCCCGAACTCGTGGAATATTTTCAAAAAAAATATTTTTGAGAAGGTTATTTTATTAGCTTTAATTGCTGAAATTTTTGAAATGCACTTTTTCTTCGTTTTCGAGTTATGGCCAATATTGTTGCAAAATGTCCAAATGTACCATAAGTTTTTTAATGAAAATGGAAGCATTTTTTTCAGGAATCCAAGAAAAATATGAAGTGGAATAAGTTTTCCACCGTTAAGGAAATTCAAAGAAAAACCGGAAAAACCATGCCCGAATTCGTGGAAAATTTTCAAAAAAATATTTTCATAAGCTTTGATTGCTTTTTGGAATGCACTTTTTTTCTTTCCTGACTATTTTTTTAAAAAATGACCATCTAAACCTATATTATACGGTATTTTTTTTACAAAATTGGACATAACTCAGGAACGAAAAAAATGTGCATTCCAAAAATTTCAGCGATCAAAGCTTATGAAATTACCTTTCCAAAAATATTTTTTTGAAAATTTTCCAAGAGTTCGGGTACATTTTTTCCGGCTTTTATTTACAAATTTTCTCAACTGGAGAAATTCAAGAAGAAACTTTTGGATGAACTGCCGCACGAACTCCATGAAGAATGTCCGTTGGATCTCCTGAAGGAGTTATTGGAGGTATCCACGAAGAAAAAAAATGATGGAGCTATTTTCGAATCAACTTCAGGAGGAGTTTCCGAATCAATTCCTGGATAAACTTTCGGAGGAGCTTCTGGAAAAAATCTTGTATAAACATTTTGAGGAACTACCAAAAACACCGATCGAACTTAAAGTTCCGGGGGAAATTTTGAAGATACTACCAAAAGATTTCTGAAAGATTTTTCTCAAAGAAGCACTTGAAGAAGTTTCAGATGGATCTTTTTAAAAAGTTTACAAAAATCCCCAACGGAACTCTCAAAGTAACTTTTTTTTGCAGAAAATGTCAGAGAAACCAGGGGAGGATTTATCAAAAAAAATGTTGTGCAGTAATTTTTTAAAAGTGTCCCCTATTTTGTAAAATAAGCACTCCTCAATCGTGATACTCGGGGTCTTGCAAGGGCTGCCATGGTAAAATCAGAGCTGATTACTCAAGGTTTCCAACCTTTAATTTCTCCAAAGAATTCTCAAGGAATCCTTAAGTAAGTATTTCTGTCTGAGTGAAAACTTCTCGAGGATTCCTCCGGAGATTCCCCAAAGATTTTGGGTCTTCTTCAGGATCTTCGAGAAATTTCTCAAAAAAAAAATCATCTTGGAACGAGTTCATGGTTTTTTTCAGAAATTCCTCCTGAGATTCCACTGGAGACTCTTAGCTCAGCTTAGTGTTCTTTGAGTGCTTTCACAGTTTTTAACTGAGAGCTTCCTCTGCCAATGGCCCATTTTGTAGGTGTCTCTTTTTTCTTTTGTTGTTGTCGAGGGACTTTAACTCGAAGGTAATTCGTCCCTTTTGTAGGTGTGTATAGTGTGGCAGACACAAAGATACGCTATGTCCAAGGAAATCCGGGAAATTTCCTTTAGGGAAAGTTCCTGGACCGAGTGGGAATCGAACCCGTCACTCCCAGCATGTTCTCGCTGAATTTCCACACATTTACAGCTTCAACTATATAGGCCTTTTTCAAAGATTTTATTAAGTTGTTTCTGCAGAAGCTACACAATTGCTTTGTTTGTTTCTTTTTTCAAGAGTTTTAAAGAAAACTTTATAAATACCTACGAAAGGTTCTCCAGTTCTTTCAAGTATTTTTTCAAAGAATCTTTAAAAAATGTTTTTCTCAGAAATTTGTCTACTGATTCTCTAAAGTGAACCCAGAATTTTCAAATTTTATTACGACGGTCTCCGAAGAAAACTTCCCAAATGTGTGTTCCTCCAGAAGTGTCACAAGGAATTCTTTTACGAAACCTTGCAAGATGCTTCACCAATTCCATAATAATTTTTCGAAAAATCATAAAGAGATTTTTTGAGAAAGTCGGCCAGGAATTAGTTCAGAAATTGCTCAAAATATTTATTCAGAAATATCTGCAGGCATTCAATTGGAGAATGTATTGCAGTTTTCTTTAGAAAATCAAACAAAATTTTTTTAAGTAACTTTTCTAAAAAATCATTCGAAAAAAACTTTTTCGGGATTTGTCCGAGTATTCGAGCAAAACTTCCCTCTCAAATTCTTTCAAAAAATCTTCCATGGATTCTTCCGGAAATTTTCTTCAAGGATTTGTTTATAAGTTCCTCATATTATAAAAATTACACAAATAATTCTTTCAAAGCATCTTGCACGATTTAATTCTGAAATTTCACCATTTTTTCAAAAAAAAACTTGAATTTGTGCAGAAATTCTTCCAGGTTTTCTTTAGAAAATTAGTAAATAAATTCCTTAGACATTTATTCAGAAATTTCTAAAGAGATTCTTCTAATACAACTTTTAGAAACTACTCCAGTTTGTCAGAAAACGTTTCAAAAGCTTCATTGAAAATTTGTAGTGGGGTAACTTTGGAAAATCTTCCGAGACTTTCACCAGAAATTCCTCAGCAACCTCCAATTTCTCTAAGAAAGCCACTAGGGATTCTTCCAGAAGTTTCACCTTTTTTGTCGGAAAATCTTCCTGGGATTTCTTTAGAAATTCCTCCAGAAACTCTTAAAAAAAGTGAGATCCACTAGTGAATTTTCTACTGGGATTCCTATAGAAACTTCCCAAGGGGTTCCTTCCTTTCGAGAGATTCTTTCAGAAAATCTCCCGTGGCTTTAACTATAAATTCGACTAATAATTCCTTCAGAAATATCTCCAGATTTTCACCGACTTCTTTTCAAATTTCTCCAAGGATTACTTTGAAAACTCTTTCATAAACTTTCCACAGATTCTTCGATAATTCTTCCATGGACCATTGCTGAAACCCATCCTAGGATTCATTTTAAAAATCTTTCACTAGTTCCTGAAAAAATGGCCAGTGATTTTCAAAGAAATTCTTTCAAGGACTCCTTTGGAAACTCTTCGTAGGAAAATCATCCAGAAAATCCCATAGAAGTTCAGTCAGAAATTCTCTTACAAAATCTTCTAGGGATTCCTTTTAATTTTAGAATGTCCACCAGATTTTTTCTCAAAAAACTACTTACGAAAGTCTGGCACGGATAGCTTCCAAGAATGGTGCATGAATACCATTAGAAAATACTACAAGAATTACTTTCAAAAATTATTGCAAAGATTGTCCCAGAAATTATTCAACGAATTTCTTCAGATTTTTTTTTCATAGAGGTATCAGACATTTCCCAAAGTATTCATCTAGAAAACCTTAAATGAACTCTCTCAAAAATCACCCACAGTTTTTTTTTTTTTTGAAAATGATTCACGTATACATTAAGAATAAGAAATTCAGAAGCTTTTTGAAAAGAATTTTCTCCTTTAGAAATTCTACAAGAGATAATTAGGTAAATTCCCAAGATTCCTTCACATTGCTTTAGATATTCCTCTAAGATATTTCTCTTCCAGAAATTTCTCTAAGGATTTCTTAAGAAAGTTTTAGAAAATCCTCCAAGGATTTCTTCGGATTTTTTTCTACAGTGTCTTTCAGAGATTCTTATAAGGATTCTTACGGAAAAGCTGGAAGACAGAGATTCCTGCAGAAATTCATTCACACAGAGATTTCATCAGAAATTCCGCCAGGTATTCGTCCATGTATTTTCTCAAAATCTCCTCCAGGATTTCCTCCAAGCGTAAATCTAGGAATTTCTGTAGGGATTCCTCCAGGAATTCATTTAAAAAATAGTTAAGGATTGTTATTAGGGGTTTTCTCCAGGATTTTTCTCCAGAAATATCTAAAGAGATTTTGCTAGGCATTCCTCCAGGCGTTTCCAGGTATTCTTCCTGGAATTTCTTCAGAAAATGTCCATTTTTTCAGAAATTGTTTCAATTGTTTCATTCACTTAGATTTTTCTTTAGATTTTTTGAATTCCTTTTGAAATTTCTTCAATGATACTTCCGGAAAAATCTTCAAAATGTTTTGGATTTCTTCAAAAGTTGTTCCATGGATTCTTTCAAAAGTTGTTCCAGTAGTTTCTTCAGGAATTGCTCAAGCGTTTCTTTCAGAGATTCATCCAGGAATTCCAAGTTTCAAACTTATTGGATATTCTAAAGAAAAAATGCCACTAAATAATGTACATGAAATCGAGGGTGCACGAATCGAGGTATACCTGTACTCGCTTCCAAATCTATTCCCGGTTAACTACAACAAAGTAAGCAGCCAAAAAAAAACAAGCAAATCTCTGCCAGTAGTTGTTAACTGATTATCAATCCCATTCCTATCACATTTCAACTCAGTGAAACAAACAAGATCCACCCCTTTTGTGAGTATGTCATTCATTCTCATTCTATGCACTAAACAACGATTTATGGCATTGCCGTCTCGAAAGGAATTCCCCTTTCATTTGTCCCATTCCATGGATATCCCTTACCTGCTGACTTATGCATACATTATGCGTGTGTCTCCTAGTGCTGCTCCTTCGTGCTGCTCGTATCCGCCCCTCCCCTTTCAGGAAATCTCCTTCATCCGTTCAACACTCCCTCCCGAGAGACTAGACATCAGCGTGAAGAACCTCTTCAGCGCAATCATTGAGTGACAGCCACTATCGGTTCTGCCACCACCACCAACGACGCGCCAACGAATCTCCTCACTTCACTTGTTTCTTCTTCAACACTTTTCTTCGAGGCTAAACAGCTCCTTCTTAAAGTCGACGTCCTCGTCGTCACTTCTTCGCACCCACCCCAACGCCTTGGCGGTGGACAAGGACGTCTGAGTCCCAAGAACGAGAACGACGAGTGGAACTGAAGCTGTCGTCGTTTAAGCGCAGTCCACCCCCTTCTATTCACTGCTGCTCGTAGGCACACTTCTTCGCTGGCACTGCTGGGGCGCTAAAATTTTGCGACTTCTCATTTGCTCCACCAAGTCGGCGGGTGGCGACGGTGATGACGATGGTTGTTCACTTTTGCTGCTGCTCCGCACACTTGAAAGAAGCGAAACTCACTTGCTCCACGCTGGCTGGCTGGCTGGCTGTTGAAATCTGTAGCTATGCTTGCACTTGAAATCTGTGTCAAGATTTGAGATTTTTTTTTTCGGGATCCACAGCACTTCTTCGAAACTCGCAAATCACACAATCGCTTTGATTCTTATTTCACACATACACAAGAGTTCTAAACACGTTGTCGTCGTCGTTGAAGAGAAGTAATTGATGCCTGCAAACCAAACAAACCTTTAATCAGAAATCCAGTAATTCCCCCACATCGTCAGTTCCAGTATGCAGCACGCACGCACAAATAAACCTTGAAATCTCGCTTTCGTTTTCGGGCGGTGAACGCGTCTTCTCACTTTCCGGATCGAGAGGCTACTAATTTTAATTGGTGCGCAAGCAATTGCGCTGCTCTGCAGCAGAGCAGCGATGCAATGTTTCAGTTTCACGCAAACCACTTTTACCTGGGCTACAATTGGTCGGAGAAACAGGCGACTGAAGTGTAAGTTGAAGTGAAGTCAACTGTGCGAAACGCGATTGCAATATAACGAAGACGATGAGATGATGACGACTCTCTTGTTGGTAGCAGAAGCACTTGCATCCTGCTGGCACGTTTCGGTGTTCGATTGGTGGTCATCTACTGCTACTGGTTGTTAAACGTTATCAGTCTGATTTTCAGAAGTACTTACACTGGGTTTTATTGTTGAGCTTATGATTTCAGTTGAATATGTCATTAACAAAACTGGTGTGAACAAATGCGAACCAGAATGACTTCGTCTCACTTAGGGCCAGTGCTGAAAAATTCATTTCGTCATATCTAAACTCAATCACCTACAGCTCATTTTGGAAGCTGAATCTGAGAATATGGTATATGAAAAACTTGTGCGGCTAGACCAGTTCTGCAAGAAAGTCACGAAAAAACCACTATTTTTCGAATATTTAAGGTAAATGCCACGGACTACCTTCGAAAAATGCCAAAGATATTCACGGTCAATATCATTTGACATTTTTCAAAGCTAGTCCGTGACGTTTACCTTAAATATTCGAAAAATAGTGGTTTTCCGTGACTTTCTTGCAGAACTGGTCTAGCCGCACAAGTTTTTCATATACCATATTCTCTGGTTCAGCTTTTAAGATGATCTGTGGGTGGTTGAATTTTGATATGACGAAATGAAATTTTCAACACTGCTTAGGGCAAACCATAAAGAAAGTTTTAGTTTTAATCCTTGAAATAGGATTGTATAGTATCTCAAATCAATAGAGTTTCTATCTAATTTCCATTTATCTAAGCACCGATAAAAATGATCAATTTTATTCTTGCACCTCGCCTTATGCCTCTTGTTCAATTTAGTATCAATAACTAACTTAAAAATTAGCTTCATATCATTAAAAAAAATGTTAAAGATCTACAATTTCCCTTGAATAATAAGACAATTATCTAATGTCCTTCGAATTCTGTTTCCGTCTAGTCTACGTCAATTTGGGCACAACCCGGATTCAATTCCCGGCACGCCTTCTACGTGACGCTATGGTAGTCGGTCAAAATCTTCGAAATCCAAATCAATCTTGTGTTCAAAGTACTTTTGAGCAGAAAGCCTCCGAATAACGATCTAAATTTTGCAATTAATATATTTGCCTACCAGATCATAATACATCACAGAGCAACGAAGAAATCTTTCTCGGTGGTTGTGAAATACAATGTTTCGTATGCAGAAAATCCACGCAAACATTTGCTTGCATCCTCCCTAGACGAAGGCAATTGTAAACAAACATTTTACCGACGGGAATAAGCAATAGATTTGATCAATAACAGCAGAAGCTGCAGCAGGGAAACCCAACTCTGAAGCGCCACAGAGCTTTTGTGGGGTGTGAATTTAAAATAGATTCATCAAGTGAATCTGGCGAAGTGAAAATTGAACGGTGATGAAAAACAATTCGGCTAGCTGCTGCTTTGGTACGGTTGCCTTCATCGTACGCATAATGAGAAAAAAAATGTCAGCTCGTAAGTGAAATGAAGACGGGAAATTTTGCGTATTTTTTCAATTGCCAGTGCTATAGGGATCTGTTATTGATAGTCTTCCCTCTTGTGAGCCATTGGCAATATATGTAATTATTGGTTAATTTCCGCCTGATATGACGGGAATAAGCGCATGTGACGAAGTAGATTTCAAGCCAACTTTCAATGTGATAAAGGAATAGAATATCCAAAGCATCAGTTTTGCTTAAATAAATTTCCAAGATCATTTCGAGCAAGCTTTGGAATTTGGAAATATTTTACTAGATAAAATTAGAATAAGCTTAAGTTCTGTTGCGAAACTGGCAACCCCGCCACAGCGAAAACGGAGTGAGCGGATCCGCGGCAAAACAGAAGAACGATGCGAGAAACGTCAAGAGTAGACATTGCCAAACGTGTATTAATGAGATGACGATGTGGTTTTTGGTGCAGGGCAAAATTCTTCCTAATTTGATTAAATGCAATCTGTATAGTGTAGAATTATCGATTCTTCAAACGAGTAGTGACAGGTGCGCTTAGAACAATGGAATGTGCATTTATTTTGTGAATTTACACACGGTTACGTTGTATTTTAGGTCTTAGGAGTTGTTCACACCAAACCCTATGTGATCTAACCTGAGTTCCAGGGTTTATAGTTTCACTATTCAGTTCGAGAAGTGAGCAAATTAGTCATATATTCCCTATTGCACTTAGTTATTTAGTTCTTCATTTACAGCTAGTAGAATTCGCTGAAGCGAAAATTATTGTTGGGAATAATCTTTGAATTATATCTATCCACTGAAATTGTAAGTGAACGCTTAGTCTATATTGTATGATCCCACTCACGAATAAATTTTCATATTCTAGCTTGTAGCTGATGCTAACAAGATTCAGCGTTCTATTCATTATTCCGCAACAATTCCTACAAGAATTTCATCATGAGCCGAGCGGGCGACATTGATGAAACCACCAGCCACGCAGAAATCCTGGGATCAGCCTCTACCACTGCTAGCCGTAGAGCCAGGCTGCAGATACAGTTACAGCGGCTCGACGAGGAGCAAGCCATCCAAAAAAAGAAGGCAGCACTCGAGGTCGAAGCGGAGTTCACCAGGAAGAAGTACGAGGCCCTGGAGGCTTCCATAGCGGATGATTCGGTGAGCGTGCGGAGCCGGATCAGCAAAGGAAAGTCTGACAAACAGGTACGTGATTGGGTGGAAAAACTTAACGTTCCGATTGGTGACGGCAATCGAGTTGCCGGCGATGACGACGGAGAGCTAGAAGGCGCGGTCGGTGGGGTAATGGAGAAATTGGATCCCGAGAAGGATCAAGTAAAGTTCAACCCCGCACTTCCAGCTGCAGCGAAGCCAGTGGACATCGAGAGATCCAAAGAAAGCGATCACCCAAGAAAAGGAAAACCATCGACACCCGAAGACGTAGAGTATCTACGACGAATGCTGGAGCAGTACAAGACACTGTACCTAGCAGAGAAGGAGAAAAACCGGCAGCAGCCATCGGTGCCGGAAATTGGTGGCAGCAAAGGAGCATACCCGAAAATGAAGCCCTCCGAGAATGCACATGATCGTCCCACATCCTCAACTCCGAAGCTGATTGGGGAAAAGCAGGATGGCCCTGAGAAACTACACAAGCTGATGTCGCATTCAGCAACCGACGGATTGGGAGAAGGTGTCCAGAACAACATAAGACCGACTGCAGATGACGAATTTGGGTTACACCAAGGCATCTTTCGAAGGAGCAACGATTCGGCCATTGGCAACGCGCCATTTGCCACTGGAATCCAGCGGCCAAGAAGCCCAAATGACACGGTACATCAAGGGGCACCTATTGGGAGTGTTGACCATCCAGCCGTACTTCAGATGCGGCCGGAGCCCGCCATCTTCCCCGTAGCGGTCGGTCCCACGCCTCAACAGCTTGCCGCTCGTCAAATTCTACCTCGAGATCTACCAAGCTTCTCCGGAAACCCGGCGGATTGGCCTGTATTCATCAGCCAATACACGTATACGACCGAAGCGTGCGGCTATAGTGACGGCGAGAATATGATTCGCTTGCAGCGCTGCCTGAAGGGTGCAGCCTGGGAGGCTACAAGAAGCAGCCTGATTCTCCCCGCATCTGTACCCCACGTCATTGAGTCGCTTCGTATGCGCTATGGGCGGTCCGAGCTGCTGATTGAGTCGCTGATCGAGAGGGTCAGGAGCACACCAAGTCCCAAAGCGGACAAGCTGGACACCATCATCGAGTTCGGAACGAAAATTCAAACCTTGTGTGATCATATCACAGCTGCGAACCTTTTGGATCACCTCGGCAACCCGACCTTACTGAAGGATCTGGTTGAGAAGCTGCCGGCGGAGTATAAAATGCGATGGGCGACGTACCGGAGGAATCGACCGCTGGTGAATCTCCAAACGTTCGGCGAGTATATGGAGGAAGTCGTCGCTGATGCGTGCAGCGTATCATCGTACGGAGGAAGTGAGAGCGAAAGGTTTGCAAAGCGTGAAAAAGGAAGGGCACCCGACCGAACTCTTCTTCATTCCGATACCGGGGGAAACAGTAACACGTTAGCGAAAAGTTACAGAAACCGGCCCATAGATTCCAGCAACAACTTCGAGTGTGCGATTTGCAAGAAGATCGGACATTGTGTAAGGGATTGTACGACATTCAAGGCACTAGCAATCGACGAACGTTGGAAAAGGGTTCAAAGTCTCGGATTATGCCGAACTTGCTTGTACAACCATGCCAGACGATCGTGTCGTATCACCAATAGATGTGGGGTGAACGGTTGTCTAACTCGTCACCATCCCCTCCTACATTCCACCCCAAAAGATACAACGACTTCCATCGTACCGGCACCACTGGACCACCACTTCCATAACCGAGACCTTCCATCCTTGTTGTTCCGTATAATTCCTGTCGTTTTGTACAGCGGAGCGAACAAAGTAGCTACGTAGGGGAGACTGAGGAGACTTGATCGATGATTTTTTCCAAAACAACATCTGGACAGACGACAATGTTTTGGCTACAATTGGTTTTAATTGTGTATTGCATTATTTTTTAATGACTGATGGTTTGTTTTCAGTCCATCAGAAATCTTTTAGGCGTTTCCAAAAAATCTCAATAACTTTGTGAAAATTAAACCAAATTGTGCCAAAATTTCACAGCATATAGTATAAATAAAATACTTTCAAGCGTATTCATCCAAACAAGGCTGTTATATGAATATTTCAATTAATGCAGCTTAGTGTATACAACAATGACATGGGGAGACTTGATCCCTCGAGGATTACACACACATTATACATTTGAAAAATAAAAATCTATTTGGAAGCCTCTATTTACTCGGAATTCTAGTATATTCAGCGATAAAACGTGTCAGATTATTATTAATTTATGGACACCATTAAAAGGGGGATCAAGTCTCCCCATTTTCAAAATACGGCATAACCTTAACAATTAAAGGAAATCTTATAATTTCAAATACACCGTTTTCATCAAAAATGCAAGAAAACTTGAAAAGAAAATGAATAGGAAGCTTCTGGAGTTATTTTCCCTTCAAATTAACCATGTGCTCAAAAGGGGATCAATTGTGACCCATTTTTGAAAAATACTTCATAAGACATGCCTCCATAAAAACAGAGTTTTGAAAACTTTAACAATAATTTAAAGTCCTTCTGTTGTGTATAAACTTGCAATAGATGTTTACCTGCCATTCTGTACAAAAAATGGATCTAGTTTTGTGTTTTTTCTTAAAGTTACAGGCAAATTAAGAAAAAGGGATCAAGTCTCCCCAGTCTCCCCTACGCTTTTCTGGATGAAGGGTCCAATATTTCGATGATCGAACGGCAGTTAGCAGCGACGCTGAAGGTGACTGGCTACCGGCATCCGTTGTGCCTTAAATGGACTGGTAACGTGACGAGGGAAGAGAGTGATTCGCAGTGGATTACGATAGAGATTTCGGGCACCAATCAACGAGCACCGAGGTATATTATGACCGATGTTGGAACCGTGGACTCACTCGACTTGCCCAGGCAAAGTTTGCCGATCGAGAAGCTAGCCGAGAGGTTTGGGAATCTGCGAGGGCTGCCTATTCAGGGGTATCACAGTGTTACACCTCAGTTGTTGATTGGAGTTGACAACCTTAAACTGGCAGTCCCACTCAAGGTAAGAGAAGGCAACGTGGGCGGCCCGGTTGCCGTGAAAACAAGGCTTGGATGGTGCGTATACGGAGGTCATCGGGATGAAGGACAGTTGTCCGTCAACTACCATGTCTGCGAGTGTTCAGATGGCGATTCCCTTGACAAAACATTAAAAGCGTATTTTTCGCTTGAAGAAGCTGGAATACAACCGACCGGCGCCAGAGTAACTGCGGAAGATGAGCGCGCCTTACGGATCCTCGAACAAACTACCCACTATGCCAATAATCGATACGAATCGGGTCTGTTATGGAAATACGACGATTTTGAATTTCCTGACAGCTACCCTATGGCTGTCAAGCGGTTCGAATGTCTGGAGCGCAGATTGGCCAAAGATCCAACACTCAACGAAAATGTTCGGAAGCAGATCCACGAGTACGAACAAAAGGGGTACGCACACCGCGCGTCACCTGAGGAGTTGAACACCGCTGACCTTCGTCGCGTGTGGTATTTGCCGCTTGGAGCCGTTACCAACCCTAGAAAACCCGGAAAGGTGCGGCTCATCTGGGACGCCTCAGCAAAAGTTGATGGCGTCTCTTTAAACAGTATGCTACTGAAAGGGCCCGATCAGATGACACTTCTACCTGCGGTACTTTTCCGGTTCCGGCAGTATCCAGTCGCCGTAAGCGCCGACATCAAGGAAATGTTCCATCAGGTACGAATTCGGCCAGAAGATCGACATTCTCAACGGTTTGTGTATCGAGCTGACCCAACGGCGCCGCTGGAGACGTACCTGATGGATGTGGCCACTTTCGGTTCAACTTGCTCCCCCGCTACAGCGCAATTCGTAAAGAATACGAATGCCAACCGGTTCACACAGGAACATCCCAGGGCAGTTCAAGGAATCATCCACAACCACTACGTGGATGACTACCTTGACAGCTTTGCTACCACTGAAGAAGCTGCTCAAGTCGCGTCACGGGTAAAAGAGATCCATCAACATGGTGGATTCGACATCAGAAAGTGGTGCAGTAACCAACGAGTCGTCTTGGAACAGCTTGGAGAGGTCAAGAAACAAACCGTCATCGATCTTACCTCCGGTACCGATAAACAGTCGGAACGGGTCCTCGGCATTCTGTGGGATACACAAGATGATGAATTCCGATTCAGCACTTCCTTGCCCGACGATATAACCCACCTGCGGACGCATAACACTAAACCGACGAAACGGCAATTGGCGCGGTGCGTCATGTCGTTTTTTGATCCTCAAGGATTTCTGGCGCCATACTTGATATTCGGGAAAGTGCTGCTACAGGATACCTGGCGCGAAGGAACCAGTTGGGACGAACAGATTTGCGACGGAACATTCGAGCGATGGAAGTACTGGCTAGAAATGTTGGACATAATCAACCAAGTAAACATACCAAGATGCTATTTCTCCACGGGTGATCTGACGACTCTGGACATCCACACGTTCGTGGATGCAAGCGAAATAGCGTATTCGTGTGTTTCGTATTTCCGGATTGCGAATCCCTACGGTCCAGCAGAGGTGGCATTCGTAGCAGCGAAGACCAAGGTAGCCCCCGTCAAGCCAACAACCATTCCCCGTCTGGAACTCATGGCTTGCGTGCTTGGAGTACGGCTGGCCAAATTCGTAGTCGAGGGACATTCACTTCCAGTTCGAAAACAATTCTTCTGGAGTGACTCCGAAGTTGCAATGAGTTGGATTAACGCGGATCCCCGGAAGTATCGGCCCTTTGTTGCTTTCCGAGTGGGCGAAATTTTGGAAAAATCTAACCGCGAGGAATGGCGCTGGGTGTCATCCAAGCTAAACCCGGCAGACGAAGCAACGAAGTGGGGATCAGGACCGTACTTCGACAAGAACAGTATTTGGTACAGCGGACCTGAATTTCTTCGCCACTGTGAAGATCAGTGGCCACCGAGGAAAATCTACGATAAGGTGACGGACGACCAACGCGCCTGCTATGTCCATCGCAATCTACAAATGCCGAAGCAACTGCTGGACGCCGAAAGGTTCTCCTCATGGAAAAAGATGTTACGCGTGATGGCTTACGTTTGCCGATTTGTGAACAATTGTCGAACGTCAAATACTGGTCAAGAGCGAAAAATCGATCACCTGACGCAGTTGGAGTTGCAGAAAGCTGAGGAATCCTTATTTCGAGCTGTGCAATGGGACTCGTACGCTGACGAACTAGTTACTCTGACCAAGAACCAACGCCTACCAGTGCAGAAGCGCCAACCATTGGAAAAGACAAGCGCTCTCTACAAAATATCGCCGATACTAGACGCAGCGGGAGTTTTGCGGATGGACAGCAGGATTGGTGCAGCTCAACGTATCCCTGATGAAATGAAATTCCCTGTCATCTTGCCAAAGCGACATCGCTTGACCATGTTACTTCTGAAGGATCTTCATTGCAAGTTGTTGCACGCCAACAATGAAACTGTCGTCAACGAAGCACGGCAGCGCTATTACATAGCGCAGCTACGTACACAAGTACGACGCGTGTCGAAGGAATGTCAGATGTGTAAGATACGCAATGCCCAGCCGTCAATACCGCGAATGGCTCCCCTTCCAAGTGCTAGGCTATCCTCATATGTTCGTCCTTTCACTTACTGTGGTCTCGACTACTTTGGACCCCTTTTGGTGAAGGTCAACAGAAGTAATGTCAAGCGTTGGGTGGCCATATTCACATGCCTGACAATACGGGCCGTTCATGTGGAGGTTATCCACACGCTTTCTACCGAATCCTGCATCAAAGGAGTACGCCGATTCATCTGTCGTCGGGGAAGCCCCGCCGAAATCTACAGCGATAACGCAACTTGTTTTCACGGAGCCGACCGTCTTCTGAGAGAGCAGATCAACAAAGGACTTGCTGCAGAATTCACGAGCACCCGGATCGCGTGGAAGTTCATTCCTCCAGGCACTCCGCACATGGGGGGAGCCTGGGAGAGGTTGGTGAGGTCGATTAAGGTTACTCTGGCCGCAATCCAGAACGGAAACCAGAAACTGGACGACGAATCTTTGATGACCTTTTTGGCGGAAGCAGAAGGTATTGTCAACTGCAGACCACTCACATACTTGCCTCTGGATTCGATCGAGCAAGAGGCCTTAACCCCGAATCATTTTTTGTTGGGCAGTTCTTCGGGGGTTCGTTTACCAATTGTGCAGACTGACAACGAAGTATCTCTCCTGAAAGGTTCGTGGACAGCCATTCAGAAATACCTGGACATCTTCTGGAGACGCTGGACTAGGGAATATCTCCCGACTCTTACGAAACGCACGAAATGGTTCGGCGAAGTGAAACCGGTTCAACCTGGAGACCTGGTTCTCATCGTTAGTGATACTAAACGCAACGGGTGGATACGCGGTCGAGTGCTTGAGGTTTTGCCAGCTGCGGACGGTCGTGTACGTCAAGCTATTGTACAGACTGCTGGAAATGCTCCTACAAGAAAACCAATATCGAAACTGGCGGTCTTGGAGGTATCATCGGATGCTGGAACCGGAGACAATGTGGGTTCCACCAGGGGGGAGGATGTTGCGAAACTGGCAACCCCGCCACAGCGAAAACGGAGTGAGCGGATCCGCGGCAAAACAGAAGAACGATGCGAGAAACGTCAAGAGTAGACATTGCCAAACGTGTATTAATGAGATGACGATGTGGTTTTTGGTGCAGGGCAAAATTCTTCCTAATTTGATTAAATGCAATCTGTATAGTGTAGAATTATCGATTCTTCAAACGAGTAGTGGCAGGTGCGCTTAGAACAATGGAATGTGCATTTATTTTGTGAATTTACACACGGTTACGTTGTATTTTAGGTCTTAGGAGTTGTTCACACCAAACCCTATGTGATCTAACCTGAGTTCCAGGGTTTATAGTTTCACTATTCAGTTCGAGAAGTGAGCAAATTAGTCATATATTCCCTATTGCACTTAGTTATTTAGTTCTTCATTTACAGCTAGTAGAATTCGCTGAAGCGAAAATTATTGTTGGGAATAATCTTTGAATTATATCTATCCACTGAAATTGTAAGTGAACGCTTAGTCTATATTGTATGATCCCACTCACGAATAAATTTTCATATTCTAGCTTGTAGCTGATGCTAATAAGATTCAGCGTTCTATTCATTATTCCGCAAGCTTAAGTTCTATGCCTTAGGTATTTAAAAAAAGTAGATTGGAATTTACGCTGTATTGTCATGACTCAGCACTAGGTGTTTACTACCAGTGGGCTCCAATCCAAACTTTTTAATAAAAAAAAGAAAAAAAAAGCTCTCGGATTTTTTTTTAAATTCTCCATAATACTTTCGTGGATTCGTTTTAAAATACCTCAAAAGTATTTATTGTAAATTCTGTTAGAAGTTCGTGAAAAAATCTTCATGAATTGTATCAAAATCCTAAACTTTCTGTGGATTCCAATACAAATTCCTTCAGAAATTCCTCAAAAGGTTTCTCCAAAAATATCTACAAGAACTTCTTCAGAAAACCTTCCATGGATCGCTTTCGAAATTGCTACAAGAATTCCTGCACGGATTCTTTAAATCTTGCATGGACTGCTTCAGAAATTCCTAGAGGAATTTGTCCAGTGATCTCTTCAATAAATCCTCCGGAGATTTCTTTAAAAACATCTCCAAGGATTCCTCCAGAAAACCTTCCAAGGAATCCACAGTAATTTCTCTACCGTATTTTTTACTGGAATTCTTCACGAATTCCTTCAGAAACTTTTACAGCAACCGCTCCAGAACTCAGAATTTCTTCAGACATTAAATCAAATTTTTTTTCGAACATTCTACCCAAAGGTTCCTAAAGAAATCTTTCCGAGATTCCTTAACCCTCTTACACGCCATTTTTTGTATCCTGATGTAAACAACGATTACCATTTTTTTGAGACTACAACATTATGAAATTTTATGGTTATTGATAAAATTATATATTTCTTTTTTTTTTTTTAAGGAAAGCTTAGTTGTCCGTACAATTTTTGAAAACAATTTTAGAGTGTATAAAATTATACTAAAATTTTTCTCGGTGGTAGATTTGTTGGGGAAAAAATATTTAAATTAAAACATTTACATCTGAAAGGTGACCAGAACATCAATTTTTTGCTGACTATTTTTTTAATTCAAATATGCTTCATAGGATATCAAACATTATTTTTAGATATGTAAAACAATCCCAATCATCTGCCAAAAATACAAAATAATCGAATGGTCAGCAGAGAAAAAAAAATAATATAAAATGTTCCATATTAAACAATCTTCCATATTAAGGTGGGGTTGGGTGTAAGAGGGTTAAGAAATTTCTTCGGAAATTTATCAAAGAACCATTCATGTTTTTTTAATGAAATTGTTTCATCGATTTCTCTTAAAATGCTACCAGAGATGTTTAGGGATAGTTCCCTTCCAAAATTACTACTGGAAATCTCTGATAAAATCTGCAAAATATTCTTTCAGAAATTTCTTCGAACGATTCATTCAAAAATCCTTCCAGGAATTCTTCCGGTAATTTCTTCTAAAATTTATCTAAGGATTATTCTTATACATGTTCCATAAATAGCTTCAGAAATATCTCCACAGATTTTTTTAGATAATTCTCTAGAGGATCCTTTAAAAATTTCTTCACGAGTTCTTCCAAAAATTTTCAAGAAAATCTTCCAAGCATTCTTTCAAAAACTTCTCCCAGTGTTTTTTTCTGATTTTTTCAGGGACTGCTTCACGAACCCATACACAAACTGCCGCAGGGAATATTCTCGGAATTTATCCAGGGATTTCTGAATTTTCTTAAATTTCAGAAGTAATGTTCTCAGTGATTTTTCTAGAGACTCTTGCATGTTTAATTTTATTAATTCTGGCAGGATTTTTTTTTTAAATTCCCGGAGAAATTGTTGAAACAAAAATGAAATTCCCCCGGGTATGAATTGGTCCGAATGCTTTACGAGGCTAATAGAATCACAGTCACTCTGTAATTCCTGAGTACCAACTCCGAGGCTTACGAGACACCTAAACGACTGACGCCGCTAACCGCTCGGCTACGAAGCCCACCAATTTTGATAGAAACTAGTTATCCTGAAGCTAAAATTTATATCACATTTTGTTATTATTTTGATATGCTTATAACAAAAAATATTATCTAGATTAGACCAATGTGGTGTTTATTACAATTTCAGTTATTTTTATATCATCCTGCATCCATTTTATAACATTTTAAGTTATTGAAAAATATTATAATATCATAACACACAATTATATAATTTTGATATTATTTCAAATATTTTCAAATCTGGTACCTTTGTTTTGATAGTTAAATTAACAAAACAGTTTTAATGTCCGTGGATAGAATGACAGTTCAATCTGTAAAATATCAGTTCGCCCCGAACAAAAAAAAAATCTCATACAAACTTATATATATATAAAAATAGCTGCCGGGCATTATAAATGATGAAATTTTGGGTATCGACTAATTTTGGGCGGAAATTCCAAATATGACATAATCTAAGTGCCCCTAAAGAATTTTCCAGGTGCTTAATGAGACATTTCTACAGAAGTTCCTTCAGAAATCCATTTATAAATTCCTTCAGACGTTCTTTCAGAAATATATCCAGAGACTCCTACAGTATACCAAGAATTTCGTCAGGTTTTTTTTTGTTTTAATGCCTTTTGAAATGCATTTCTTCTTCTTGACGTGACTTTCTGATGGGACAAAGCATACTTCTCAGCTTGGTGTTTTATGAGCACTTCCATAGCTATTAACTGAGACCATCTCCTGGCAATGACCATTTTGCATGTGTATATCGTGAAGCAATCACGAAGATACTTTATGTCCAAAGAAATCAAGGCAATTCCCATTGCGAAAAGTTCACCGACCGGGAATTGAGCCCGTCACCATTAGTCTGGTTATCCTAAATATCCACCCCTTTACAGCTGTGGCTATACGAGCCCTTGAAATTCCTTTAGACTTATTAAAACAAATCTTGCAAGGATTCCTTAAGAAAATCCTCCAGAGATTCCAGCAAAAACTTCTCCAAGGATTTCTTCAAATATTTTTTTAAGATTTTTCAAGGATTCTTTCGGAAATTTCTCCATAATTTTCTCCTAAAACTCTTCCAGGTACTTCTTCGAGAAATTGTATTCTGTCTCAAACTACCACAGGGACTCCTTCGATTATTCTTCATGAGATTAAAAAAAAAACTCCTGAAGGTATTTTCCCAGGGATTGTTACATGATTCCTATGAATTCCTCCAGAGAGAAAATCCTCCTTTTATTAATTCACCAGAAATTCCTTCTCTAGGAATTCCTTTAGAATTTTGAATGGAGTCCATCAGAAATTCTTCCAAATATTATTAAGAAAATTTCTCCATCTGTTTCTTCAGAAATATTTCTAGGAATTCTCTCAGGAATTCGCGCAGGTATTCCCTCATTTATTATTACAGAGATTCGTTCAGGAGTAGCTCCAGTGATTTTATTTGGAATATTTTCAGAGATTCTTTCGGAGATTTTTGAATGATTTATTTCAGTAAGGCCGGAACAAATCTCATTTTCTTCTTTTGTCACTTTGCTCGTTGACTTGTCGAGGGGGAGATGATAAGTGATAAATGTATTTGATGAATAATTACTCAAACAATTAGGCAAAATCGTCAAACTCATCGGATTTGTTAAGAAATTTTCTCGACGACTCTAATTTCACTATAAAGTTTTTAAATTTCTTAAATAATTTTTTTGTGTCCCCCCTCAAAATGTCGAATTTGGATTAAAAATTTCCGAGGGGGGGGGGGTGACATTAGAGAAAATCGAAATTTGTGTCAGCCTAATTCCAGTCTTAATTCCTTCACGGATTCCTGCAGAAATTCATAAAGGATTCCTTCATGAGATTCTCTATCTATTTTCTCAGAAATTTCTCCATGACTTCTTCCAATGATCACTTCGAGATTTTTCCCAAAGTTTATTTCAAGAATTTATTCAGCTATTTTCTCAAATTAGAGATGAATCAGCCCCGGACTGAAAGTCTCTATAATAAAGCATTCTTCATTTTCTTCTCCTTCTGTATAGCTCTACATTACCACTGGAACTTTGCCTGCCACTCTCCAACTTAGTGTTCTTTGAGCACTTCCACAGTTATTAATTGGAAGGCTTTCTTTGCCTGCCATTGCATGAATTAATATAGTGTGAGGCAAGCACAATGATACGTCTAGTAGCAACGGATGTCACACCAACATTCCTTCCCTTCCCCGATGACCGTAAGGACGTGGCCGGCGCCGGTACTGACAATATAAAGTATTGAACCTTCAAAATTGCACATTGAGGATGGAAAGCTACACCCAGGCCCCATCCATTTGGTTCCCTGTGCAATGTTGGCTGTTCTGATCAGTAACGGAGTAGCAACTACGAATTGTACGGTCATCTCATCCTCATGCTCATGCTCATGTGAGACAAGCACAATGATACGCTATGCCCAGGGAGTCGAGAAATTTTCCAGACCGGAACGGAAATCGAACCCGCCGTCTCCGGATTGGCGATCAATAGCCTTAACCACTAGGTGAACTGGAGCCCCCAAACATATAATAAATCATTCATAATTTTAATAATTTTAATAATCCTTCGAATTTCTACAGAGATTTAAAACATTTCTTAAGAGATTTTTCTTGTAATATTGGCATGGGTTTAATATCTCGTTTTTCAGGAAGTACTACAAAGACTTCTTCAGATTACAATCCATGAATTATTAAAATTCCAAAATTTCAACACGAAATCGTTCCACACGAAGAAATTCCTTCAGAAATCTTTTCATGAATGTCTTTAGGCATTGATTCAGAAATGTTTCCCGAGACTTCTTGAGTATTACAAGGATATTTTCGGAAATATTAGTAGTGATTTCTTTCGAAAATTATATTTTTATACTCATTCTCAAGGAATGCAAAAAATAGTACAAAAAAAGGAATTTCTAGAACGGTTTTCTAAGAAACTTTTCCAAAAAAATCTTCAGATCCCTCCACGAATATTTCCATATATTCCTCCAGGATTTTTACATGTTCTATATAATTTTGTTGTTGTTAGAGACTGTTCCGTTCTAGGTTAAGCAACGGAAAAAATGCTCGCAAATATTTAAATATGATGAGAGCAAAAATTCTAATTTAAAACTGACGATTTTGCATTTAAAAGGCCAGTATATATTCTATTCCTACAAATACTGTTGATGTTTCCCAGGTTTAGCTGTCTTTTCAATAAATCAAACGGAAGAATCTAAAACTACTTCGCGAAACTACAAGCTTTCAGTACCAGGGAGTCAAATTTAAGAAACATTCAAATGAATTCATAAAGAATTTCATGCGGAAACTTTTAAATGTCTTGGAAATTGAAAAAAATGTATAAATTTCTGAAAATTTACTAAATAAAATAGTTACCAGAAATGGATGTGGAGAATTAAGGCGTTCCATGAAGTGTACTGAGTGTGGTAAGGAACTACACCGTCAACTGCTGCAGATAATCCTTGAGTTCCGTCCTTTAGTCCGAAGAGTTTTATAAATGGAAACACCAGGAACAATTCTTGGTAAACTGGAAGAATGTTTTCCTCCGTGGAGATGACGTTATTTCGCACTTTTTCGATAGATCTTCAAAAGAATACATCAGAAGTTTAACCTGAAATTTCTACCATAAATGTCTAATTGAACTAAGCCGATTTCTATTAATTCTAGGAATTATTTCCATATTATGATACTGCTCTTCTCTTAACCCTCTAATACCGCCTTTAGACGGGGTATAGTTTGAGCATTTTTGTAACTTTTGTTTCGTAGAAAATCAAAAATTTTATATTTTTGGCTGATATTTAGGACTGTTTTGTATATCTCAAGATGGTTTTTGATGTATTTCAAGACGTATTTACATTTTAAAAAATCATTGAAAAATTGATGTTTTAGTCATTTTTTAGAAGTCATTGTTTATTTTGTATTAAATCGCTACAATTAACATATTTTAATTTATCCCAAATCATTCTATCCTAGTTTTATAGTTTAAGGGAATTGAATACACTCTAAAATTATTTTCCTTAAAATTAAAAGGAAAATATAATTCTTCAAGAGAAAAATTTAAAATAAAAATATTTCAACAATAATCATAAAATCTCAAAATGTTTTCATCTCAAAAAATCCGTACCCCAAATAGGCTTTCAGGAAAAATATAAAGCTGTGGGGATGTTCAAAACTAAAAATTCGAAAAAATCAAAAACTGAAATTCACGAAATCAAGAATTAAAAAGAATCATCTTCCAAAACATGTTTAAATCGATTTTAGATGACGAAAAATGATATTTAGATCAAAATAAAAAAATTTGGGTATGAGAGGGTTAATTCCTTCAGAGATTTCAGCAGAAATAACTCAGGGCATTTAAACAGAGATTTTACTGTAAGTTCTTCCAGAAAACACCAAAACATTGTCTGAAAATTTTGGATAAATTCTCTTTTTTTTTCAAAGGTTTCAGATACCAAGTTGTTCTAGAGGTTCCACTTGAAATGTCACAAGAATCTATAAATGTATTAGAAATAGGAATCGTTTAAAGAGATGTAAAACTCTCCTAGGAATTTAGGTTCGACTACATATTACCACGTCTGGGTCGAGATCAATACAATCTCAATCCATTTATCCAGATTCCACGTGATAATAAGCACAACGCGTGTTATCAGAAATCCCCACGTTTTGCATAACGAAAACTGCTTGGGTGTTCCCGAGAAAACGATTCCAACCGTTTCTTATGCCACAAACTTTCCCCATGACATCAAACCCCAGAAATTGCATAAAAAGTTGTCACTCGTAATCATACACACACATGATTGATCTGTGTGTTGTTGTCCAACAAACGCCCAATTCCGACCCACTGTGCGTCATACATCGTGGTCGCAATCGTCGCGTCGTCGCCCGCAATAACTCAGCTCGCGGGGTGTGCGCGCAAAATTGCCCACGCTGCGCTACGATGATGATGATGGGAGCACGCGAGCGAGCGACTCGCCCCAGGAAAAGCGCCCAAGAAAGCGTGAAAATCATCTCGGCTGCCATATACATATGTGTGTGTGCGTAAGCGGCGGCTTGGAAAGTGATTGGAGAGTAGTGCAAAATTAATGCGAGAAAAATAATAGCAGCAAAAGAAACAAAAAAAAAAAAAATCCGGGTGGAAAACAATAATAACCGATGGCCAGTGCCAGTACCAGTGGTAATGCGCTAGAGGGGTGTAAATCACGTTTTTCCCCGGCGAGATGCTTGATGCTCGCGTATGATGGATTATCTGGGTAAAACGCGCTTTCAGGACATATTGTACCACTTCTATCACTTATGAAATTGCGTGCACTACCCGACCAGAAGCACATAACAAAATCACAACAAAAATTATGAAAACTGTTGTTATAAATAACAAAAGTTGATATAATTCTTTTATAAGGATTTTTTCATGTGAATACCCATAACAATATTGTATGACTATTTTTTATAAGTATGGTAACAAAATTATAACAAAACTTGTTTTATTTATTCAAAGAGATGAATTACAAAAAAATTTTATAATATGTATTATAATATGATTGCCTCCAACATAATTTCGTAACACGTTTATTACATACTTTATAACGAAATTATTTAAAAATTTATAAAATTTTTGTGTTGACGCGAAAAAGATTAATATTTTTTGTTATTTTGTCACTCGAGACAAGAAATTTATTTAAAAACTTGTAACAAATTCGTTCTGAAATATATAACAGAACTTATTATATTTTTTTTATGATTTCGCAAGTTTAGTCTAACAAAATTTGATATAATCTTATGATTATATCTCAACTTGTTATATCTTTGTTTTAATTGGAACAAGTTTTGCTAGAATTTTTGTTATTTTAACTACTAGCGGTACATGTTTTATAACAACCATTGTTACAGAAGCATTGTAACAAAATAACACAACTTGTAATAATTTTGTTTTCTCATCTAGTCAGGTATGTCGTGGGTGAAAAGCAAGCTCTGTTCCAGCTTGAATCACACGCCCGAAAAATAAAACTTCAAGAGATATGAGGCACATTTTACCTCAACCTCCCCAACTCATTCCGGATCCATTTCTGCGCTGCCAGTAGCACAGTAGTCACTAATGCTGATGCTATGGCTACTGCAGCAACGCAGCTAACTCTCCGCTGCCGGATTGATTGATTGCGAGGCGATCGGATTTGTTTTCCGTAGAAGACCGACGACGACGACGACGTAATGAGAGGGAAATGGATGCAAAAATTGCTAATTGGAGTAATCGGCAGGCAGTAGATAGTATGCAGTAATGGAGGTTGGATTTGCTATCGAAGGGGAAATCGAATTCGTCAATTTATGACGCGTGGAGTTGAGATAATGCGATGCGTTGCGGGGGGAAAGTTATGACCGAGGTGGTGAAAACTTGAAAGGGAATTTTCTTGAGATGATTCAAGTGAAAATAAATAATGAAACAAATATAGTGAAAGACAATAGACTTCTTTTAAGAACTTTTATTTTGGGCGATTTATGTTTTTTGTTGGTGAAAACGGATACGCTGCATCTACACTATTGGGTCACTGAGATTTTTGAATTTATCGAATATTGTTGAACAAATAGAAAACTTCCTTAGCAACTTATGTCATACATTTTTTAGCTTTTGGTTGTATAAAGTATACAGAAAAATATATGTAATTAAAATCCAGCGATAAATCATACACATAAAGGGAATGCAAAAGTTTGTGCACTTTTACATGAGATTTTATGTAAAATTACATAACCATCGCGTAAATTTCCGCCAACCATCGCGTAAACCATCATGGACTCCAACCGGTTACGCGACTATTAGCGGAAATTTACACGAACGTAACGTAATTTTACATGATATCTCTTGTAAATATGCACTTAATCTAGCATTCCCTTTATGTGCGTGATTTTTCGCTGAATTTGACATGAATAGTTTTTTCTGTATAGAGCAAGTAATCTTTGCTGATATGTGTGTGCAACGGTCGCCATATGAAGCGATATTCTAAATTTTTCTTCCCTTCAATTTATTTTATAAATGTTTCTTTAAAAGTTTCTTTTAGATGTGAGATTTCTTGTAACACTTTTATAATACAACAAAGTTTTTCTCTAAACTCTTCGAAACCATTCAAAAAATACGACCCAAAAGCAACTGTTGGTTTTAATAGAACGTTCAGAATGTATACAAAAATTATGAAGTTTGTGAATAAAACTAAGGTGGTGGCACCATTCTTGTGCCTTCGAAAACCCCTTTTCAACCAAGTTCAAGTGACATGTTGATGAATATAAGAAATGCAGAAATCATATCGTTTATCTGGCTTTTGATGCTTGAACCGTCAATTCTTAAAAAAAACCTCCATTTTCAATATTGAGCCGTAATTTTGGATTAAGTCAGCAATCTTGGAAATTCTTAACACCATTTTTGTTATCTTCCCCATACCATAATAACTCATATTGCATGGTTTTAGAGACTGAACTCCATTAAATAGCCACCATCTTGAATTCCTGACCGCCATCTTGGATATTTTAGTCGTCATTTTTGGCGCGTGGTAGTCACTTGGGGAACTCCAGGAGAAACCCGCGTGAAACACTAAGCGAAAGAGAAAGAAAAACATGGAAAGAAGCTCCGGCATTCCATAAGGGGCCCCAAGAGAGATACACACGAGGAAATCTGGGAAATCCTATGAATGACATTCTGGATGGATTACCGAAGAACTTCAGAGAGAAATTTCGCATGAACTTCCAGGAAAACTTCCGAAATAAAGAGGAACTGTGGGCAGAAATCTCGAAAAGAATTTGTGGAGTTCTACAGAAAACAGTGCAATGTAGAAATTCAAGGAGAAATCTGGGATGAACTTTAAGGATGAATTTCTAGAGGCATTTCAAAAGGAAACCTGGAAAGGCTGTAAACTAATTCAATAAGAATCTCTAGCGGAAACCTGAGTCCCTGAAAGGGTTTTTTTTTCAATTTCCTTCACTAGTGTTCATCGGAATACCTGGGATTACATCAATTCTGATCGTTTTTTTTTTATCGGAACCGGCACTTTTCCTCCATAATTTGTGGAATTCCGTTGAATTCAACGATTTTCCTCAGAACCTCAAAAACATGTTAACATAACATCGTGCAACCTCTGGAGCTTAATGCTCAAATATTGTAACTGATTTCGATAATCTACTAAATTTACACCGGCAACAAATACTTTTCGGTGCATAGGTTTGCGGAGTACGAGAATAAGTCTCGGTACTATAAAAACAATTCGCTCTCCCTTGTATATCTAGAAGGCACAACCGAGATGTAATTGTGAAAATAGGAATGTATATGGTGTAGGCTTGATGTCAGTTTGGCTTTCTATTCCGCAGAATCGCTAGCTGTTCTGTGGCATAGTTGGTTAAAGCGCCTGTCTAGCGAATACGGAGTCATAGGTTCGAATCCCACGAGAACGCGTTTTTCACAATTTCATCTCTTAATTTGACAATAATCTAAATTCAGTGTCTTCCAATTTTCATGCTTTACACAGTACGTTCCGTTGTACCAGAGAAGCATGAGAAAATTTCAGAAAGACTGTTGAGTGAGTCACTTGGCTAAGTTGCTTTACATGCACTTAGCCGAGTGACTAACTCAACAGTCTTTCTGAAATTTTCTCATGTTTCTCTTGAAATTCCTCTCAGTTTTATTATCCGTAATTTCTCTTAGAAATTCTCCCGGAGGTTCCTCCGGATTTCTACCAGAGCTTCGCCAAGGTTTTTTTCCATGAATTCGTCCTGGAAATGAATCAATATTTTTTGTGAGAACTCCCTTTCCGAATTTGTTTCCGGTATAACTCTCCTCCCTGAGTTCAGCTCTTGGATTTCTCCAAGAACTTTCCACTAAATTGATGCAAGAGTTCCTTCCAGTTTACTTGCAGATATTTTCCGGGATTTATGCACGAGCATTGCATTGGGAATTTCCCAGAGGAATATTTCTTGGAATACTTTGAGGAACGGAGAACGGGAATTAACGAGGTACTCAAATCCCGGGAGGTGATCCGTCAGAGATACAAGTAGGGTTTTTTTTTGTGGATACTGTGGACCTGGCTTTGGAAGAGATCTCGAGAAAAACTTCGGAGAGTGACACCAGGAGGAAATCTTAGTAAAATTTCAGAAAACAAAAACTTCGAACAAGCAATATTTTGCCAACTAATTGGCATTGAAGAAGTTCTGAAGGCCGTTATAAAACCTTAATGCATTCAATTTGGTTTTATGATGGTTCCATTTGACCTCTTAGAACCCATTTGACTAGAAAATGTTACAAGGATGAAATGCCTCTGAAAGAAATCACGGAAGGAAATTCAGGAGAAAACCTATGGCAGACTCTAAGAGAAATGTCGAGGAATTCTTCGAAAGAAATCTATGAACGAAATATGAAACCAAATCTTTTCGATCAACAAAGACAGTCTTCTGTAGCAATGCCAAAAAAAGCTCTGTGAACAATCCCAGAAGGGATTCCAGAAGAGATTCCATGGGAAGAACCTTGTTATTTCGGCAATGTGCAGCTGTACAAGCTGTACGATGATTAATATATAGAAATTTTTTTTATACAGATGAGCAGTTCGAAAACGTTTTCCTTGTGTTGGTTTCTGCACATGCAAAGAAGATAAAGCGAAATGAGTACTTCGATCAATAACTGAATATACCCGGCCATTCCAGAAAAGAAATTTCCTGGAAAAGTACCGTGATTTCGGGTGAAATTGATCAGTGGGGTGAAATTGATCGACGAGAGGCCCATTTTTATTTGTCAAAAATAACGCTTTAAACTTTAAACAATTTGTGGAAAACGGCCATCACATTACTCAAGGGTTATTGAAAGATGAGTTTACAAGTTTTACAGCCAATTCGTTACATATTTCGGTATTAAAGTCAATATTTTCCGAAACTGCGATTTAGGCGATCTTCATAGACACTTCCAAACTTTTGTTACCGTAGTTGTATCACACATGTAATGAATATTCGAATGAATGTTTATAGCTGCCAAGTGTTCGCTAAACTCAATTTCGCCATCAAAAGTTCTATAAATATTGTAATTTATGCATAAAATTGCACTTTTTCGGAAGTGCAATATTGATACACATAATTAGTGAGAAAATTGCATACTTTTAGGCGTTTTCTTTCGATTTATTAAACTTTAAACTTAAATAACTAAAAATTTAGTAAACTTGTAACAGTTTTGCATAGCTTTTCGCATTCTAGGGTGGTTAATTTAGATGGGAAAATAATTTTCAGCATTTACAACGGCATGTCACTGACTGATCAATTTCACCCCGAAAGTAACATTTTTGATTTTTTATTTAAAATGATATTTATTATAATAAAATGATTTGCTGTAAAAGTTTCAACCTCGTTGACTGATGAAAACCATGGTCGTACTTGTTTTAAAGCATTGAATTTAACCATATCGACAAACATTCAAAAATTAGACGCAGAAAACTGCGAAAAGTGATCAATTTCACCCGAAATCACGGTACTGCAAAAATCTTTGAAGAAACTTCTTGCAAATCCCGAAAGGAACTCTTGGATTTCCTACAGAAGTTCCTTGATAAAACTCCAAGAGAAATCTTTGGATGAACTCCAGGAGGAACCCTTTGAGGAATCTCTGATGGAGATTCTGGCGAAACCCTGAAAGAATCTCTGTAGGGAATCTGTGAAATAATATTTTTAAAGGAATTTTTTAAAAGAACTCGTGAAAGAATGAAAAACAAAAAACTCTTAGAGGAATCTTTGTTGGAACTTCCGAAGAAATCTCAGAAAAAAAACTAGTGAAGGGATCCCTCAACGAATTTCTGGACGAATCCCTAAAGGTACTCTGGAAGAACCCCTGACGGAACTCCTTGAGGAGTATTTGTAGGAATCCCTAGGCGAATTATGAAATGAATTCTTCTGGGGAACCTCTGAGGGAACTCTTTGAGCAATCCTAGAAGGAATTCCTGAAGGATTCCCCGAAAGAATTTCAAGAGATGCCTCTCAAGTAAATTTCGGAGAAATCCCTGTAGAAGCTCCTGATTGAAGTCCTGAAGTAATTCCTGGAAGAATGCGTGAAATGTTACCAGTAGGAATCTCTGAAGGAATTCCTGAAAGAATTCTTGGGAAAACCCCTCAAAGAACTCCTGAGGGAATCTCTGAGGGGACTCTTGGGGAACTTTTGAAGGCAGTCCTTCTGTATTTTGGATTTTTGTAATTGGACTCTAGGCTGGAAGCCCGTTACCGCACTTACAGTCTAGATAAAACATTATTCTTTATATTGTCCATTCCATTGATTTCTTCAAAATAATCTTAATCTATCTCGATTTTTCCCTTAACTCGCTGTTTGGGCAATTATGCCACTACGTTCAATATCTCGAATTACTACTGTAGTCATATTAAGAGAAATTACATCTTGTTGTCCGCTGAATATATTCACGAATCTTACAATAGGCTCATGTTGCGTATCATTTCTCGACCGCAATGGAGGATCAAATACCCTTCTACGGCGAAGCGACACTGGATTGTTGTTGAAGCTGATTCGGTCGTACAGGAAGAGACTCTTGGTTCGTCCGCTTAGAATATTACAGAAGAACACAATATCTGCTACTCTGAATGAACTCCTGAATAAATGCCTGGAGAAACATCACTCTGCAGACGAGTGTTAACTTCAGCCATGAAGCCAATAATTTTGCTGATACAGTGGAGACCCGATTTTGTCAGCCCCCGATTTTGTCTACCCCCGATTTTGTCTACCCCCGATTTTGTCAGCTTTTTGACCCGATTTTGTCAGCCTTTTTTGAAGTAGAAAAATAAATGTGTTTTACATACAGAATTTCAATTTTATAATCCATAATAATGCAGTTGATGCCTTCAGGCGTCATAGAAAAAATACGCAATGAACAAAACTCGTGTAACTTTTGAAAACGGCCAAACTTTTTTTGCAAACTAACACATTTATGCCATTTTAGCACCCAACCCTACCCAATGTTCTAAACCAATATTGTTTTAAATTGCTAAAAGATTTAGTTCTCTCTCTTGTTGGCGTAACGTTCCAACTGGGACACAGCCTGCTCCTCAGCATAGTATTTTATGAGAAATTTTAAAATTTTTAACGGACATCCCCCACAGCCAATGTTTATTTTGCATATGTATATCGTGTATGAAGATATTTGGGCTTAACTCTTTGGAGCCGGAGTGTTTTGCTAGTATGGCCGAACCTCGCTGGTTTTGAACAAGTTTTTTTATGATCGGTTTCAACGTCGGGGTCATATACATGATGTCCCACCGGCTCCAAAGGGTTAAAGACTATTCTTCTTAATTTTCTCTGGAACAGAACAAACAATAATCGTTGCCTGTCGTTGTGATTACTTCTTCTTCTTCTTCTTCTTCTTTATGGCACTACGTCCCCACTGGGACTTGGCCTGCCTCGCTTCAACTTAGTGTTCTTTGAGCACTTATAAAATTATTAATTGAAGGGCTTTCTTTGCCTGTCATTGCATGAATTTGTATATTGTGAAGCAAGTACAATGATATACTATGCCCAGGGAGTCGAGAAAAATTTCCCGACCGAAACAGGAACCGAACCTGCCGTCTTCGGATTGGTGATCAATAGCCTTAACCATTAGGCTAACTGGAGACCCGTTGTGATTACAAGTGAACCAATTTATTTCTTCTTTCCGGCATCTCTGGAATTCCTCTAGGTTTACTTGCTAGGATTGCTCCAGATATTCGTTATGAGATTTGTGTTGTAGATTTTGCTTCAGAAATTGCTGTCGGAATTCTTCCAGCGATTGAAACCATTAAGCACAGAGAAACAGGCGAAACTTGAAAAAAATTCATTAAAAAAACATCGTCACGAAAACGCTATCGCCCAATACAAAAAAATGTACTGTGCTTGGCCGGGCCACCACTTGGTGGCGGTAGTGAGCAAACGTCAAACAGAAGAAAAAAGGATGCCTGCACCGCAAGTGGCCAATTGACCGCTTATCGAATATTTGAATCAACCGTTAGAAAGCGGATCGATGCGAATCGAGCAGAGTGTGACGTCTGTTTCTATGTGCCCTGAGGAATACGGATTCACCCCGATATTCTTGCTGCGATTCCTTCAAGATTTTTTGCTTGATTTCTTGTAAGTATTTTGCTGGTGTTTCTTCAAGAATCGCCGGAAATTTTTAAAGGAATTCTTTCGGAGATTTTATAACGATTCATTCAGTTCATTCAAATGTGTCTCTTTAAGATTTTCCCAGGCATTCCTCCTGTGATTTCTCCAAAAGCTTTTCTTGAGAATCGTTCAGGAACTCCTGCTAGGATCCCTCCAAATTTTTTGCTGATATTTCTGCAGGACTTTTTCCAAAAATTTCTGCATAAACTCCTGCAGCGATGTATCCAGGGGTTTCTCTAAGGATTTCTCCAATTGTTGGGGGACAAGTAAAACGCCGCTGATTCTGTATAGGAGATGCTTTAAGCTAGAAATGTATTATGCATTAGTTGAAATCTTCATTAAATGTTCCAAATGGCTGACTTGCCATTTCAGTGGGTTTAGAATCTTCAGTAAATTGTCCCAAAACAATGTAATTAATCAGATAATTTGATATAGGCTACAAAGGGACTTAATTATTATTCCATAAATAACTAGCCAAGAAGTGCATACATTACGCATATGAGTTCATTGAACGAATCTCATTTGCTGTATGACAATGAGTATAGGCTATCGAATTGGATAATATGTGGCCTAAGTCTAGAATAGAAATAGGTGTTGTTTAATCTAATTCACTTCACATCCACCTATAACATATACACCTGACACTAATCGTTGTCTTAACAGGCTTTAAACGATGGTTTGGTAAGTATTTTAATCATGAAATACAGTTTTATGTGCTCCGCAATAAACACATCACATGTCGAGAACTATTGTTTTCTGTTTCTTTCTCTATTCTCATCGGTACACGTTTCTTCGTCATTTCGCTCGGCCTGATTCGATTTTCGCCCTGGCGCGGTTGCCAGTTTCGCAACACCAATAATTCTTCCTACAATTGCTACGTGGATTAATCCAGGGATTTTTCTAGCGAGTCTTTCAAGTCATCTCGCTGGGATTTCTCCATATATATCTGCTTAGATAGTCCAGGAACTTCTGCTAGAGTTCCTCCAAGAATTTTTCTGGAAATTTCTATTTCAACCCTTTCAGATATTTTCCTAAGAATTGTTCATGCATTCTTCCTATGATATCCTCAGGGATTCCTTCAAGAACTCGTGCTGAGATTCCTCCAGAAATTCTAGCTGGTATTCCTGTAGGACTTTATCCAGTAATTTCTACAGGAACACCTCTAGTGATGTATACTGAGAATTCTGTAGATATTTCTACAATAATTCCTACATAAATTACTCCGTGCATTAGTCCATGGATAAATCTACGGAAGGCACGAATTTCCCAAATGGAACCAACCTACTTTCCTAGGGTTTTTTTTTTCAAGAATTTCTCTTAGGTTTCCTTCAGGGATCCTTCTTTGAATTTCTTAAAATGTTGCTCTAGTGATGCCTTCAGTTATTACGCATATAGGAATTCATCTAGAGATTTCACTATGATTCTTCTGTAAGACTTCCCAATTGGGCATCATCTATGGATTTCCCGGTGGTCCCTCTTGAGATTTTTCCAAGTTGACCTCTTGGTATTCCTATACGAAAATCTCTTGGTATTGATTCTGAAATATCTTTAGAAAATCTCGTTGGAAATTCTTCTGGAATTCATGCTAGAATTAAAGATTCTATTTCAGTTGTCATTTCTCCTTAAACTGCTTCAGATATTTCCCCAGTACTTTTTTCAGCAATTCCTGCATTGATTTCTCAAGGAGATTTCTTCAAAGATTGCAATAGGGATTCTTTCAATGATTTTTCAGAAAATGCTCCGGAAATGCCTCTAGGGATCAGACTTAAGCGTTTTTTTTAGCAGAAACTACCAACGGGATTCCTTCGGAAATGTATTGAGGGTCACGTTCCAAAATTCCTTGGATAATTTCTCCGGAATTCCCCCAAATATTAAATAAAAGATTTCTCCAAAGATTGTTTAAAGATAAGCCTCTGGAAATTAAAGTGAAAAGGCAGCGGAAACGTAGCTAATTCGGACAGTATGAGTGGCTATAATTGTCAATCAGATGATTAATTTTCATTTGTTGACAGCTTAAATTAGATGTTATGATTTAAGCTGTGCTAACCAGTGACAACTGTCTTCTGTAGACCACAATTGCTATAAGCTAGGAGAAGACTGTGTTCCAGTAGGGATGTTATGACAAGAAGAAAAGAAATAAAAGATTTAAAAGTTCTGCTGTAAAATGCACTGAATGTTAACTTTATTAAATACCATTTTTTTCTGTGCCCTTACACCCATTTGATTGTTTTACCACAAAAGGCTCGTTCTTGGGCTCGTTCAAATATTACGTAACGCAAAATTAGGCAAAATTTAGACCCTATCCGCGGGAGGGCCCCGCGTAACTACTTCTCCTAAGAGAAATTTTAATTTTATGTAAATCGTACCACAGCGCTGCCCCCCCCCCCTCCCCTCATTGGCGTTACGTAATATTTGAACGAACCCAACCCCCTTCCACACCTTCTTCCGTCTCTGACGTACTCAGAACAATTTTTCATGAATAAAAAAATGATTTTGAAAAATGTCCCGATTTTGTCAGGAACCCGATTTTGTCAGCCCAAAATGCTACCAGGGGCTGACAAAATCGGGTCCTTACTGTACTTTTTTTTTACTGAACGCCACCATTTTTATCCAGTTTGAGGCCTTGATTTGTCGACGTCATTGGCAACGGTGTGAATTTTGAAAAATTTATCGTATATTCTGGCATACAAATTCTCCGTTCATTGGTTTGATCCGGTAATTGAGTCTTGGGGTTTCATTTTCCGCATAATTGTCCCATGTACATAAAGATTCCGCTCATCCGTAGTTCTATTTTTAGCATCACACTTAGAAAAAATCACCGACTTCGGTAATATTTTACCGAAATCTCAACCGTTATGTTTTTTACCGGAGAAATTCGGTGACGTTTACCGAACTTCGTTAAAATTCGACAGATAAACGATAACATTTTACCGAAATTTGGTAATTTTTACAGAATTTCGATAAAAAACCATTGCCGAACGCTCAGCAGTTGAGATTTCGGTAAAAATTACCGAACGCGACTAGCTGTGTACAACTACTTGTTTGACTCGTAGAGGGGGGACGGGTTGATGAGGGAGCTCGTCAAGCCCTAGGCCTCCTATTGCTGCCCAAAAAGGTATGGCTTCATCGAGGTTAACAATATTTTGATGTTCTATTGCGATGAGCTTAGCTTATTCACATAAGCGTGCGAACGAACTCGCAAAGTGGCAAATGAATTTGCATATTTGCGCACTGCGATAATAATACGACTTCATCCAGGTGTTTTCTTTTTATGCCAGTTTAACTCGCATTGGTGGTCGAAAAAAATCGCAGAAATGCAAAAATAAACTTGTTAAGGCAAAACTGGTTATGTTGACAAAATGCGATTTGATATGTGGTACCAAATAAAAAGCTGTTTTTGACTGCAAATGCAGTTGCAAATAGCTTTGTTTTTTTTGGCCTAGATAATCAAGGTTGTGCTAGCCAGAGGAGGGGCAGTGAAAACTATGCGGGAAAATATTCTTTGAAAAACTATGCGGGTAAAATTCTGTGGCATATGATGCACAGCGTGGGATATCACAGAAGTTTACATGACAAATCATGTAAAGATCATGAAATATTATTTCAACTTCCATTATATGTCATGCAATTCAGCATGATTCTACATATAACACAAATTTACATGACATTTCATGTAAACCATTATAACACTAAGTTTACATGACTAAAATGCAGTTTACATGACGTGTAAATCTCATTATTTTTATCTGTGCAAGTTGCATAAGATGCACACTTAGAAACTCTGAAATTTGCACGAAACGGAACCACCAAAAAACATAAACGTTTTCAAGACTGAATCACAAATTGGACTCAATTTTACGCGCATCATGTAAGTGCTGGTTGGTTGCGTTAGATGTCAACAAATCCGTTTTACCAGAAACGTAGAATCAGTATCACGTTCATCAACCACTTTCTAACTCGGTGAAATAGCCGAGAGGTAAGAGATGTGGCTCACGATCAGTAGATCCAGTGTTCGAATCCATGTATGACAGTATTTTACTTTTCTATGTTTTATCTGTCAAATCGGTTCTAGCGATTGCTAGACGCTAAGAAAAAATAAGTTTTATTTTGGGGTGTCTTAAAAGACGTAAATTTACATGTTATAACCTCAAAATTTGTGTTTTTGAAGATGCTCGTATATGTCAGGTTCAGGACACTTAAAATTACATGATATTTTCTAGGTGTGTGCTATATTACATCGCAGTAGTTCACATCGTAGCTCGCATAAGATATCGCTTCAAATCATATACACAAATAAAAATAATGAGATTTACACGTCATGTAAACTTAATGATATGATGGTTTACATGATATATCATGTAAATTTGTGTTATATGTCATGTAAACACACAGTCATGCTGAATTACATGACATATAATGGAAGTTTACATGATATTTTATGACTTTTACATGATATGTCATGTAAACTTCTGTGATATCCCACGCTCCAATCATGTGCATCATATGTCACAGAATTTTACACTCTTTTTTCGATCTATGTAGCGTTGTTAATGTCCCGTCGATACACGTATATCGCCTTCACTTTTGAGCGCATTAGGCACTTTTGTTGCACCTTATGGGATTTTAAGATCACTAACATTACATGTAGCAAACGCGTCAATAAAACTCTACAATTGCTGAATTTCTTCAACAAAACGTATTGAAAGGAACAGTTATAACTCAGCATTAATGAAAATATATAGGGGTCTCATATTTACCTACTACTTTGTATGCTAAACAACATTTTAAGGAATTTCTCATAGAATAAGGTATGCACACAGCAAAATCTAGCCACCGCATTTTGGATAGAAATTTTACAATTTTCAATGAATCGTGCCAACCTTTAGCGCAAATGAAAGCTTATTGTGTAAGGAATCGAAAAATATTCACTTCGGGAGATATTTCGACATTGTGTTTAAAATAGAGTGAAGGGAATAAGAAGTCCTAGAAAAGTTTTTGCACAAATGTGCTGAAAATCTGACAATGTACATTAATGAGATCGTTCCCGCAGACTTTAGTTAGCTTTCAAGTATTTGGTTCTATACATCATTACAACTTGGAAAGGTTGCAGATCAACTTAAGACCAAAAAATAATCGAAGTTTGGCAAGAAATACATAGTTTGGTTAAAAATATGAAATTGTGGATTGAAAAACCAAGTTTTCAAAAATACATGTACAACAAATCATCTTTTTCACTACGGGGAATGTCGGGAAAAATGGCTGGCACCCCTTATTCAAAAGCTTAGATATTGTGTATTGATTTGGATTGAATTTTGTGCCCTGCTTATGGCGAAGAATCCTTCCGTTTGTATGCAGAAAACTATGTTATGCATTTTTTCAAAAACCGTAAAATTTCATACACCTCAAAACTCACACCAATTGAAAGATATTGAGTAACCGTGAATTGGAACCTTCAAAAAATGTCAAGAAAGGCTGCTTCCATAAAAAAATACGATTGATTTGACACAAAGGTGGTAAAAATTTCTTGGCAAGCGATTGAAGGTGCTGTGCAAAACTTTACGAAACGACTCAAGCGCAAAGCTCGAGATGACGGATATAATAAGTCAAATCAACAATGTCTTTATGTTGACTTAAAGTTAATGCTTTTTTAAGATGAATTGCTTTTTGTTTGAGAATAAGTTAGAATGCATTATTACTGCTTGATTTTCCTTGGCTAGATTTTGCTGTGCGCATACCTTAATACTGGCGTTTTTAAACTCTTGTCTACAACGATGCAAACCTGGACTGCACATTTTATGGATCTTACGGAAATCCCTTCAGCGCTTCTGCTTTGTAGTATTTTTGGTTGGAAACATGGTCAGAAAAGACTTTAGATTAGGTTGTAGGCCACATTTCTGTGAACAAAGATTAGTGACATTCCCCATGAGTGTCCTTCCCCTAGCGGACGTCGATGCAGCACCATGACGAGGTGTACAGTGTGATGCTACCTCACGATGAACATGATTCCTTCCATAGAGTTACCAACATCCCACATAGATGTATAATACCGGCGAATATTATCCGGTAAATAGACTTCATTTGACAAATCCAACCGATGGAGACATTGTTGTAGAGATTCCAGTACACTGCTGTAACGAGTGTCTCTGATTTTCGTTCAACAAACACTCCGCTCCGTTCCACTGTGTAATCCGGCGCAACGCAAGAAAATTAGGAGAAAATGAAACGCACTTTTCCATTCATATTTTTGTACCACACTTCACTGATCATCGGCAGCACCGATCAACGTCGTCGCATCGCCGTCGTCACAGCCGTTGATCGCAAGTCCGCACGCCGTTGCGTTGACTGGTCATCCGTTGGATGGTCTGTTGATTGTTGTGCGCGCGCGACGTCGACGGTGCGGAACATCAACGGGTGAAATCTTCGTCATCCGAGAAGAAAAGTCCAATTTCCCTTCACCACTACCGCCACCACCTCGATCGATCCGGAAAGTCGTCGTCCGCTAAATCCCACACACTTCCGAATCAGATAATTCACCAATTTAGCTCACACACTGGATTAAAACTTGTGCATCCCCGAAGCCTCCCTTTGAATGAAAACCACTCTGATTGGTATGTACCCATAAATGCACGACAAACATTCAGTTATAGCCTCTGCTTCACGGGGCGGTTGCTTCAATTTCACTGATAACGGAATCCACGATTACCCCGGGGCCTATGGATTACAAACAGCGCCATTCACCGCTGCCCTGCCCCAAACACGAAGTAAACACACAGTCTAATCCCACGCGACCTCACCCGATTCCGATTCTGTCCTCCTCCTGCTGCTCCACAACAACGGGATGGTGGTCACTCTACTCTACCTCGGTATAGTCGCGCGGTGGTCACCGTATCGACGAAACTTGAACCGGCGATAGATTGAAAAGACGAATGAACGGTTACGTAGAAGAGCGCGCGCGCATCTAAGTCCGGCCCGAAACTGACTGACTGAATCGCTGTGCCGTGTCGTGCCGCTGATCCGATTCGGCGGCGGAGCGGACTCTCGGTCCGGTGTACAGGCAGGGCGTTTTGGCTTAGACCGGGACGGGAACCGACCGATGAGAGCACCCGTGGGAGAGCGAGATAAGAAGAGCGCGCAGACTACCCGGTAACAGAGCTGGAGAGCGAGAGCGTGAATCGGAAACTGGTTGTGTTTTAGTCAAGTATTAGTCAGGTAGAGAGAAACCCATCACCAACAAGCATTGAACGTGCGTCACGATGATGATGACGATGATGATTTAGGCAGCAAAACGATTTCGACTTTACTACACAGTACACACCTACGATGGCCGTCCGACGTCCAAACATCTTCGAGAGAGCTCTGTATAAGAAATGACAGCGCGGAGCGAGTGAAGAAAGTTAAGCATAAGCGGGTTGGAGCGGAGACGGAAGAAGATGGTCGATTATGAGACTGGTCGTCGGTGTTGCGTCGCGGCTCGTAACAGCTCAGCAGTAGCGGCCAGCTCAGCAGCATTGCGGAGTTTTTCTGGACGATCTGCTTTGTGCTGTTCCTTCGTTGAGGATCGGTCTTCGGATCAAGCGATGCGAGAAGAGTGCAATAACTCAACATAAATGTGTACATAACAGGCAACGAGATATGTAGCGGCAACTGACGGGATGAAGCTGGCCGGGCCGTGGGCACTGGATGAGGCTGCGTTGAGTCAATCTAAGATTTATCTACGAGAAATTATTGAAATAAATTTGCTGGAAGTCTGAATAGAGATCTTCAAACTCCGTTTATTCGTTTTCTTTTTGCCGTCGTTGTGGTGGACGTAAGCATAGACACAATTTGGTGAGTTCGTTTTATGTTATTAATTCCATACGGACATTATCGCACTTATTGAATGGAACAACGCAAAGGGAAGAGTAACACAAAATAAATTCTGCAAATCAATTAACATGCCTACTGGCAACAAATGAACCTCACCAGTTACCTTCTAAATATTTGTTTTCATAGAATGAGAAAATCTGCTGATCAGATAACCAAAAGTTGGTTCCATCCCAAGTAACAATCCTAATTCTATTTGGTTTTATTTGTTTTTATGATAGTTTTATCGGAACATTGCATATTCTAGTTGATCTTATCGGAGTTTCAGCTGAGCATAACTATTCTTCATCAATATGTGGTTTTAAAAACACCTCCAAGAATACTTGAGGTTCTGTTCATAAAACCATAAACACAACAAGAACTGTTGAACTTATTTTCAGTTTTATAAGGTTCTTGTAGTTATCTTCAATCATCCGTTCTTGATCAAGAGCAACTGTTCTCGCATGAGTTTGGTACATGAAAAATACAAGAAAAAACTCAAGCATCAGATTTTGATTCTCATCGTTCCATATTGCTGCCAACCAAGAACATCTTCCCGGAAACCCAACCGCGACGCGGTGCAGTGCCAAGTTCCTCCGGTTGCAGCATCCGAAATGAGGTTGGTTTGGTCATCCAGGACGTCGATTCCCTTGTAATCGGGAGTCAAATAATCGACCTGCAAAATCACTTACCTGTTGGAAATGCTGACCGGAGGAATAAGGTGCTGCACCACATCAAGGGCGGTTCCCGAAAAAGGTCTGCCTGGTTGGCAACGGTACCGGGGATGATTAAATTTATCGCACGAAGTTCACAAAATCCACCGCGGGGCGATAATTTATTGTTTGTTTACAATTTGGCGTACATGATTTATGACGTTCTCGGTGGAGTTTGCATAAACCTACATCCAGAACGTTATAAACCTGAGTACTCTTGAATAATACTTCTTACCCTTGCATAAGATGAAATAAATTTAAGACGTTCTTGATGGAGCTCAACCAGGCTGGATTGAGAACGTTATAAATCCTAGTATTCTTGAGTTATGCTTTTAGCTCTGGCATGAGTTGAAAGAAATTTAAGACGATCTTATGGTGATGTTGATTAAAACCATCAATGATGGACCGACCACCGGCCTAAATTTCAATGGAAGCCATGTTGAGAAAACTCATCAGCAATGTCCGCATGACAAGGAATAATATTTTTAAATATTTTATTAGTGCGTTATAATGGAAGCGCGTTGCAATTTTTGGAAGTATCTTGCAACATATATACGATGAATTTTGCTTGGCATTTGGCATCCTTGCTACATCCCGGAAATATTTCCAATTTGTGTGATCAATTAATCCCGATTACAATAATGTGTCATTTTCATTGTGTTTTTAATTTCAATTTAATTAACCAAACTTTTCTGTCGACATGCAAGCTGCATCAGCAACAACACTGACAAATTTATTATCGTTTTATCGTGCACTTGAAGAATTCTACAAGGAGAGAGCAATTCGCCTTGAGGACAACTTGGGAAGTACAACAAGTTTTAAGAGAAATTTAAAAACAACTCTCCAAGAGCATCTTAGGATGGGCCTATTTGATCTTATGGCGGATTTATGGTTGAGTTGATGTCGTGTTGTAGATCAATTTGGTTTATGCACGGTTTTAAAGAACAGGTGTTGAAGAATACTTCAAAAGCATTATAAAATTAATTTTGTTACTTGGGATGGGCTATGTGGGGATCGACCCACTAAAAACTCATTCTCTCTCTTCCTTACCTTCGCGATACGCCCGTTAGGGTTGACTTCGAGAAGGGTGGGACTGTACATGAGAACACTCTCATAATAAGCGTTCCACCGGCTACCACCTTAAGTTGTTTACTCTCTCCTGGAGGCTTGGGTCCTAGTTAGTACTTAGACTACTCGTTGAACTCAAGATCCTGGATGGGGAATGGGGGATTTCTAGTGAATTCAATCATATCTATCATGAAAAGTAAAATCAGAATTACGATTTGTACGGTAGATTCCATAATAGTATTTTAAATTCAACAATATCAATGCATTCCCATGTAACCACGCTGCTCAAGCTGTAACGCATGCATAAATTCGTTGTAAATAAAGTAAACATTATTTTGTATGTACACTTGAAGTTGAATTAAGGTGGACAAGGGCCCCAATAAAGCCATATGAAATTAATTTCAATGCGACTATATTGGGGCACTTTCCCACTTTATTTCATCTCTTAAATTGTGCATACAGAGTAATGCTTACTTGATTTACACCGTATGTATGCATGCATTAAGGATTTAGCGGCGTGATTACATTTGGGTTGTTCATATGCAGTATGTTATGTTTTAAATAAAAATAATGAAAATTGTTAATATAAGACTTTTCTTTCAAATCTAGAAGATATATTGATTGGTTAATATACTGCCCCCACTCGCATAACTGTCGCATATGAATAGGACTCCCAGCAAAGATGGGACTGTTATGCGAGTGGGGGCAGTATAGCAATGCTAAATATTTTGATCTCGAATAACTTCCCTCGAATTCCTCTTACTCTGAGAGGGAATTATTTATAGTTTTTTAACTATATAAAAACAAAATATCCAGAAAAAAAAAATCATCTGTAAATGTGTATTTTTAGCTCAAGTTTAGGTTTTATATGTCTACAATATTTATTTTTCGGTTTTAATTTGTTTAGTTTCTGCCTTTTTATGTTTTTACAATGTTTATTTTTTGTTTGATTCTTTGCCAACAATTACGTCACGAATTACTTCGTTTAAATCATAATAGTCACAGCATCTTAAAAATAGTCTGGATTCTACGACGTGCAAATTGATAGGCTTCGTATAGAAGTTTTGGATGTTATGTATTGTTACGATTGAGTCTTTTTTTACTAGTTCAAATGACTGCAAGTGATCGTCGTACTTTTTTGAAATATATGCTTCACAAGTTAAATGTAGTTCGTTATTTTCGTTAACCAGAATTTCAGAAATTTGGAAAACATTCATCAATTTTGCCTTCTGTATCACAAAAACAGTGTCCTTTTTGAAATACGATCCTTGACAAAAGAAATTTAAAATTGGCGATGCTTTTGGAGTTTCGTAGAAGATTTTAGGTGACACAAATTCATTGTTTACCAAGTTGTAGGCAAATTTCAAACCAGACTTTATAGTCAATGAATAGCACGAATTTCGTCTGTTACAATTTACTTTGGCATATTGTTTAGGTTCTTTATGTTTAGCTTCATATCGCATTGACCATTGTAGATGCAACGCGCCACTTTTTGAAATTGCTGTGGGATAGTGGGTCAAATTGTGATGCTTGGGTTTCAGAGTATCTTGAAATAGTTCTATGTACAGTTTATGATGCTTCTCGATCAATACTCTCAGTTCATCGATCAGTTCATGCTGAACTTCCCTAAGAAGCACAATGTGCAAAATCCTAATCAGTGTACACAAAAATGTCCAAACTTTATCTTTCTTAGGGATTAATGGACCTATGATTAATGGCAGAAATGTCATAAATGTTTTGCTTTCACTTGCTGTCATTTTCTAGTTTTTTTTCTTCAAATTGGTTTCTTGGATATCGTTGATAATATTTGCCGAGTTTAAATCCCCATACACAAATAAATTTTTACGGTGGTTCAAGTCGCTCAAAGTGAAATATTTCTTTGTCATAATAAAGTAATGCAAACTGTGCTGCAGATCATAAATGCAAACTCCTTCTAGCATATCATGCATAACATCGATAAGCGTACACTTTACCCGTGGTTAAATGGGAGCATTTACGCATATGGCCTCCACTTTAGCATCCTATTCTGCATCATATATGACTTCGTGTTGGCTTAGAATGCTATACATATTTATACCATCATGTGAGAAGGGCGGAACAATCATTGCGAGCTTCAGTTTCTCTCTTCCCTCAACGGCGTATTTTCAACTATTCAACTCTGGAACGACAGGGAAAACATGAAAAATAAAAAAAATCTGGAAAATCCCATTCAAAACCATCTACAATTTTGGATTCAGCTGTCTGTATTACATTCGTTCAAACAAGTTTACTCAATAAGTTTGACAATTATATCATTGAAATACTCATGTCAAAGGTGGAATCTGAAACGTCCCTTTCAAACTCCACCTTCAATATCGTCTGCTATGTTCTCGTTTTGATGTATGTAGGGTACTTTTCAGCTACATCTCATTCAATTTCACACCTAGCGCCGCCCAGCAGGGACTTGGTTTTGTACACATTACAGCACCTCCATGTCACGTAATACACCACACCTCTTGTCAAATGTGATACCGTAAGCGTAACATACTTTGCGCACCTAGGGCCTAACTTTGCGCACTTTTCAAAAAATCGTTCAACAATTTTGCTGGTGCATTATGCAATTTTTTCCCATGGAATGCTATCACTAGCTAGTATTCCTCGGGAAAAAGTTTGCTTGCACTCTGTCTCAGTTAGGATGTAATAAAAAATGGAAGAAGAAGACAACTTGATGAGAGAATATGCACTTGTTCCTCTCACTCACGAAATGCTGTAAATAGCGTTGTAGAATGACGTAGGCTTTATTTCAGTAGACTTGTTTCAGTTTTGATAGCAATACCATAAAGTATTTATACACTCTCAATAATACAATAATAACTAAACTTGTTCCACAACAAAATTTAATATTGAAATGTTATTTAATTGCTGTATACCAATAGCTTAGACATAACAAAATAAGATTGTCCAACAAAACATGTTATGGAAACGTAATACCTTGATAATTCAATAATAACACAACAAGATATAAAAACAGGTTATGTGATTTCGTAGTTATTAATTTGATATTCCCCTCTGCTCGGGAACTGTTAAAGTGTTACTTATCCTTCCTAACAAATAACTAGGCAGACATGGGATACTCATGTAGATTCCGCAAATCGACGTTGTTCGGGCGTGATGTGACGTGGTGTCAACGGTGGTAAAATCATCGAAGAAAATGTTAAGTGGTACGATTATTCCTTCGGCCATATCTTCAGTTTTCCGCTGCCAAATAGATCCGTCCACCATGCTTCTGAACAGTCCATCCTCAGACTGTTTGAGATTTTGTAGAATCGTCTTTAATACTTGTTCTGATTCCAGATATATGGTGAGCATAAATTGTATTGGCATCGAAACACCTTGAATTTGATCCACAACCTGCAAAATGTACAAATACATTATCAAATAGTTTCAGAATAATTATAACAACATTGAAATTACCATTTGTTGTTCAGAGTTGAGTACCGCCGGTCTTAGTTCTTCGCTGATACTGAATAATACGGGGGGTGAATACAGTCCTTCATTCTCCAGACGTTTTAGAAAGCTGTACTCGGTCTTCACGTCGAAGGCAATTGTGTTCTTACACTCAACTGTCATCATTCCTGCTCCACACATATCATCGATAACTGAGGTCAGCGAATCGATTACTGAATTGAGGATATCGCTTTGCATTTCAAATGCGGTTTTCCGTTGAAGGCTATCTTTACTCAACCACTTTAACATTAAGCACATACATGATTTGTTCATACTCTTGCAGATAGTGTCCACATCTACCAATGCTTGAGGCAAGATCAAAACCTCTTTCTCTTTCTGGACTGGTTCATTCTGCTCTTCCGGGATAATGTTTAGGTGTTGCCCTTCATAAGACGTTGATGGATGATTTTCTTGAATCGATGAATTTTCTCTACACATCTCATTTAAATCCTTATGTACTTTATTGATATGCTCTCGATAGCTTTTTAGTGATGAATATCTTCTGTTGCAGCCGGTTAACACACAAGTGTAACCATCTAGATTAAAGTGACCAGGCTTATTTTGCTCTGATGCGGGACACAGTTTACATAACTGAAATAGTAAGCTTTTCAGTGATTCAGTGACCCTATTAAAATTTAATCAATCTAATATCAAAATACAGGTTGTAGATGTAACAAACAGAGAAGTGAAAAAAATGTTAAATTTTTGAAAAATGATGATTTTTTTATGAGCTCGACATGTTTATCGAATATAGATAATGCCAAACAAAGCCCCAAATTGAAACAAATAACAATAATGCAAATCAACGAATAACTATTTGAAACAATAAGTTTTAAACTCAAAATTTCCGAAAAATTTACATAAAGATATTTCAAGATGATGCCCTTTTATAGTTTATAGGGGTGTTGCGACGCAATTTTGTTGTTTGGTGAAACTGGCAACGCTGTTATCTAATAAGAATCAATTTAGGATTGTTATAAGATTTAGTGTTAAGTTGTGCGTTGAGTTGAAGAGATCGTTAGAGATTAAGAAACTATCATGTAAGTTATTGATAGGAAAAACTGTGTAAAATTATTAAATTGAATTATTTTAATAAGGGGTGTTTTAAAATATTACTGTACAATCAAATTCCGCTGAGGATATCTTTTGGTATTATTTTAGAGATACTTGTGAACAGATTTTCATCTTTTTGGGATTTCCTGAAGTTTATCTCCAAAAATTTTCAAGAATTTTTTTCCAAGGGTCTGATTTTTTTTATTAAAAATTTATGCTAAACATTTAAAGAAATTGCCGTGGAAAGCGTTTTTGACAAAGCTGAGACTTTTATAGAAATCCCTTGATCATTTCTGAAAATCCACGGGAAAATCTTTTCACGAAAATCTTTGAGAAAACTTTAAAATATGCATTAAAATCCCTGCAAAAGAATAGGTAGTGAAAACTTTGAAAACAAAATCAGGGGTTTTTTTTTCAAGCATTCCTAGATTAATTGCTGGAGGGGTTCTCGGGGGTACCCTTTGAAAAATAAAAAACCAGGAAAAATCCTGTGGAAATATCAAACTAACTTGCTTGAGAAAATCATGGAGGGATTGTTCAGTGTTTCGCTGGAAGATTAGTATCTTAAGCAATTGCAGTTTGTTCATTGGAACTTCTAAGGCATTACTCAAAAAGTTTCTCAAAATAATCTTTAATGAATTCTCTCCAACTCAAATTAACTTCAAAAGTTCTTCTATTTTTGCCACGAAGAGCTTGCTGCTCTTGGGATTTTATCTGACGGGTTTTGTATTACTCAAAGATCGCCCTGTGGGTTTGCTATAGAATGTTTGCATCGATATCCCTGGGAATAATTTAATGAATATTTGTTTTGAAAATAAAAGGCGAACCAAAGTTCTGGTAAAACGTCTTCAAATTCACTTGCAGAGAGCATACAAGAATTAAGCAAAATGAGTGAAGAATTATTGATTGATTGATTTGTCTTTATTTCAGAGACTTTCAGCCCTTGGCTGGTTAGTGAAGAATTAGAATCAAGTTGAAATTCACGAACAAAAATAAATAAAAAAGAATCAAGCAAAACGAGTCACGTTGATTTAAGAATCAAAAGTTTTTTTTTATGCAATTCAGTAACATAATTTTTATTTTATCTAACTCATTTTTATATCATAATGATCAATTTTTCTGAACTGGTTCATTATGCAACTGAAATGAGTTGCATAATGAAAAATAGTTGTATAATAGTTGCATAAAACATTGTATGGAACTCGTTGCAAAACTCGATTTTTCAGCACTTTTCGTATTTGTACGACTCGTGCTGAAAAAATCAACTTTTTGCAACTCGTTACATAAATAACTATTTTTCTATTTTTGCTATTAAGATTTGACTATAATTTGCTTTTGAGAAGACCAGAAGCAGTTCAACATATACACTTGTCATATATTTTTCAAGAAAAAACAATATTTTAACGGTTGTTGAAATCCGGGACATTTCCGGGACACTTCACAATACGGGACGACTAGCTTGAATCCGGGACTGTCCCGCACAATCCGGGACGTCTGGTCACTTTAATCTAGATCATCATGATATCTTCTCAAATGACGGAAGTATTGCGCCTTTGACGGCGCCTGCCATGTGCAGTTCGGTAATTGGCAAACAATCATTTTAAACATTTTCTTCGATGTTCGCTGCTACCGACAAAACTTTGGTTTGATTCTGTGCTTCAGGAGAAAACCCGTACAAACAATGGCCGATCAAATTCCAAGCGCCGGCTGATTCTCGGGGATACGGTATATCATAGGCCTTGAAAATCTTGAAGCAAACATCAAGGGCCTTCAAAAATGTCGGAAGTTGATAGAACACACCGCCCGTGTTCACCAGGAAAACACTCGGCTTAGCCAGGTTCTCTGCTACAACAATAACGAAAGAAGCAAGTGCTATTCCCTTGCTCTTATAGCGCGAAGTTAAGCCCTCCATATGCTTCTCAAGCTCAGTGAGAGATTTCATCCACATGATGAAACTATCCCGTGCTTCCAGATATGAAGGTTTCCATTTAGTCTTGTTCGGTAGCGTTAGCACGACAGACGGCAAAATGTACACGATGAGTGTTGCCGACAGCCAGTCTCGAGTATCTGTTTAAAAAAGATGCACATATAAAAAAAATTAATTTTTAACCATAAAAAGTAAGTCACAGATTATTTTTAAGTTGAAAATAGAGTTGTCATCAGATTATAAACTAATATTATGATTTCAGTTCAAAACCGAATAAGCGACATTTTTTCTTTTACTTCCGCTGCTTTTGCCTTACGTTAAACACAATGTGGGAAGTGGGACGCTGTATTGTACACCTAGTACTCTATACACAGCGCCCTACTTCCGACATTGTGTTTAACGCAAGGAAAAATCAGCGGAAGTAAAAGAAAAAATGTCGCTAATTCGGTTTTGAATTAGAAACATAATAATGATAAACTATGAAGCTGTACTGTCCAGCGAGGGGTAACTTGTGACAGCATGTAACGCTTGATATTGCCTTATTTAATCTAGGTACAAACAAAGCATTTGCCTACCAATATGCAGTCCGATCTTTAAAATTTACATACTATTTCAACACTAGTTATAATTGCTAGGATAAAAGCACTTCGTGAATCGTGTTTTGAAATACTGTTATTAGACGTGATGTCTTCTAACACTTATTTTATAAATAATTTGAAGCATCAAGACAAAGTATTATTGTTTAACAAATATATGATTAGCAACACACAGGCAAACCATCATTTTTACCGAAAAGAATTGTTTAAATTTTGTTATATCAACAATAAGTGCAGCAATTAGTAACTTGATCCTTTTGAACTTTTCCATATAAAAAATAAAAATTCTGTTTTCTATGAAAATAAACTGATAGAAAAATGTGTATTTCAACTCAAATGACATTACAAATTACACAATTTTGCAAGTAACTGTGGACAAAAACTTGCTGGAGACATACCAGTCAGGTTTTTTTTAACGCGGTTTCTATTTACGCGGCCGTTAATGAAAACTCCATACATTTTTTTTGGTCCTGTTTTTGCATGATTTGTCGAGCATCCGACCGAGATAATTGACCTCCACACGACCTTCACCAGAAAGTACCTTTTCCTTGATCCAGTCCAGTCCAATCCTTCCTTTCCTTGAATGTCCAGTCCAATCCTTCCTGGTTTCTTCCTTGATGCGCAGGTCTTCCTTCACATGTAGCACAAACACCGTTTTCACAATAAACACATTTATTACAACAAACTACATTTATTTAACACTACGAACATTTATTAACTTAATCTAACATAAAAAAAACGACAAGGGTTCGCCCCTTGCAATGGCTCGCGACGACGGACTGATATGTACTGATCTGCTCTTGATCGCCGTTCTGCTCTCCTCCCGATGACCAGTGATGACCAGCCATTCTGTAGTGGTCGTAGGTTGTTCGGGTGTCCGAATCGGTTCACCATTACATAGCCAGAGTAGCTCAGTTTCCAACGGAGTTCCTAAACGCGGCGAGTATTACTACTGTTGGCTGCGTCCGTACAAATAATTGGTGAGCTCGCAGACAACTTTTGTTACGCGTTTTTTTTTTTTAAATTTTGAACTGAGTTCAATAATTATACGTACCATCCGAGTAAAAAAATCTTACTGTCTCTTAATTTAAGTGCATTAAAAACATACCCTCATTTATTGTATCATCGGTCAATAGTTCCAGCATACATTTTCCTGCATGATCAGTTACGTCTGCTTCAAATACTGGAAGAATCCGATCGCGAAATTTGCTCCACCGCTCAAACAGTGAATTCTGTTTGGCATTAAACTTGAAGCTGAAGTCCAGCTGCACCAGTTGATATCCTTCCGAGTTATGAAGGGCAGGAAACAATTCCAAGATTTTCTCGCAAGTCAAATTCTCAATTTTTGATATCTCCCACAATCGCAGAGCGCTAGTTGCTGCTCACTTTTCTTGTACCAAATTCCACTCGTCTTGGTTGTGGCGGATCCACGTTTTCGTTTGATGATATTCTTCAACTGTAAAAAAAAAACGTTAAGATGATTTACAGAAGAATCAAACAGGTCAGACTGGCTCTTCATATAATATTATCACAGAGAAACAGACGTAACACTTAGAACAAATTACGTTGAAAAACATTGTCACGAAAGCGAACCGCCGTATTATGGCCAGAAAGCCTTCGCCGCGAGTGACCCACTACCAAAAAATTGATTCATCCGTTAAAAAGGTGATCGATGGGAAGCGCCCGGAGTGTGGCGTCTGTTTCTCTGTGCATGAAGCCTATTTCATAATTGGACTCACTGGCTTTTTCTGAGAAGCTGCTTTGTTCGCTCGAGGATGAATTCCCTTCGGATGGCCCGGCCTTCGGAGCAGGTCTATTAATGGGCTTATAGTTCGCGTTCCGATCATGCAATAAGCCCTTAGCTAAACGTCCAAGTCTGACTCTCTTGTTGTCAACAATTTTGAATGATGGTTGATACCACGAATGCTGAAACATAAAAAGACGACATTGTATTGAATGGAACAACGTTCGTGCCAAGAAATAGAAAACTAATGATTATTTGCATTAAGTCTTAATATAGGGTCTTGTACCATTTGGGCAGGTGTACCTATTTTGGGCACTTGCTGCTATAACTAAGTCAATTTTAAACCGATTGATTTGAATTTCTGTATAGAGTTAAGCACGTACAGTATCTTACTCTGTACAAAAAATCAAATCAATCGGTTTGAAATTGACTTAGTTATAGCGGCAAGTGCCCAAAATAGGTACACCTGCCCAAATGGTACAAGACCCTAATAAGGGTCTGTCCATAAACTACGTAGACTTATTTTGGGCCATCTCAGACCCCCACTCCCCCTCCGTAGACTTTTGTTCAAACAAAATTTTCGAAATTTGTATGGAGACTTTGGCTAGAACCCCCCGTCTTCCCCTAAGAGTATGTAGTTTATGGACAGACCCTAAGGGGTGATACACAAATTATATCACGCAAAAATCAACCTGTTACCAAACCAAACCTCAGGTTCCGTCGGAAAAATAGAATGCAGTTCGGCGGGCAGTCGAGTTAACTCCACGCTTGTCAGAGTGCCAAATTTATCCTTGAACTCATCGACGATAATATGGGTGACTGCTTTCTTCTGCGCCTTCGTTAATATTTTGCACTCGTTGTAGATGGCCAAAACCTGCTTTCCTTTTGAAGATTTGTTCAAGAGCAGCGTTGCTGTTAGTGTTTCTCGTCGCAGTACTTCTTCTCTTTCTTGAGCTGGTGAGATTGATGACACAGGTGTGAGTCCCTTAAAATACAATGTAGTTAAAATACCTGTTTTTTTTTTCAATTTTACTTTACTCACCAAAGATTTTCTCCAGTTGTTTAGACCATGCACAAGCTTAGTACGATCGGCGAGATATGGCTTCTGTACCACTTCTTCTAGTTCCTGCCGTTCTACGATCTTCAGGGTTTCCAAGTTGTAGCCGTTTTCTGTTCAAACGAAATAAAATAAATGATGAAACTACTTACAAATCCTTTAGATTTTTACTATTATGGTCCATCATTTTGCTTAGTGTGGCTGGCAGGGTACCCGGGTACCTTTCTGGATTTATATTCTCAAAACTGAATGCCTGAATTAAATGAGTACTAACTTGTAAAGGAAAATTCATCATTTCAATTTCGGACATTATACGGGTGTATTTTTGCTGACAAAACTATGGTTAATTACGTGAAAGCATTACAAATGTCAAGTGGAATGACATATCCTTTTCTAACCGGAAAATTCGCATTAATCCGTTCCTAACCGTCGCTAACCGCTGCTAACTGAGCAGCAGTTAGAAGCGGTTAACGAAGGTTAGCAACGGATGAATGCGGATTTTTTTCCGGTTAGCAGGGGAAGTGTCATTCCCCCTAACAAATATAGCAAAATTTAGGCTTCATATTACAATATGAAAGTACTTCATTCATTTCGATTTACCTATTAAAGCAGAAATCACATCCTCCGCAACTCCAAAGGAGCTTAGAAGTTGTATGGTTTCTACTGCCCCTTCATCAACCTCCTCCACCACGATTTCATGTAGGTCTTCGCTGTCTTGAATCAGCGGATTTTGACGGAAATCCATTCTTCCAATAGAGCCCGAACTTTACGAAAGAAAAAAAGAACACATAAAAATTTTTGAAGATAGTGCACAAATTTGGGAATTGAATGAAAAACAAGAAAAAAAAAAGGTGTGCGGGCACAGTAGCGCTTAACTGCATAACATATAACCACTTTTGGACACATCTGACTGACCAGAAACTTCACAGATTTTATCTCCGGAACACATACTTACCTAAACCTTCGACAATTTACAAAAATAACTTCACTTTATTAACTTTTTTACTGAAAAGAAACACTTTTTCACGAGCCGGCGGAACAAATAACATGAAACGCGAGAAACCTTTTGTTTGTTTACGTATTTGTCAAGAGATATAACAAGGGAGTGGTCGCTAGCATTTTTTTAGTCACGACGAGCTCGAGGGAGTGCACGCATGAATGCACGGTAAATTCTAACGGATTATTATTGATTTAATAATACTTATGTTTGGATGTTGATACATTTAAAACAATCATAAGTTCACTTTGAATTCAACTTGAATTATATAATTGATTTTATGATATTTAGCATAAATTCAATAAAATATCATTCCATAAAAACAACAATCTTTATTTTTGATTCAATGTAGACATTTTTCTGTCCGTGTTTCAACATTGTTGGCAGGCGTGATATCTCTACCGCATACCTCCTGCATACTCAACCTTTGCTCCACGGAACGTGGGCATCCAAAACGAGCGTGTTCCGCGGTCTCGTCGCAGTCTGCACACTCCAGACATGCGGGGGAGTCTGCGTGTCCGAATCTGTACAGATACTACCTAAAGCACCCATGGCCTGATAGAAATTGTGTCAAGTAAAAATTCACCTCGCCATGGGGCCTGCTCGTCCACTTGGACACGCTCGGTATGAGCCTGTGTGTTCATCTACCCTTGCAGGAGGTATCCCATTACCCGTGCCGTTGTTCTGGCGTTTCGTCTCGCGCCTCTTATACCTCGTCACTCGAAGCACTTCATCCTCTACCACCACTAGTGCTATGGGCATCATGCCCGCTGGCACACATACCGCGTCCTTTGAGACCGTGCGGAATGCGTTAAGGTGAATATATGACGAAGCCACAACTCCAATTTTCAAGAGCACAAATCTGAAGAACCGAATGCCGGTTTGCGCTGAAAAGTTGATCGATTGGTCACCACCAGCGGGTAACCAATCGATCAACTTTTCAGCTCAAACCGACAGTCGGTTCTTCAGATTTGTGCTTTCAAAAATTCGAGGTGTGGCTTCGTTATATATTCACCTTAACCATTCTAAAGCACATCAGCCTGTAGGTACTCTCGAGTAGCATCACGTTTCGATTGACCACTGGCGCATACCGTAGTATAGAGACCGCTACTGCCGCGAGCAGCTCACGCTTACTCGAGACTATTGCCAAGCTATTTGACATTATCTTTGACAATGCCATTATCGACAACAACATTGACTGGGGTCTCCAGTTAGCCTAGTGGTTAAAGCTATGGATCGTTAATCCAGAGACGGCGGGTTCGATGCCCGTTCCAGTCGGGAAAATTTTGTCGAAGCCCTGGACATAGTGTATCATTGTCCTTGCCTCACAATATACAAATTCATGCAATGGTGGGCGAAGAAAGCCCTTCAATTAATAACTGCGAAAGTGCACAAAGAACACTAACTTGAAGACAGGCAGGCCAAGTGAGAACGTCGAGTCACAAAGAATAAGAAGAACTAACGACATGCTTCCCCTTTTGCAAGCGTATTTTACGCTACCGTGTTAGCATAGTTGTCCCATGTTAATAGGGATTCCCATAAAACATGGGACAACTATGCTGCACACGGCAGTACGTGGCTTCCGAATTTCAGCTTATCGTCGATCATGTGTTTCAATCGTTTCAGTGAGCGCCTAGAGTTGATCGTGCATCCGCCCTGTGGTGACCACTGCTTGTTGTTCAGACATGCAGTTGTTTACCACCACCACCTCTCTTTTGTGATGCGCGATAGCTAACTGTCTCGACCTTATCCAGTCCCCCACTATTCCAATTGCACTTCCTCTATCGACTCCCCGTATACCACGAGGGTAATATCATCGGCAAAGCCGACACGCTTCACGCCCGGTGGATGTTTGAGCCTCAATACGCCATTGTTGCTTTATCTGCACACGCCTATGCGTACACACCCCTTGGCACACCCTTGAGGGGTTCATTCATCCAATCATTCACTATCTTTTTCTACCTACATGAATGGCTGAGTCAGAACTCGGTAGCGTGTGCTAGAGTACAGTTCGCTGGTTAATAAAGTTGTTGAGTTTATAATAAATTCTAGTGTGTTTTACTAGAGAAAGAACAGCCATCATACGCCTTTTTCCATAGTACCGGGCCCATGATGGACCTCTGAGGTACCCCCGCGGTGATGTTGTAGCTCCTCTCGCCTTCCTCTGTGTTATAGATTAACACCCTATTCTGGAAGTAGCTCTCCAGTATCCGGCATAGGCTAACCGGGACTCCTAGGTGGTATATGATGCACTCGATGGCGGCCCAGCTGACGCTGCTACGTCCAGCGTGACGACCGCGCAATAGCGGATTCCTGTTCACTTCTTTTGGAGCGCTATCTCGACCGTTTTGGTTACAGCCCTAATAGCGTCCACCGTCGTCCAACGACCCTTCCGGATGCCGAACTGGTTATCCGAGAGGCCAGAACCATCGGGTTTCTCGGTATAGACCATCAGCCTCGACAGAATGATCCGTTCCAACAGTTTTGCAGCGGTGTCCAGAACGCAGATAAGTCTGTATGCTGATGGGTCCACCTGGAAATTTCCGTAGATCTAGTAACGCTGCAAAGGTGGCAGCATGCGGGGCAGCGCGGGCATTGACACGATAAACACACTCTCACTCGTAACGACAAAACACCAGCGACCAGCAATGAGAAAGTGAGTGCATTGAGAACCATCCATGAGTGCAGCAGCGAATGCTGCCGCCGTAGCCACTAGCGTGGTTCAAAAAATCGTTTTTGCTCCACACCGCTTATTCGATTCCTAACCAGATTATATGCCTTCTCCCAAAATTTGAGCTCATTTGGTTGAAAATTGAGACTGCACAAGCCCGTCAAAGTTTGTATGGGAATTACTATGGGAAAACGATGTTTTTCATTCAATCGACCGTAGCATTTCCCCAAGTGCCCTAGTGGTTTAGTCGACCCTTGTTAATCCTAGGCTACTCTATCAGCTACAACTTTGCAGAAGACCGCATTCAAATCGGACAAATCGGACGCCTCATTAATTAGTTATCGATTTGTATCCAACTGGGCAAACTTTAACAGTGATCCTCCAGCTTCCCAGCAGGCAACATTGCAGCATATGGCGCCAAAGATAGCACACTGCAATCATGGCTACTATGTTTCACTGCAAAATGCAGTGATGCCCACTGAATAGTTTAACCATCATGAGTAATGGTAAGTTTCCAGTTCCCAAGTAGAGCGCTCAAGTAAAATTCCTCCTTTTTCCGTAAGTAATTTTGACATTTGTTTAACCGACAGCATTTTTACGAAACGATGCTGTAAGAAGGATGTGAAGAAAAGGGCACTGCATACGGCGGTTGCTAGATAAATTGTTCGTTGTTCGTGACCTTGTTGTTTACGATTTGGACTTAGAGAAATTTTGTTCGTTTCTTCAGGAAGTGTGATTGAAATTTAAATTTATTTTTTGCGCGCGTATGGGAAAATCCAGATAGTGAGATTTCAACGCCACGGTGTCAAAATCTCGATTTTTATCGAACTTTCATGTACCTCGGATTTTTCTTCGGAAATTGTTAGTATTTGGGCTATATATTCATAATCGGAAGACGAGAAAATATTTTATCGGTGAAAATTTTCCCATACATTTTGTATGGGACGTTTTTTGGTTAAAATCAGTATTTAACCCTCTAATACCCAATCCCGCCTTTAGACGGGGTATAGTTTGAGCATTTTTGTAATTTTTGTTTCGTGGAAAATCAATTTTTTTATATTTTTGGCTGATATTTAGGACTGCTTTGTATATCTCAAAATGGTTTTTGGTGTATTTTAAAGCGTATTTACATTTTTTAAAAATCATTGAAAAATTGATGTTTTAGTCACCTTTTAGAAGTCATTGTTTATTTTGTATTGAATCGCTACAATTAACATATTTTAAATTTTTCCCAAATCATTCTATCCTTGTTTAATAGTTTGAGGGAATCGAATACACTCTAAAATTATTTTCCTTAAAATTACACGGAAAATAAAATTTTCTGTGAAAAAAACTTGAAATAATAATATTTTAAGAATAATCATAAAATCTCAAAATGTTTTCATCTCAAAAAATCCGTTCCCCAAATTGGCTTCCAGGAAAAATATAAAAGTGTGGGGATGTTCAAAAATAAAAATTAGAAAAATCAAAAACTGAAATTCACGAAATCGAAAATTAAAAAAAATCATCTTCCAAAACATGTTTAAATCGATTTTAGATGATGAAAAATGATATTTAGATCAAAATCAAAAATTTGGGTATTAGAGGGTTAATTAATTTTAGTATGGAAAATAGCCAAAAACTTAGATAAATCAAAATTTCTCCGATGGAATATTTTAAAACATTCCAATTATAAAGTATAGCCAAAATGCTGACTTTCTGTGAAGAAAGATTCGAGATACATGGAAGTTCGATAATAATCGAAATTTTGACACCGTGCAACGGAGTTCCAAGGGAAATGCAAATGAGAGACGCTGGGATTCAGAGGGAACTTTTAATGGGTGTGTGAAGAATTAGCCTAAGTTAAAATTCACAAATAAAAAGAAATTTAAAAAAATACTTTTAATGGTATCACAGCGAGAACTATGGTTGGATATTAATTATAAATTCTGCAATATTGGAGTTCGGACTACGGTGGGAGGAATTCGGCTGGGACTCTGACGGTTACCTTGTGGAGTTTTAGATGAAATACGAGGTAGGATAAAGCTTCACGGGGAATTTAATGAAGAACCACAAAAGATTCTTTGTGATAAATTTTTTGGCATTCCGTACGAAGGTTTTTCTTTGGGGTTTCACAGAAAGTCCTCTTGAATTTCTTCCAGATGTTCCACCGAAAAATCCACCTGAAGTTCGTAGGGGATTCTTATAAAATGTCTCTGAGATTTTCATTAGAAGTTCTACAAAAAATCCCTCCGTGAGTTTCTTCTAATTCAGGATTTATTTATTTTGTTTTTTTTTATTTTGGGATCTTCTAGGAGTTCCTTCAGGGTTTTCTCCAGAGGTGTTTTCTAAGATTCTACCAGGAGTTTTTTCGAACTATTCTACAATAATTTCATCCGGGATTTCTTAAGTATTTTTTATCCGGGGTTCACTCAGATATTTATTCGGAGATTGCCGCAGGAATTCCTTCCGGGATCATTTCAGGAATTCCTTCTAGGATTTCTATAGGAATTCATTCTTAGATTCGTCCTGGAGTTCTTTCAGTGATTCTTCCAGGATTTCTTTCTAAGATACAACTTTTTGAGATTCATCTAGGTTTTCTCTGGACGTTTCTCATGTGAATCCTCAAAGAATTCCTTTTATAATTCCTCTAGCTTCTTCCGGGATTCCTCCAGGAACTCCTTCTAGGTTTCCTCTAGGAGTAAATTTATGGGTTCCTCTCATAGTTTCTTCTGGTATTTTTCCAGGATTTTCTTCTAAGATTACACCAGGGGTGGCATCAGGGACCTCTCCAGAAATTTTACCCGGGGTATCTTCCGGGAATTTTCAAAAGTTCTTTCCGGAATTTCTTCAGAACTTCCAGACTCCTGGAAAATAAGTCAAGGTTCTTCCAGGAGTTCCTTCTAAGATTTGTCCAATAATTTATCCAGGATATCCTTCCGGGATTCCTCCAAGAAATTCTACTGGGATTCCTTGCAGATTACATAATTTGGAATTCATTCTGGAAGTTTCTTAAATTTTGCTCATGGAAATACTCCAGAAGTTTTTTTTTTATTCTTTATGGAAGTACTCCAAGACTTGCTCTTGAGTTCCTTATAAAATTCCTCCAACAGCTTCTTAAGGAATATCTCCAGCAGTTTTGCAGGGAATATCTACACGAGCGATTTCAGAGATTCTTTCAATAGTTTCTTCCCAGATAAAAATCTGAAGACATTCCAAAAGGTTCTGGAGAAATCATAAAAAAAAACTCGTGAAAGAATCCCTGAAAGAACTTCTAGAATAATTTTATATGAATCTTCTGGAGGAATCTCGGAAGAAATTTCTAGAGAATTCCATGAAGAAACCTCTGAAGGAATCCCGAATGGAGTTACAGGAGTAATCCTGGAGAGAACTCCTGGAAGTTCTGAACAAATCCTAAACAAATTGCTGGAATAATATCTGAGGGAACTCCCTTAGGTATCCCAGAAAGAACTCCTGGAGCAATCCTGAATTAATTTCGAGAGAGATCTAGGATGGAATTTCTGGAGGAATCCCAAGCAGAAATTCTGAGGGAATCCCAGAGCAATTCTCGTAGGGATCTCGGAACGAATTATTGGAATTCAGAAAGATTTCATAATAAAATGGTAAATGGTAGATACCAGGAATAGTGTAACGTTACGTAAAGCTAATACTATACAAATTTAATCAAAATCGGATGAATATTGGTGGAGATATCGTTTAAACAAGAATTTTGCCATTTGAGAAGTTTCTTCACCGTTATAGCTCTAGATTCAAAAATACTGAACCGATTTCAATCAAAACTGTTCTGTATGTAAAGTATACATGTAGAAATATTGTGTAAAAATTTCATTCAATTTGATCTAGCCGTAATAAAGTTATAGCCCTATATGTGGCACAAAGTCACAATAATCAAAAATGTTTTTTTTTTGTATCGTGACATTCACACAGTTATCACTTGAAAAGTTTTCAAGCAATTTGGCTAAGAACAGTTTTTATAATGGTTTTACAGTTTCAAATGCTAATAAAAATCGGAACAGTCATGACAGTTGTACAAACAAAATAGTACACACGGAATAAAATGGTTAAAATGTACCTAAAATATGCCTTGAAGCGATTTGAGTTTTGAATACTAGAAAAACGTATTGAACCGATTTTAAGATTTTTTTACCAGTTTATTGATACTCTGTTAAGAACTTCGAGTCAAATTTTCAGACGTCTTGACGAGTTACATCAAAATTATAGATTTTACAATTTTTAAAACGGATGAAAAAATTTGCTAAAATCTTATTTTATGATATCAAAAATATCTGCGCCAATACCAAACTGAATTTATTGTCATTGTTATGGTATTAGCTACACATTATATATTATTCCTGATCAAAAAAATATTTGATTTTGTGAACGCAAATAATGTATAGCTTTTGAATACATTATTTTCTGTGTCCAAATTTCATCGAATACAGTCTTTACTTCTCATGGTTCTAGTGCACCACAGAACATTTTATTCGACAAACGAAATGAAATGATTATGATGAAACAGTTTTTAGAATCATTGTCTCCTCATCAGCTAAACTCAAATGCTATTTACTTTTTTCAATAATCGAACTATTTATAAACAACTAGCTGTCCCGGCAAACTTTGTCTTGCCAGTTGTTTTGCTTGACAGCTGTTGAGGTTATTACAGCAAAGCACTCTAGATTGGTTTTCTTGCGGTCATGTTGACTTTGTACCCAGTTCACACATATCTCAGTATTTTCTTAATATTTCTTGTTTTTCAGTTCATTTTTGTAACTTTCAATACATATAAACACAGCCACCATGAATACGAATCGAACTGTGCAAGGGTCATGCTAATTGGTTCGGCCGTTCGTGAGTTTTGTTGCCTCAAAGGGACTTCAAACTCATTTTTATATATATAGATTCAGTTTTGGGGTGTCTTTATAAATTTTTAAACTACGTAACGGCAAATTATTCAACCTCAAGAAATTCAATCTCGTGTTCAGATGCAGCCATGCTGAGGGACGACGGAGCACACATTATAGAGCGACACGGCTAAATACTAATGCACACTGTGAACGCGCAGGCGCGAAAGAAGAAACACAAAGAAAGAGAAATGTCCCTTTTACTCACGGAATAATACATCGACATATTATTCCGTACGGAAAATCAACAACATGACTGACAGCATCGCATGACAGTGCCATCTGTTGGCAAATCTTTCTGGCTGTGAATTACTTATCAACTGCGAACGCCTAAGTAATTTTGATTGCAAAAGTTTTACGTGAGCATTACTTGTCCTATCCTTTTACACAGTACTTATCAGGTGGAAACCAGCCATAAAGATTTAGATTCTGGATAAAAATCGGTAACTAATTGTTGAGGCGTCCGATTTAAATGCGGTCTTCGGCAAAGTTGTAGCTGATAGAGTAGCCTAGGATTAACAAGGGTCAACTAACCCACTAGGGCACTTGGGGAAATGCTACGGTCGATTGAATGAAAAACATCGTTTTCCCATAGTGAATCCCATACAAACTTTGACGGGCTTGTGCAGTCTCAATTTTCAACCAAATGAGCTCAAATTTTGGGAGAAGGCATATAATCTGGTTAGGAATCGAATAAGCGGTGTGGAGCAAAAACGATTTTTTGAACCACGCCAGTAGCCACCTTCATCATAATCACTATCACGTATGTGGCAACCCCAATCCCACCTAATGCATATGACAGGAGCCAACATCTATCGTGTATCCACAATGGAATCCTTTGTGGATACACAATTGTTTACATACAAGATGTTGGATTCTTAAAAATGGCGGCCTCGCACCCTGGTGATCACTATCGATTCTCGTCTCTCTGCAGCCAACGTGGTGGGTGGTGATGATGGATCGATCCACAAGCGTCGCGTGGGTTATAGGAAGGCGAACAGGAGGACAGCGCTATATAAATGCGACACCTTCGCGGTAGCAAGTCAGAGAGGGGCGAATAACCTTCGGGTTAAAGTCCCTCGACAACAACAATAGAAGGTAGCAAGTCAGTTGAATTCGAAAAGAGAAATAGTTACAAGCGTTCACGTGGCTTGAACAACACGAAGGGTAAATTGGGTTATTTAGTGAATAAAATATTGCTATTTTCTATAGCCCATCTCAGACTCCCCCCTCCTTCCTCGTAGACTTTCGTCCATCATACAAAAAAATTGAAATTTGTATGGAGCGTAGACTTTGGCCAGGCCCTCCCCTCCCCCAAAAAGTCTACTTGGTTTATGGATGGTCCCTTATGAAATAATCTAGATACCCCTATAGAACCCAATTACCAAATGTAGATAGTAGTAGGTAGAGGAAGCGCAAATAAAGTAGTGCAGTTTGAAAGTGAATAAGTTGTTATTCCCTTGCGGTCCGAATCTCACCAGTTCTCTATCTGTCGTTCCATACAGTTCAATGCTTGTTTATTGCCGAACAAGAGCCGAAGAAAAGCCACGGAAATATCTGGTGTACCGCTAAACGCAAGCATTAAGTTGAAGCCCACTTGCTGGCTGGACGAACAGGCAATCACGGTGAATGAAGTGCAGGTTATTCCAGATTTATCCACCAACTTACTCTCCGTGCAGGTTATTCCAGATTTATCCACGAACTTACTCTCCGTGAACCAAATAGTGGAACGCAGACACATGGTGACATTCACTAAGCAATGTGTAAGCATCGTCAACCCGAACGATGACCTTATTGCGACTGGTAGTAGAAAGCGTGGCCTGTTCAAGCTGCACTTGGTGCAGCCATTACGAGCACTGACATGTGCGTCGAATGGAAATCCAAATCTGTGGCATAAGAGGCTTGGCTACATTTATTACGACAGTCTAAGAAGGTCGTAAACGTACAGCCGCCCCGGAGCATCGACAAGTGCAAGGTATGTGCTGTGGATAAGCAGATTCACGAGTGTCTATTCGTATATCTGTGGTCCGATGGAAGTTAACTCCATCCAGTAGTATGGCTGAGCAACACACAGAGAAGAAGCTGAAGACGATACAAACATATAATGGCAAGGAATTCACGAACCGGAAGCTGGAGGACCATTTGAAACGTCTTGGAATCCATCACCAAACCACGGCGGACTACACACCTGAGCAAAATGGTCTGGCGGAGCGACTCAACAGAACCTATCTCACTGCATTCCAAAAATTGTGTCAATTGGTTCAAATTTGACTGAGTTATAGCGGAAAACAGACGAAAATAGAAGCCACCGCCCACGTAGCGCGATTCCCTACTTGGCTACAGCTGACGGGCTCGAGAAGTATGCGGATGCCAATTGGGCTGGAAATCATCTGGACAGCAGGTACAATTCCAGTTTTCTGATACGGTTTGGAGGTGGCATTATTAGTTGGGCATCACTCTTGTGGCCTTGACCCTAGCAACACAATTGTCATAAACAAGTGTCGGCAGCGCAGTTTTTTGGATGGACACTCGTAATTTCCAAGTTATTCAAGCCCAAAGGAAAAATAACTTGAAAATGACTCGTGTCCAACCAAAAACCTGCGCTGTTGACACTTCTTTGTGACATCTCAGTCAACCAGTTATCGTATAAGATGTTGCATAAGATGATAAAGTGGAGGCAATATGCATACTTTTTACATGCGCCTAAATGGAGACATGCACGTATATGGCCTCCACTTCATAATCTTATGCAATATCTTATACGATTGTCTGGCATGTGTGCTGTTTGGGTGACCGAAGCATGCCAAGCATTAAGGTAATTGATCTGGTCGATCTAGGTGAAGACGTGTCGTTGCCAATACAACCACATTCGAAGTCAACCAGGGCTGTATTCAACTGGAGAAAATCGGTAAGATCGAAATGCGGTCAAAGCACATCGCCACGAAATGTTGCTACGTGCGTTTGAAGATCAGCAGCAACAAATCGTTCTGTATTGTCCCACCGAGTTTATGTTGGCTGACATAGTGATGTAACCACTGCAGCACTTTGAATTTTGAGCACGATTGAAGTTGTTAAGAGAGAAGTTAGGATTTCTAAAACTTCTCTAAAATTTTCTTCAAAATTTCCACTAGAGGATCCTTCAGATATTTCTCCAAGTATCCAGAGATTGAAGAATTCACCCAAAGTTTGCTATAAACATGATTTAGGTATTCCTTTAGAAAATTTCCTGGAAGATCCTTTAGAATATCTTTATTTGTTCCATATTTCATAGATTTATCCAATTATTGCTTCTGGAAATCTTCCGTAGATTCTGGAAAAACTTATAAGAAGGCACGAAATCTTGCTAATTGATAAATTTAGAGATGAAATTTGTGAAAAAATCGCGTTACGGTGGGATTCGAACCCACGACTCCGTATTCGCTAGACCGGCGCAACTAAGCCAACTAAGCCACAGAACAGGAAATGATTCTGCGAAATAAAAAGCCAAACTGACTGCGAAGCCGCACCGTGAACACTCCTTTTTCACAAACCCATCTCTCTTTCGGCTGAGATGCCAATCCACAACACACTCGCGTTTGTGCCCACTAACTAGAAGTGAGTGCGAGTTGTTTTTATGAAGCCGAGCTTACTCTCGCACTCCGCATACCTACCCACCAAGCAGTTTGTATTGCTGGTGTCTAATTAGTATGCGTCGAATTAGTTTGTTAAAGCGCCGGTCTAGCAAATACGGAGTCGTGGGTTCGTATCGCACCAGAACGCGAAATTTCACAAATTTTATCTCTTAATTTTTTATTTAGCAACATTTCGTGTCTTCAAATTACAAGAAACAGTATGTTTCAGACATACCAATAAATCCGGTAATATGTATCATTGTTCCATAGATTCCTTTCAAAATTATTAATTGATTTCTTCAGAATTTACTGTAGAAGCTCGGTTTCGAATTTTACCAAGGTTTTTTTTTTAACTGAAAGCTCCTCCAACGGATTCTTCAGTAATTCTTGCAAAGATTTTTAAAAGCGACTTTTCAAAAATATATCTAGTATAATATAATATAAGTAGTATATGAAAATTATATATAGGGGAAATTGTTTCTGTTCGGCGGATTGGTTCTCTTCGTCATGTTTTTTTTAAAGCTGTTGAACTCAGAGTTGATCTCTTATCATTCCCAACCAAGGCAGCATCCATTTATTACGTAACGCTAAAATTGACTTTTTTTTGCCCCCATCTCCCCCCTCCGTAATGCTTTTTTGTATGGAAATTTCTAAGATTTTTTATGGGCCATAGCACTCGGCCGTACTCTCCTCTCCCCCTAGAGCGCTACGTAGTTTGTGAATGGCACCCAAGCTGAATTATACGTTGGGTTATAAGTTAACCTGCCGATAATACCCAACATCACTGTATGTCTGATTTGGATTACCTGCGTCGATTTTGTCCGGGTATAGTACATTTTGATTTATCGAAAAATTGCTAGAAGAGCCATTGGATAAATCCCGTCTACTGGAGGAAAAGTTTAATAATTTTTTCACCAATGTTAAAAGAAAATATGAAGAAATACTTGCATGATCAATGAACATTCGAAGCAATTCTTGAAGAAATTAATCGAATCTCAGGGGTAAATTTATGACGAAACCCGTGGATTAGCTTCCAGATTTTTTTTTTGAGAAATTTCTTGAGAAAATGCTGACGAAGACCCAAAGCAACATTACCTGAGAAATTCCTGAAAGCATCTCTGGAGGAATACCTGGAAAATTTTTAAAACAAACACATGGGCAGGAATGCATTCTAATGGGATACCTGGAATAATCTTTGCGGAAGTAATTGCTTAAACTAATTTAGGAGATTCTTGAAAAAACGCCTGAAGCAGTTTCTGACGGAGTCCATGGAGGTAATCATGGAGAAACTTCTAAAGAGCTATGTACATACATACGAAATAAAATACATTCTGAAATAATTCTCGGCGGATTCTTGAGAAGGGAGTTTCTACACGACCATATTCTCGTTACCGTACAAATCGTTTTTATAAGATCTCTCTCGCTAGTTGGTCTTCATTTCCGTCCGGGAAACGCAAATTTTTCTCGAAGAAGAAGCTTTAAGTTGGATCATGGGATGGGTTTTCTCATTTCCACACAATCGTAAGTGTGAAAAAACTTCGATTTGCTGACTTTCATATGATCACCAACGCAGCCGAATACAGTAGGGGAAAGAGGGGCATAACGCCCCGGCTAAGCATATGTGGTCATCAACCTCAAATGATGCTTATTTTATGGTGGTATTCTGCTTTGGAAAGCAGTTTACTCCATAACGTAAGATACTTACTAACCTTTGGCCCGCGTGCCCACAAAATGTCTCATTCAAATAACCAATTCAAAAAAGTGTTACTTTTTAGGTGCCGGAAAACTGCAGGAGGCAAAACGTCTTTTTGGGTGAGGCAAAACGCCCGCTGGCATTTCTCGCTTTGACTTGTTGTGAAATACCAAGGGGCTCCATCAAACTCTTCCCAGTAGCAAATGAAGGAGTAGGAGGCGCGTGGTAGTTTCATGGGTTGATTTTATATAATCGGCGAGCAATTTCTTAATTTCTGTGCGCTGCAAATTAGGGAATCTTTCCAAAAGCGTCGCTTTTCACGCTTTTCTTTCGACAATAGCAGCCGTTCTTGGGTTTAAACTGCTCAGTTTGAGTTCTAGTTTGCTTGCATCTAACGAAAACCTCCATAATATGATGAAATCGCGTGAAGGCGTTTTGCCCCCGGGGAGCGTTATGCTCGCAGCAGGCCCGTGCACAGAAGTGGCGCCAAGGGAGGGGTTTTTGCCAATTTTGGCAAAAGGCGGAGGGGCGCCTAGTGTATGAAGTGTCGGTAATGGGAGGGGTTTAACACCTAAAACCCCCCCCTTGTGCACGGGCTTGGCTCGCAGTTCCCCTACAACGTAGTACAACCTAGTTTTGTTTTATAAACAGGTTTATAAAAACTGATATTTTTTTCTAAAAAAATTTTTTATTTCGAATACCGTTCACATACGCTCCCTTGTGATCCTTCTACCACCAGCAGCGCGAGCAGCGAGCAGCGAGCAACATAACATCGGAGATGACGTCTCGCCGTATGTTCGGTCGAGTTTCCTTTTTCTCCCATACTCGCTTCCTATCCGCATCTTCCTCCACACTAGTTACAATGCCACACATGTGAAAACCCAACCCAAACCTCGAACTTCACTTACAACTACCATCCCGCGCTCTTCTGCTAGGTAGGTATATGTAAGCATCAAGCATATGGACAAACGAAGTTGGACTTATTGAACAAGCGGCAGTCAGATATTGACCATGAGCACGAGTATCGAATTTCCAATAAAAGCCGAAGAATGTGGACAAAAACAATTTCGTCAGTTCGGCGGCGCATCGACGAGAGCAACGAAAGAGAGTCGTGAAAGAGAATTCCAGCATTACGGGAAGATAGTGATTCAGGGAGAGAGTTGTGGAGAGAAGATCAACTCGGTTGTGTTAGTCTTTCATGATGATACCAATATACCCATTCAAGCACTACCTAGATCCACATTTTCGCACAATAATGACGATGATCATGTGCATCTCAATGATTGTGATCGTTTCTTTGAGAGTAACTCATTTTATTTCACGACGTTTCATTGACGATCCCGTTGCATGATTTGATTTGTTTAGGTTTTGAATTGTTATTTTTCTTCTCTTTCTCCCGTATGTATATTTGTAAAAGCATAACGATCTCACATTACAGAACGTTTCTTATTGCAGTAAAGATCCCGGCCGGATGCATTCCAACTGGTGTTGCGTTCCTCGTTGCTCTCGATAGTATATGCTATTTGTTTGTCCCGTAAACCAGCTAACAAACAAAACAAAAGAATACCCGAAAACAAGCACAAAACAAATCAGTCTTTGTTCCTCCCGCCCTCCTCGTCTGCTTGTTTCCTCAGGCAAGCGATTTTCAACATCATCGCCATGCAATACGAACGAATCCAAAAAAAAGGTTCCCTTCCAAATCGTACTTGACCGCAGCTTCTCCCGAAGCCCTGCGATGAGTTTCCATGCTCTTTCACCTTCCCTTTTGTTCCGCTGGTTCTTTGTTAGTTGAACTCTCATCGAACGAACCAGTCTCCGGTCGGTCCTAATTTTTCGGTTATTCGGGAATTCCTCATTCATCATGATTCGCATTCTGCGCCCTGTTTTGGGCTGGGGTCGAACGAAACAAAAAAGCGATTCGTAAATAATGTTATGCTTACTAATAAGAAAAGCAATTATTTTCTACTACGTTTAATTTTGCGCCCATGTTTTTTTTTATTCCTCCCTTTGGCTGGGTGCGATTTTGCAGCACACTTCAGAATGAATGTGTATGAGTTGTTTTTTTTTTCCTCTCGGAGTTCCTCTCTTCAGCGCGTTCTTTGTTCTTTTTTGTTGAGGCAACATGTGTTCGAGTTTTTTGCTTGTTCTCGCTCATTATGCCCGTTCTTCAATATTCACTTTTTATGGCGCTTTTTTCTGCTGTTTCGCTGATTATGGTGGTGGTTTTCCTGCTCATCCTCACTCATTAGGAGGAACCTTACATCATCCATCAAGTTCACAATCATCAGGTTGGTTGGTTGATGACTAATGGGTGAGTCGATTTAATCATTCACTCTGTGTTCTAAGAGGGAGGTATGGACTTATCCACCGATGAACCGAATTCATCGCGGTCCGAGAATTTTGACACTAGAGCGGGGCCGTTCCAATCAGAATTGGACGATTCTGATTGGAACAGACCCCGCTCTAGTGTCAAAATTCTCGGACCGCGATGAATTTAGTTCATCGGTAGATAAGTCCATGCATAAATCTCTCGAGCTGTGAGATGTTCAAGGCCATCACAACACCTATTGTTATTGACATCTCTGTTGACGTTTTCGAGTCTGACAGACGTTGACGTTGCAAGCACTGACTGAGATCACTCAGCCGGCCAATCAAATCGAAGCGATCTTCAATTCGGCATACAACAACCTCATCAGCAGAAGATCCAATCAGATCAAGGAAGCAAATTTTGTTTTTTTTTCTCATTTCAATTTTGAGGTTAAATCAACAACAGCGCACAGAGTCGAACACCTCCGATTCGATGTGCTCCGTTGGAGATGGTTTTAAGGCTATAACACGGTGTGGCACGGCCTCTTTCGGCGCGTTTGGTTGGAAAATTCCGAAATCTATTAGGCCATCGCGAGACAGAGAAGAGGAATCAATGCTGCTGACATGGAATTTATCTACCTTGGGCTGATCCACCAGAAGTTTGTGTGGCTTTTTTCATGGACAACCTGGATCACATCCATTGTGATAAGCGTTATTGCGATTTTTTTTTCGACTTAGACTTTGATGCGATAAATTTCGTCGTACTCATATTTCGCTTTCGATTTCGCTGTCAATCTCAGTCGCAGGGTTTTTGCAACTCGCCCGATAATGTGACAGTTTTCGCCGGCCGTCTCAATGTTTACCATTAAGGTCTTTTGTTCTCGGTCCACCAGCTGATCATGTTTACACAACAAAACCAGCTGGTTCATCGATGTTTACGTTCATCCTTATTTTTCTCGGCTACCAGCTGTTTATGTTTTCATAACAAAATCAGCTGGTTTCGCCTGAATCGGGGAAAGAAGGCGAAAATGTGTCATAAATGTTAGGTTAGTACCACATTAGGGCGAGTTCAATTTCGTCGCCAAAGTCTGATTATTCGTAAAAAATACAATACTATCACACAGACAAAATCGATAAAGTGGATCTCCGAATGTTGTGGTACTGAGTGGGTTTCAAGACTCGTATGTATAAAACTCAATGTTTTTGAGAACTGAATGTATGCGATAAAAAATAATCATATAGGTTTTTTGAACCAGTTGGCCGATTTAAAGTTTCTTTTGTTTTTGTTTGGAACATGTTGAACTCTAGTTTTCAGAAAAAAAAAACGTTAAAAGGGTCTAAATGTGTTAAGGTGCAATTAATTTGAATATATGTATTTTATTTTTTTAACGTTTTCATGGTCTCATAACCTAGAGAGCACCCTGTTTTAATATTTTTATTAGAAAATTGAGGGGCCCAGAATCGAAGGGATGTAATTGACCATTTTGTCGATTTTGAGCTAAGTATATCATAAAATTCTTCAGATTTCAAGCTTTCGGGAACTTTTTTAAGATTGTTTCTACGATGGTTGAAACAAATACAATAAATCAGAGAAAATTGGGTTGATTTTGAAACTCCATACATTTTGTATGGGATGAAACATTGGTTCAAAGCTTCAAACCCCATTTACTCGAAAGTTGGTTTTTGTCACTTGCACCCTTTTGCTTCTAATCCCCTCCATGAGGAATATTCGGCGTAACATATAAAAAATCTGAGAAGTATGACCCTCTTTTTTTTTTTTAAATTCGTTGTTTTGAAAATGGAAAACCTTATATTTTAATATTGAGCTTATTTTAGACAATTTTAATATATATTCAATCCTCAAGATTAAATGCAGAGTATTTCACATTCGAGTGATTCCTAGTGCCTTTTGTATTCATAGTTTTATAAGGACTCGAAAAAAACAACACATTTACAAAAGTGTCCAGTTTGGGAATTTATGGCTTTTTATTCAAGCAAAATAATGAAGGTAAAACGAATTTTCTGACAAAAATATTAAAGTGAGAATACGTTTTAGTTTACTCTAAGTTTTTTTTTATAAATTTTATTTTTTTTTCTAAAACTGATTTCATTATAATTATTTAAGACATGATGCATTATTTTTTCAGAAAATTCTCTCTCTTTCTAATGATGTTTTCTGGTCTTTCACATGTTAGTTCACATGAAAATCTTATCAGAAATACTTTGATTGAGTTCCATGAATTTTACATGCTGGTCTTCTAATAATTAATCATAGCGTACTGCAAAAATAATCTGTATCACGTAAAATAATTTAGAGTATTTCACAGTTTCTGAATAATTTTCAAGATTTTTAAAGTGTGCTAAATTCATTTCCTATAGTAACTCTTTTAGCCGCTTGTTTGAGAACTCATTCATCAGATTCTTTGGAAAAGCTTTCGGCTCTGTCACAGAAAATCTTTTTGGTAAATACATTTGCTACTTACAGTGTATCAAACAATTGTCCGTACAGCAATTTTATGGTCAAACTAATTTTTCATTCAAATGTTCATAACTTTTTTATACGTCAATCAAAAACGATGAAATTTTGACCAATCATGAATCATATATTAAGGCTCCATTAGTAAAATTTTGAGCGAGATCGAATAAGTTTTCCAATAGTTATAGAACTTTTAGAAAAACTTATAAGATTTCTGAACACATTTTTTAAACATTTCATCTCAGTATGTACTTGATGAAATTTTTTCAATTTTTTTTGTGTGTTACAGCTGATACCTAAGGTTTTCATATGCAGCTACTTTTGAGGTTTTATATTCACTACAAAAAATATGAAAAATTTGCTTATGTAGTTGACGATGCTTAAAAAATTACCTTATTTTGCACATATAATTTGCCAAACGTTTTCCACCAATAAAAGTGCATTAACTGAACGAAAAATACATAGGACCTACTCTTCATATGTAGTTTAGTAGGCAGTGGTGTCATCGTGGTTACTCCAAATTACTCACTGAGTAACCAGCTCTTCAGTTCAAAAAAAAAAAAATTTTTTTTTCAGGATGCAAAATATAATAAAATACCAATTTTGATTATTATGGGTGCACACTGTTAACTCCCTGACCACATCAGTTTTAGTGAATATGGATTTTTAAACAATTCGACATTCTGGACCGCCCCCTCAGGAAGCGAAATATTATAAAATGCCAATTTTGGTTATTTTGGGTGCACACTGTTAACGCCCTGACCACATCAGTTTTAGTGAATATGGATTTTTAAACAATTCGACATTCTGAACCGCCCCCTCAGGAAGCGAAATATTATAAAATGCCAATTTTGGTTATTTTGGGTGCACACTGTTAACGCCCTGACCACATCAGTTTTAGTGAATATGGATTTTTAAACAATTCGACATTCTGGACCGCCCCCTCAGGAAGCGAAATATTATAAAATGCCAATTTTGGTTATTTTGGGTGCACACTGTTAACGCCCTGACCACATCAGTTTTAGTGAATATGGATTTTTAAACAATTCGGCATTCTGGACCGCCCCCTCGGGCAGTGGTGTCATCGTGGTTACTCCAAATTACTCACTGAGTAACCAGCTCTTCAGTTCAAAAAAAAAAAAATTTTTTTTTCAGGATGCAAAATATAATAAAATACCAATTTTGATTATTATGGGTGCACACTGTTAACTCCCTGACCACATCAGTTTTAGTGAATATGGATTTTTAAACAATTCGACATTCTGGACCGCCCCCTCAGGAAGCGAAATATTATAAAATGCCAATTTTGGTTATTTTGGGTGCACACTGTTAACGCCCTGACCACATCAGTTTTAGTGAATATGGATTTTTAAACAATTCGACATTCTGGACCGCCCCCTCAGGAAGCGAAATATTATAAAATGCCAATTTTGGTTATTTTGGGTGCACACTGTTAACGCCCTGACCACATCAGTTTTAGTGAATATGGATTTTTAAACAATTCGACATTCTGAACCGCCCCCTCAGGAAGCGAAATATTATAAAATGCCAATTTTGGTTATTTTGGGTGCACACTGTTAACGCCCTGACCACATCAGTTTTAGTGAATATGGATTTTTAAACAATTCGACATTCTGAACCGCCCCCTCAGGAAGCGAAATATTATAAAATGCCAATTTTGGTTATTTTGGGTGCACACTGTTAACGCCCTGACCACATCAGTTTTAGTGAATATGGATTTTTAAACAATTCGACATTCTGGACCGCCCCCTCAGGAAGCGAAATATTATAAAATGCCAATTTTGGTTATTTTGGGTGCACACTGTTAACGCCCTGACCACATCAGTTTTAGTGAATATGGATTTTTAAACAATTCGGCATTCTGGACCGCCCCCTCGGGCAGTGGTGTCATCGTGGTTACTCCAAATTACTCACTGAGTAACCAGCTCTTCAATTCAAAAAAAAAATTTTTTTTTCAGGATGCAAAATATAATAAAATACCAATTTTGATTATTATGGGTGCACACTGTTAACTCCCTGACCACATCAGTTTTAGTGAATATGGATTTTTAAACAATTCGACATTCTGAACCGCCCCCTCAGGAAGCGAAATATTATAAAATGCCAATTTTGGTTATTTTGGGTGCACACTGTTAACGCCCTGACCACATCAGTTTTAGTGAATATGGATTTTTAAACAATTCGACATTCTGGACCGCCCCCTCAGGAAGCGAAATATTATAAAATGCCAATTTTGGTTATTTTGGGTGCACACTGTTAACGCCCTGACCACATCAGTTTTAGTGAATATGGATTTTTAAACAATTCGGCATTCTGGACCGCCCCCTCGGGCAGTGGTGTCATCGTGGTTACTCCAAATTACTCACTGAGTAACCAGCTCTTCAGTTCAAAAAAAAAAAAATTTTTTTTTCAGGATGCAAAATATAATAAAATACCAATTTTGATTATTATGGGTGCACACTGTTAACTCCCTGACCACATCAGTTTTAGTGAATATGGATTTTTAAACAATTCGACATTCTGGACCGCCCCCTCAGGAAGCGAAATATTATAAAATGCCAATTTTGGTTATTTTGGGTGCACACTGTTAACGCCCTGACCACATCAGTTTTAGTGAATATGGATTTTTAAACAATTCGGCATTCTGGACCGCCCCCTCGGGCAGTGGTGTCATCGTGGTTACTCCAAATTACTCACTGAGTAACCAGCTCTTCAGTTCAAAAAAAAAAAATTTTTTTTTCAGGATGCAAAATATAATAAAATACCAATTTTGATTATTATGGGTGCACACTGTTAACTCCCTGACCACATCAGTTTTAGTGAATATGGATTTTTAAACAATTCGACATTCTGAACCGCCCCCTCAGGAAGCGAAATATTATAAAATGCCAATTTTGGTTATTTTGGGTGCACACTGTTAACGCCCTGACCACATCAGTTTTAGTGAATATGGATTTTTAAACAATTCGACATTCTGGACCGCCCCCTCAGGAAGCGAAATATTATAAAATGCCAATTTTGGTTATTTTGGGTGCACACTGTTAACGCCCTGACCACATCAGTTTTAGTGAATATGGATTTTTAAACAATTCGGCATTCTGGACCGCCCCCTCGGGCAGTGGTGTCATCGTGGTTACTCCAAATTACTCACTGAGTAACCAGCTCTTCAGTTCAAAAAAAAAAAAATTTTTTTTTCAGGATGCAAAATATAATAAAATACCAATTTTGATTATTATGGGTGCACACTGTTAACTCCCTGACCACATCAGTTTTAGTGAATATGGATTTTTAAACAATTCGACATTCTGGACCGCCCCCTCAGGAAGCGAAATATTATAAAATGCCAATTTTGGTTATTTTGGGTGCACACTGTTAACGCCCTGACCACATCAGTTTTAGTGAATATGGATTTTTAAACAATTCGACATTCTGGACCGCCCCCTCAGGAAGCGAAATATTATAAAATGCCAATTTTGGTTATTTTGGGTGCACACTGTTAACGCCCTGACCACATCAGTTTTAGTGAATATGGATTTTTAAACAATTCGGCATTCTGGACCGCCCCCTCGGGCAGTGGTGTCATCGTGGTTACTCCAAATTACTCACTGAGTAACCAGCTCTTCAGTTCAAAAAAAAAAAAATTTTTTTTTCAGGATGCAAAATATAATAAAATACCAATTTTGATTATTATGGGTGCACACTGTTAACTCCCTGACCACATCAGTTTTAGTGAATATGGATTTTTAAACAATTCGACATTCTGAACCGCCCCCTCAGGAAGCGAAATATTATAAAATGCCAATTTTGGTTATTTTGGGTGCACACTGTTAACGCCCTGACCACATCAGTTTTAGTGAATATGGATTTTTAAACAATTCGGCATTCTGGACCGCCCCCTCGGGCAGTGGTGTCATCGTGGTTACTCCAAATTACTCACTGAGTAACCAGCTCTTCAGTTCAAAAAAAAAAAAATTTTTTTTTCAGGATGCAAAATATAATAAAATACCAATTTTGATTATTATGGGTGCACACTGTTAACTCCCTGACCACATCAGTTTTAGTGAATATGGATTTTTAAACAATTCGACATTCTGGACCGCCCCCTCAGGAAGCGAAATATTATAAAATGCCAATTTTGGTTATTTTGGGTGCACACTGTTAACGCCCTGACCACATCAGTTTTAGTGAATATGGATTTTTAAACAATTCGACATTCTGGACCGCCCCCTCAGGAAGCGAAATATTATAAAATGCCAATTTTGGTTATTTTGGGTGCACACTGTTAACGCCCTGACCACATCAGTTTTAGTGAATATGGATTTTTAAACAATTCGACATTCTGGACCGCCCCCTCAGGAAGCGAAATATTATAAAATGCCAATTTTGGTTATTTTGGGTGCACACTGTTAACGCCCTGACCACATCAGTTTTAGTGAATATGGATTTTTAAACAATTCGGCATTCTGGACCGCCCCCTCGGGCAGTGGTGTCATCGTGGTTACTCCAAATTACTCACTGAGTAACCAGCTCTTCAGTTCAAAAAAAAAAAAATTTTTTTTTCAGGATGCAAAATATAATAAAATACCAATTTTGATTATTATGGGTGCACACTGTTAACTCCCTGACCACATCAGTTTTAGTGAATATGGATTTTTAAACAATTCGACATTCTGGACCGCCCCCTCAGGAAGCGAAATATTATAAAATGCCAATTTTGGTTATTTTGGGTGCACACTGTTAACGCCCTGACCACATCAGTTTTAGTGAATATGGATTTTTAAACAATTCGACATTCTGGACCGCCCCCTCAGGAAGCGAAATATTATAAAATGCCAATTTTGGTTATTATGGGTGCACACTGTTAACGCCCTGTTCACATCAGTTTTAGTGAATATGGATTTTTAAACAATTCGACATTCTGAACCGCCCCCTCAGGAAGCGAAATATTATAAAATGCCAATTTTGGTTATTTTGGGTGCACACTGTTAACGCCCTGACCACATCAGTTTTAGTGAATATGGATTTTTAAACAATTCGGCATTCTGGACCGCCCCCTCGGGCAGTGGTGTCATCGTGGTTACTCCAAATTACTCACTGAGTAACCAGCTCTTCAGTTCAAAAAAAAAAATTTTTTTTCAGGATGCAAAATATAATAAAATACCAATTTTGATTATTATGGGTGCACACTGTTAACTCCCTGACCACATCAGTTTTAGTGAATATGGATTTTTAAACAATTCGACATTCTGAACCGCCCCCTCAGGAAGCGAAATATTATAAAATGCCAATTTTGGTTATTTTGGGTGCACACTGTTAACGCCCTGACCACATCAGTTTTAGTGAATATGGATTTTTAAACAATTCGACATTCTGAACCGCCCCCTCAGGAAGCGAAATATTATAAAATGCCAATTTTGGTTATTTTGGGTGCACACTGTTAACGCCCTGACCACATCAGTTTTAGTGAATATGGATTTTTAAACAATTCGACATTCTGGACCGCCCCCTCAGGAAGCGAAATATTATAAAATGCCAATTTTGGTTATTTTGGGTGCACACTGTTAACGCCCTGACCACATCAGTTTTAGTGAATATGGATTTTTAAACAATTCGGCATTCTGGACCGCCCCCTCGGGCAGTGGTGTCATCGTGGTTACTCCAAATTACTCACTGAGTAACCAGCTCTTCAGTTCAAAAAAAAAAATTTTTTTTCAGGATGCAAAATATAATAAAATACCAATTTTGATTATTATGGGTGCACACTGTTAACTCCCTGACCACATCAGTTTTAGTGAATATGGATTTTTAAACAATTCGACATTCTGAACCGCCCCCTCAGGAAGCGAAATATTATAAAATGCCAATTTTGGTTATTTTGGGTGCACACTGTTAACGCCCTGACCACATCAGTTTTAGTGAATATGGATTTTTAAACAATTCGACATTCTGAACCGCCCCCTCAGGAAGCGAAATATTATAAAATGCCAATTTTGGTTATTTTGGGTGCACACTGTTAACGCCCTGACCACATCAGTTTTAGTGAATATGGATTTTTAAACAATTCGGCATTCTGGACCGCCCCCTCGGGCAGTGGTGTCATCGTGGTTACTCCAAATTACTCACTGAGTAACCAGCTCTTCAGTTCAAAAAAAAAATTTTTTTTCAGGATGCAAAATATAATAAAATACCAATTTTGATTATTATGGGTGCACACTGTTAACTCCCTGACCACATCAGTTTTAGTGAATATGGATTTTTAAACAATTCGACATTCTGGACCGCCCCCTCAGGAAGCGAAATATTATAAAATGCCAATTTTGGTTATTTTGGGTGCACACTGTTAACGCCCTGACCACATCAGTTTTAGTGAATATGGATTTTTAAACAATTCGACATTCTGAACCGCCCCCTCAGGAAGCGAAATATTATAAAATGCCAATTTTGGTTATTTTGGGTGCACACTGTTAACGCCCTGACCACATCAGTTTGAGTGAATATGGATTTTTAAACAATTCGGCATTCTGGACCGCCCCCTCGGGCAGTGGTGTCATCGTGGTTACTCCAAATTACTCACTGAGTAACCAGCTCTTCAGTTCAAAAAAAAAAATTTTTTTTTCAGGATGCAAAATATAATAAAATACCAATTTTGATTATTATGGGTGCACACTGTTAACTCCCTGACCACATCAGTTTTAGTGAATATGGATTTTTAAACAATTCGACATTCTGGACCGCCCCCTCAGGAAGCGAAATATTATAAAATGCCAATTTTGGTTATTTTGGGTGCACACTGTTAACGCCCTGACCACATCAGTTTTAGTGAATATGGATTTTTAAACAATTCGACATTCTGAACCGCCCCCTCAGGAAGCGAAATATTATAAAATGCCAATTTTGGTTATTTTGGGTGCACACTGTTAACGCCCTGACCACATCAGTTTTAGTGAATATGGATTTTTAAACAATTCGACATTCTGAACCGCCCCCTCAGGAAGCGAAATATTATAAAATGCCAATTTTGGTTATTTTGGGTGCACACTGTTAACGCCCTGACCACATCAGTTTTAGTGAATATGGATTTTTAAACAATTCGACATTCTGAACCGCCCCCTCAGGAAGCGAAATATTATAAAATGCCAATTTTGGTTATTTTGGGTGCACACTGTTAACGCCCTGACCACATCAGTTTTAGTGAATATGGATTTTTAAACAATTCGACATTCTGAACCGCCCCCTCAGGAAGCGAAATATTATAAAATGCCAATTTTGGTTATTTTGGGTGCACACTGTTAACGCCCTGACCACATCAGTTTTAGTGAATATGGATTTTTAAACAATTCGACATTCTGAACCGCCCCCTCAGGAAGCGAAATATTATAAAATGCCAATTTTGGTTATTTTGGGTGCACACTGTTAACGCCCTGACCACATCAGTTTTAGTGAATATGGATTTTTAAACAATTCGGCATTCTGGACCGCCCCCTCGGGCAGTGGTGTCATCGTGGTTACTCCAAATTACTCACTGAGTAACCAGCTCTTCAGTTCAAAAAAAAAAATTTTTTTTTCAGGATGCAAAATATAATAAAATACCAATTTTGATTATTATGGGTGCACACTGTTAACTCCCTGACCACATCAGTTTTAGTGAATATGGATTTTTAAACAATTCGACATTCTGGACCGCCCCCTCAGGAAGCGAAATATTATAAAATGCCAATTTTGGTTATTTTGGGTGCACACTGTTAACGCCCTGACCACATCAGTTTTAGTGAATATGGATTTTTAAACAATTCGACATTCTGAACCGCCCCCTCAGGAAGCGAAATATTATAAAATGCCAATTTTGGTTATTTTGGGTGCACACTGTTAACGCCCTGACCACATCAGTTTTAGTGAATATGGATTTTTAAACAATTCGACATTCTGAACCGCCCCCTCAGGAAGCGAAATATTATAAAATGCCAATTTTGGTTATTTTGGGTGCACACTGTTAACGCCCTGACCACATCAGTTTGAGTGAATATGGATTTTTAAACAATTCGGCATTCTGGACCGCCCCCTCGGGCAGTGGTGTCATCGTGGTTACTCCAAATTACTCACTGAGTAACCAGCTCTTCAGTTCAAAAAAAAAAATTTTTTTTCAGGATGCAAAATATAATAAAATACCAATTTTGATTATTATGGGTGCACACTGTTAACTCCCTGACCACATCAGTTTTAGTGAATATGGATTTTTAAACAATTCGACATTCTGAACCGCCCCCTCAGGAAGCGAAATATTATAAAATGCCAATTTTGGTTATTTTGGGTGCACACTGTTAACGCCCTGACCACATCAGTTTTAGTGAATATGGATTTTTAAACAATTCGGCATTCTGGACCGCCCCCTCGGGCAGTGGTGTCATCGTGGTTACTCCAAATTACTCACTGAGTAACCAGCTCTTCAGTTCAAAAAAAAAAATTTTTTTTTCAGGATGCAAAATATAATAAAATACCAATTTTGATTATTATGGGTGCACACTGTTAACTCCCTGACCACATCAGTTTTAGTGAATATGGATTTTTAAACAATTCGACATTCTGGACCGCCCCCTCAGGAAGCGAAATATTATAAAATGCCAATTTTGGTTATTTTGGGTGCACACTGTTAACGCCCTGACCACATCAGTTTTAGTGAATATGGATTTTTAAACAATTCGACATTCTGAACCGCCCCCTCAGGAAGCGAAATATTATAAAATGCCAATTTTGGTTATTTTGGGTGCACACTGTTAACGCCCTGACCACATCAGTTTTAGTGAATATGGATTTTTAAACAATTCGACATTCTGAACCGCCCCCTCAGGAAGCGAAATATTATAAAATGCCAATTTTGGTTATTTTGGGTGCACACTGTTAACGCCCTGACCACATCAGTTTGAGTGAATATGGATTTTTAAACAATTCGGCATTCTGGACCGCCCCCTCGGGCAGTGGTGTCATCGTGGTTACTCCAAATTACTCACTGAGTAACCAGCTCTTCAGTTCAAAAAAAAAAATTTTTTTTTCAGGATGCAAAATATAATAAAATACCAATTTTGATTATTATGGGTGCACACTGTTAACTCCCTGACCACATCAGTTTTAGTGAATATGGATTTTTAAACAATTCGACATTCTGGACCGCCCCCTCAGGAAGCGAAATATTATAAAATGCCAATTTTGGTTATTTTGGGTGCACACTGTTAACGCCCTGACCACATCAGTTTTAGTGAATATGGATTTTTAAACAATTCGACATTCTGAACCGCCCCCTCAGGAAGCGAAATATTATAAAATGCCAATTTTGGTTATTTTGGGTGCACACTGTTAACGCCCTGACCACATCAGTTTTAGTGAATATGGATTTTTAAACAATTCGACATTCTGGACCGCCCCCTCAGGAAGCGAAATATTATAAAATGCCAATTTTGGTTATTTTGGGTGCACACTGTTAACGCCCTGACCACATCAGTTTTAGTGAATATGGATTTTTAAACAATTCGACATTCTGGACCGCCCCCTCAGGAAGCGAAATATTATAAAATGCCAATTTTGGTTATTTTGGGTGCACACTGTTAACGCCCTGACCACATCAGTTTTAGTGAATATGGATTTTTAAACAATTCGACATTCTGAACCGCCCCCTCAGGAAGCGAAATATTATAAAATGCCAATTTTGGTTATTTTGGGTGCACACTGTTAACGCCCTGACCACATCAGTTTTAGTGAATATGGATTTTTAAACAATTCGGCATTCTGGACCGCCCCCTCGGGCAGTGGTGTCATCGTGGTTACTCCAAATTACTCACTGAGTAACCAGCTCTTCAATTCAAAAAAAAAAATTTTTTTTCAGGATGCAAAATATAATAAAATACCAATTTTGATTATTATGGGTGCACACTGTTAACTCCCTGACCACATCAGTTTTAGTGAATATGGATTTTTAAACAATTCGACATTCTGAACCGCCCCCTCAGGAAGCGAAATATTATAAAATGCCAATTTTGGTTATTTTGGGTGCACACTGTTAACGCCCTGACCACATCAGTTTTAGTGAATATGGATTTTTAAACAATTCGACATTCTGAACCGCCCCCTCAGGAAGCGAAATATTATAAAATGCCAATTTTGGTTATTTTGGGTGCACACTGTTAACGCCCTGACCACATCAGTTTTAGTGAATATGGATTTTTAAACAATTCGGCATTCTGGACCGCCCCCTCGGGCAGTGGTGTCATCGTGGTTACTCCAAATTACTCACTGAGTAACCAGCTCTTCAGTTCAAAAAAAAAAATTTTTTTTCAGGATGCAAAATATAATAAAATACCAATTTTGATTATTATGGGTGCACACTGTTAACTCCCTGACCACATCAGTTTTAGTGAATATGGATTTTTAAACAATTCGACATTCTGGACCGCCCCCTCAGGAAGCGAAATATTATAAAATGCCAATTTTGGTTATTTTGGGTGCACACTGTTAACGCCCTGACCACATCAGTTTTAGTGAATATGGATTTTTAAACAATTCGACATTCTGAACCGCCCCCTCAGGAAGCGAAATATTATAAAATGCCAATTTTGGTTATTTTGGGTGCACACTGTTAACGCCCTGACCACATCAGTTTTAGTGAATATGGATTTTTAAACAATTCGACATTCTGGACCGCCCCCTCAGGAAGCGAAATATTATAAAATGCCAATTTTGGTTATTTTGGGTGCACACTGTTAACGCCCTGACCACATCAGTTTTAGTGAATATGGATTTTTAAACAATTCGGCATTCTGGACCGCCCCCTCGGGCAGTGGTGTCATCGTGGTTACTCCAAATTACTCACTGAGTAACCAGCTCTTCAATTCAAAAAAAAAAATTTTTTTTCAGGATGCAAAATATAATAAAATACCAATTTTGATTATTATGGGTGCACACTGTTAACTCCCTGACCACATCAGTTTTAGTGAATATGGATTTTTAAACAATTCGACATTCTGGACCGCCCCCTCAGGAAGCGAAATATTATAAAATGCCAATTTTGGTTATTTTGGGTGCACACTGTTAACGCCCTGACCACATCAGTTTTAGTGAATATGGATTTTTAAACAATTCGACATTCTGGACCGCCCCCTCAGGAAGCGAAATATTATAAAATGCCAATTTTGGTTATTTTGGGTGCACACTGTTAACGCCCTGACCACATCAGTTTTAGTGAATATGGATTTTTAAACAATTCGGCATTCTGGACCACCCCCTCAGGAAGCGAAATATTATAAAATGCCAATTTTGGTTATTTTGGGTGCACACTGTTAACGCCCTGACCACATCAGTTTTAGTGAATATGGATTTTTAAACAATTCGGCATTCTGGACCACCCCCTCAGGAAGCGAAATATTATAAAATGCCAATTTTGGTTATTTTGGGTGCACACTGTTAACGCCCTGACCACATCAGTTTTAGTGAATATGGATTTTTAAACAATTCGGCATTCTGGACCGCCCCCTCGGGCAGTGGTGTCATCGTGGTTACTCCAAATTACTCACTGAGTAACCAGCTCTTCAGTTCAAAAAAAAAAAAATTTTTTTTTCAGGATGCAAAATATAATAAAATACCAATTTTGATTATTATGGGTGCACACTGTTAACTCCCTGACCACATCAGTTTTAGTGAATATGGATTTTTAAACAATTCGACATTCTGGACCGCCCCCTCAGGAAGCGAAATATTATAAAATGCCAATTTTGGTTATTTTGGGTGCACACTGTTAACGCCCTGACCACATCAGTTTTAGTGAATATGGATTTTTAAACAATTCGGCATTCTGGACCGCCCCCTCGGGCAGTGGTGTCATCGTGGTTACTCCAAATTACTCACTGAGTAACCAGCTCTTCAGTTCAAAAAAAAAAATTTTTTTTCAGGATGCAAAATATAATAAAATACCAATTTTGATTATTATGGGTGCACACTGTTAACTCCCTGACCACATCAGTTTTAGTGAATATGGATTTTTAAACAATTCGACATTCTGAACCGCCCCCTCAGGAAGCGAAATATTATAAAATGCCAATTTTGGTTATTTTGGGTGCACACTGTTAACGCCCTGACCACATCAGTTTTAGTGAATATGGATTTTTAAACAATTCGACATTCTGAACCGCCCCCTCAGGAAGCGAAATATTATAAAATGCCAATTTTGGTTATTTTGGGTGCACACTGTTAACGCCCTGACCACATCAGTTTTAGTGAATATGGATTTTTAAACAATTCGGCATTCTGGACCGCCCCCTCGGGCAGTGGTGTCATCGTGGTTACTCCAAATTACTCACTGAGTAACCAGCTCTTCAGTTCAAAAAAAAAAATTTTTTTTCAGGATGCAAAATATAATAAAATACCAATTTTGATTATTATGGGTGCACACTGTTAACTCCCTGACCACATCAGTTTTAGTGAATATGGATTTTTAAACAATTCGACATTCTGAACCGCCCCCTCAGGAAGCGAAATATTATAAAATGCCAATTTTGGTTATTTTGGGTGCACACTGTTAACGCCCTGACCACATCAGTTTTAGTGAATATGGATTTTTAAACAATTCGACATTCTGAACCGCCCCCTCAGGAAGCGAAATATTATAAAATGCCAATTTTGGTTATTTTGGGTGCACACTGTTAACGCCCTGACCACATCAGTTTTAGTGAATATGGATTTTTAAACAATTCGGCATTCTGGACCGCCCCCTCGGGCAGTGGTGTCATCGTGGTTACTCCAAATTACTCACTGAGTAACCAGCTCTTCAGTTCAAAAAAAAAAATTTTTTTTTCAGGATGCAAAATATAATAAAATACCAATTTTGATTATTATGGGTGCACACTGTTAACTCCCTGACCACATCAGTTTTAGTGAATATGGATTTTTAAACAATTCGACATTCTGGACCGCCCCCTCAGGAAGCGAAATATTATAAAATGCCAATTTTGGTTATTTTGGGTGCACACTGTTAACGCCCTGACCACATCAGTTTTAGTGAATATGGATTTTTAAACAATTCGACATTCTGAACCGCCCCCTCAGGAAGCGAAATATTATAAAATGCCAATTTTGGTTATTTTGGGTGCACACTGTTAACGCCCTGACCACATCAGTTTTAGTGAATATGGATTTTTAAACAATTCGACATTCTGGACCGCCCCCTCAGGAAGCGAAATATTATAAAATGCCAATTTTGGTTATTTTGGGTGCACACTGTTAACGCCCTGACCACATCAGTTTTAGTGAATATGGATTTTTAAACAATTCGACATTCTGGACCGCCCCCTCAGGAAGCGAAATATTATAAAATGCCAATTTTGGTTATTTTGGGTGCACACTGTTAACGCCCTGACCACATCAGTTTTAGTGAATATGGATTTTTAAACAATTCGACATTCTGGACCGCCCCCTCGGGCAGTGGTGTCATCGTGGTTACTCCAAATTACTCACTGAGTAACCAGCTCTTCAATTCAAAAAAAAAAATTTTTTTTCAGGATGCAAAATATAATAAAATACCAATTTTGATTATTATGGGTGCACACTGTTAACTCCCTGACCACATCAGTTTTAGTGAATATGGATTTTTAAACAATTCGACATTCTGAACCGCCCCCTCAGGAAGCGAAATATTATAAAATGCCAATTTTGGTTATTTTGGGTGCACACTGTTAACGCCCTGACCACATCAGTTTTAGTGAATATGGATTTTTAAACAATTCGACATTCTGAACCGCCCCCTCAGGAAGCGAAATATTATAAAATGCCAATTTTGGTTATTTTGGGTGCACACTGTTAACGCCCTGACCACATCAGTTTTAGTGAATATGGATTTTTAAACAATTCGGCATTCTGGACCGCCCCCTCGGGCAGTGGTGTCATCGTGGTTACTCCAAATTACTCACTGAGTAACCAGCTCTTCAGTTCAAAAAAAAAAATTTTTTTTCAGGATGCAAAATATAATAAAATACCAATTTTGATTATTATGGGTGCACACTGTTAACTCCCTGACCACATCAGTTTTAGTGAATATGGATTTTTAAACAATTCGACATTCTGGACCGCCCCCTCAGGAAGCGAAATATTATAAAATGCCAATTTTGGTTATTTTGGGTGCACACTGTTAACGCCCTGACCACATCAGTTTTAGTGAATATGGATTTTTAAACAATTCGACATTCTGAACCGCCCCCTCAGGAAGCGAAATATTATAAAATGCCAATTTTGGTTATTTTGGGTGCACACTGTTAACGCCCTGACCACATCAGTTTTAGTGAATATGGATTTTTAAACAATTCGACATTCTGGACCGCCCCCTCAGGAAGCGAAATATTATAAAATGCCAATTTTGGTTATTTTGGGTGCACACTGTTAACGCCCTGACCACATCAGTTTTAGTGAATATGGATTTTTAAACAATTCGACATTCTGGACCGCCCCCTCAGGAAGCGAAATATTATAAAATGCCAATTTTGGTTATTTTGGGTGCACACTGTTAACGCCCTGACCACATCAGTTTTAGTGAATATGGATTTTTAAACAATTCGACATTCTGGACCGCCCCCTCGGGCAGTGGTGTCATCGTGGTTACTCCAAATTACTCACTGAGTAACCAGCTCTTCAATTCAAAAAAAAAAATTTTTTTTCAGGATGCAAAATATAATAAAATACCAATTTTGATTATTATGGGTGCACACTGTTAACTCCCTGACCACATCAGTTTTAGTGAATATGGATTTTTAAACAATTCGACATTCTGAACCGCCCCCTCAGGAAGCGAAATATTATAAAATGCCAATTTTGGTTATTTTGGGTGCACACTGTTAACGCCCTGACCACATCAGTTTTAGTGAATATGGATTTTTAAACAATTCGACATTCTGAACCGCCCCCTCAGGAAGCGAAATATTATAAAATGCCAATTTTGGTTATTTTGGGTGCACACTGTTAACGCCCTGACCACATCAGTTTTAGTGAATATGGATTTTTAAACAATTCGGCATTCTGGACCGCCCCCTCGGGCAGTGGTGTCATCGTGGTTACTCCAAATTACTCACTGAGTAACCAGCTCTTCAGTTCAAAAAAAAAAATTTTTTTTCAGGATGCAAAATATAATAAAATACCAATTTTGATTATTATGGGTGCACACTGTTAACTCCCTGACCACATCAGTTTTAGTGAATATGGATTTTTAAACAATTCGACATTCTGAACCGCCCCCTCAGGAAGCGAAATATTATAAAATGCCAATTTTGGTTATTTTGGGTGCACACTGTTAACGCCCTGACCACATCAGTTTTAGTGAATATGGATTTTTAAACAATTCGACATTCTGAACCGCCCCCTCAGGAAGCGAAATATTATAAAATGCCAATTTTGGTTATTTTGGGTGCACACTGTTAACGCCCTGACCACATCAGTTTTAGTGAATATGGATTTTTAAACAATTCGGCATTCTGGACCGCCCCCTCGGGCAGTGGTGTCATCGTGGTTACTCCAAATTACTCACTGAGTAACCAGCTCTTCAGTTCAAAAAAAAAAATTTTTTTTCAGGATGCAAAATATAATAAAATACCAATTTTGATTATTATGGGTGCACACTGTTAACTCCCTGACCACATCAGTTTTAGTGAATATGGATTTTTAAACAATTCGACATTCTGGACCGCCCCCTCAGGAAGCGAAATATTATAAAATGCCAATTTTGGTTATTTTGGGTGCACACTGTTAACGCCCTGACCACATCAGTTTTAGTGAATATGGATTTTTAAACAATTCGACATTCTGAACCGCCCCCTCAGGAAGCGAAATATTATAAAATGCCAATTTTGGTTATTTTGGGTGCACACTGTTAACGCCCTGACCACATCAGTTTTAGTGAATATGGATTTTTAAACAATTCGACATTCTGAACCGCCCCCTCAGGAAGCGAAATATTATAAAATGCCAATTTTGGTTATTTTGGGTGCACACTGTTAACGCCCTGACCACATCAGTTTTAGTGAATATGGATTTTTAAACAATTCGACATTCTGAACCGCCCCCTCAGGAAGCGAAATATTATAAAATGCCAATTTTGGTTATTTTGGGTGCACACTGTTAACGCCCTGACCACATCAGTTTTAGTGAATATGGATTTTTAAACAATTCGACATTCTGAACCGCCCCCTCAGGAAGCGAAATATTATAAAATGCCAATTTTGGTTATTTTGGGTGCACACTGTTAACGCCCTGACCACATCAGTTTTAGTGAATATGGATTTTTAAACAATTCGACATTCTGAACCGCCCCCTCAGGAAGCGAAATATTATAAAATGCCAATTTTGGTTATTTTGGGTGCACACTGTTAACGCCCTGACCACATCAGTTTTAGTGAATATGGATTTTTAAACAATTCGGCATTCTGGACCGCCCCCTCGGGCAGTGGTGTCATCGTGGTTACTCCAAATTACTCACTGAGTAACCAGCTCTTCAGTTCAAAAAAAAAAATTTTTTTTCAGGATGCAAAATATAATAAAATACCAATTTTGATTATTATGGGTGCACACTGTTAACTCCCTGACCACATCAGTTTTAGTGAATATGGATTTTTAAACAATTCGACATTCTGGACCGCCCCCTCAGGAAGCGAAATATTATAAAATGCCAATTTTGGTTATTTTGGGTGCACACTGTTAACGCCCTGACCACATCAGTTTTAGTGAATATGGATTTTTAAACAATTCGGCATTCTGGACCGCCCCCTCGGGCAGTGGTGTCATCGTGGTTACTCCAAATTACTCACTGAGTAACCAGCTCTTCAGTTCAAAAAAAAAAAATTTTTTTCAGGATGCAAAATATAATAAAATACCAATTTTGATTATTATGGGTGCACACTGTTAACTCCCTGACCACATCAGTTTTAGTGAATATGGATTTTTAAACAATTCGACATTCTGAACCGCCCCCTCAGGAAGCGAAATATTATAAAATGCCAATTTTGGTTATTTTGGGTGCACACTGTTAACGCCCTGACCACATCAGTTTTAGTGAATATGGATTTTTAAACAATTCGACATTCTGAACCGCCCCCTCAGGAAGCGAAATATTATAAAATGCCAATTTTGGTTATTTTGGGTGCACACTGTTAACGCCCTGACCACATCAGTTTTAGTGAATATGGATTTTTAAACAATTCGGCATTCTGGACCGCCCCCTCGGGCAGTGGTGTCATCGTGGTTACTCCAAATTACTCACTGAGTAACCAGCTCTTCAGTTCAAAAAAAAAAATTTTTTTTCAGGATGCAAAATATAATAAAATACCAATTTTGATTATTATGGGTGCACACTGTTAACTCCCTGACCACATCAGTTTTAGTGAATATGGATTTTTAAACAATTCGACATTCTGAACCGCCCCCTCAGGAAGCGAAATATTATAAAATGCCAATTTTGGTTATTTTGGGTGCACACTGTTAACGCCCTGACCACATCAGTTTTAGTGAATATGGATTTTTAAACAATTCGACATTCTGAACCGCCCCCTCAGGAAGCGAAATATTATAAAATGCCAATTTTGGTTATTTTGGGTGCACACTGTTAACGCCCTGACCACATCAGTTTTAGTGAATATGGATTTTTAAACAATTCGGCATTCTGGACCGCCCCCTCGGGCAGTGGTGTCATCGTGGTTACTCCAAATTACTCACTGAGTAACCAGCTCTTCAGTTCAAAAAAAAAAATTTTTTTTTCAGGATGCAAAATATAATAAAATACCAATTTTGATTATTATGGGTGCACACTGTTAACTCCCTGACCACATCAGTTTTAGTGAATATGGATTTTTAAACAATTCGACATTCTGGACCGCCCCCTCAGGAAGCGAAATATTATAAAATGCCAATTTTGGTTATTTTGGGTGCACACTGTTAACGCCCTGACCACATCAGTTTTAGTGAATATGGATTTTTAAACAATTCGACATTCTGGACCGCCCCCTCAGGAAGCGAAATATTATAAAATGCCAATTTTGGTTATTTTGGGTGCACACTGTTAACGCCCTGACCACATCAGTTTTAGTGAATATGGATTTTTAAACAATTCGACATTCTGGACCGCCCCCTCAGGAAGCGAAATATTATAAAATGCCAATTTTGGTTATTTTGGGTGCACACTGTTAACGCCCTGACCACATCAGTTTTAGTGAATATGGATTTTTAAACAATTCGACATTCTGGACCGCCCCCTCAGGAAGCGAAATATTATAAAATGCCAATTTTGGTTATTTTGGGTGCACACTGTTAACGCCCTGACCACATCAGTTTTAGTGAATATGGATTTTTAAACAATTCGACATTCTGGACCGCCCCCTCAGGAAGCGAAATATTATAAAATGCCAATTTTGATTATTATGGGTGCACACTGTTAACTCCCTGACCACATCAGTTTTAGTGAATATGGATTTTTAAACAATTCGACATTCTGAACCGCCCCCTCAGGAAGCGAAATATTATAAAATGCCAATTTTGGTTATTTTGGGTGCACACTGTTAACGCCCTGACCACATCAGTTTTAGTGAATATGGATTTTTAAACAATTCGACATTCTGGACCGCCCCCTCAGGAAGCGAAATATTATAAAATGCCAATTTTGGTTATTTTGGGTGCACACTGTTAACGCCCTGACCACATCAGTTTTAGTGAATATGGATTTTTAAACAATTCGACATTCTGGACCGCCCCCTCAGGAAGCGAAATATTATAAAATGCCAATTTTGGTTATTTTGGGTGCACACTGTTAACGCCCTGACCACATCAGTTTTAGTGAATATGGATTTTTAAACAATTCGACATTCTGGACCGCCCCCTCGGGCAGTGGTGTCATCGTGGTTACTCCAAATTACTCACTGAGTAACCAGCTCTTCAGTTCAAAAAAAAAAATTTTTTTTCAGGATGCAAAATATAATAAAATACCAATTTTGATTATTATGGGTGCACACTGTTAACTCCCTGACCACATCAGTTTTAGTGAATATGGATTTTTAAACAATTCGACATTCTGGACCGCCCCCTCAGGAAGCGAAATATTATAAAATGCCAATTTTGGTTATTTTGGGTGCACACTGTTAACGCCCTGACCACATCAGTTTTAGTGAATATGGATTTTTAAACAATTCGACATTCTGAACCGCCCCCTCAGGAAGCGAAATATTATAAAATGCCAATTTTGGTTATTTTGGGTGCACACTGTTAACGCCCTGACCACATCAGTTTTAGTGAATATGGATTTTTAAACAATTCGACATTCTGAACCGCCCCCTCAGGAAGCGAAATATTATAAAATGCCAATTTTGGTTATTTTGGGTGCACACTGTTAACGCCCTGACCACATCAGTTTGAGTGAATATGGATTTTTAAACAATTCGGCATTCTGGACCGCCCCCTCGGGCAGTGGTGTCATCGTGGTTACTCCAAATTACTCACTGAGTAACCAGCTCTTCAGTTCAAAAAAAAAAATTTTTTTTTCAGGATGCAAAATATAATAAAATACCAATTTTGATTATTATGGGTGCACACTGTTAACTCCCTGACCACATCAGTTTTAGTGAATATGGATTTTTAAACAATTCGACATTCTGGACCGCCCCCTCAGGAAGCGAAATATTATAAAATGCCAATTTTGGTTATTTTGGGTGCACACTGTTAACGCCCTGACCACATCAGTTTTAGTGAATATGGATTTTTAAACAATTCGACATTCTGAACCGCCCCCTCAGGAAGCGAAATATTATAAAATGCCAATTTTGGTTATTTTGGGTGCACACTGTTAACGCCCTGACCACATCAGTTTTAGTGAATATGGATTTTTAAACAATTCGACATTCTGGACCGCCCCCTCAGGAAGCGAAATATTATAAAATGCCAATTTTGGTTATTTTGGGTGCACACTGTTAACGCCCTGACCACATCAGTTTTAGTGAATATGGATTTTTAAACAATTCGGCATTCTGGACCGCCCCCTCGGGCAGTGGTGTCATCGTGGTTACTCCAAATTACTCACTGAGTAACCAGCTCTTCAATTCAAAAAAAAAAATTTTTTTTCAGGATGCAAAATATAATAAAATACCAATTTTGATTATTATGGGTGCACACTGTTAACTCCCTGACCACATCAGTTTTAGTGAATATGGATTTTTAAACAATTCGACATTCTGGACCGCCCCCTCAGGAAGCGAAATATTATAAAATGCCAATTTTGGTTATTTTGGGTGCACACTGTTAACGCCCTGACCACATCAGTTTTAGTGAATATGGATTTTTAAACAATTCGACATTCTGGACCGCCCCCTCAGGAAGCGAAATATTATAAAATGCCAATTTTGGTTATTTTGGGTGCACACTGTTAACGCCCTGACCACATCAGTTTTAGTGAATATGGATTTTTAAACAATTCGGCATTCTGGACCACCCCCTCAGGAAGCGAAATATTATAAAATGCCAATTTTGGTTATTTTGGGTGCACACTGTTAACGCCCTGACCACATCAGTTTTAGTGAATATGGATTTTTAAACAATTCGACATTCTGAACCGCCCCCTCAGGAAGCGAAATATTATAAAATGCCAATTTTGGTTATTTTGGGTGCACACTGTTAACGCCCTGACCACATCAGTTTTAGTGAATATGGATTTTTAAACAATTCGACATTCTGGACCACCCCCTCAGGAAGCGAAATATTATAAAATGCCAATTTTGGTTATTTTGGGTGCACACTGTTAACGCCCTGACCACATCAGTTTTAGTGAATATGGATTTTTAAACAATTCGACATTCTGGACCACCCCCTCAGGAAGCGAAATATTATAAAATGCCAATTTTGGTTATTTTGGGTGCACACTGTTAACGCCCTGACCACATCAGTTTTAGTGAATATGGATTTTTAAACAATTCGACATTCTGAACCGCCCCCTCAGGAAGCGAAATATTATAAAATGCCAATTTTGGTTATTTTGGGTGCACACTGTTAACGCCCTGACCACATCAGTTTTAGTGAATATGGATTTTTAAACAATTCGACATTCTGGACCGCCCCCACAGGAAGCGAAATATTATAAAATGCCAATTTTGGTTATTTTGGGTGCACACTGTTAACGCCCTGACCACATCAGTTTTAGTGAATATGGATTTTTAAACAATTCGGCATTCTGGACCGCCCCCTCGGGCAGTGGTGTCATCGTGGTTACTCCAAATTACTCACTGAGTAACCAGCTCTTCAGTTCAAAAAAAAAAAAATTTTTTTTTCAGGATGCAAAATATAATAAAATACCAATTTTGATTATTATGGGTGCACACTGTTAACTCCCTGACCACATCAGTTTTAGTGAATATGGATTTTTAAACAATTCGACATTCTGGACCACCCCCTCAGGAAGCGAAATATTATAAAATGCCAATTTTGGTTATTTTGGGTGCACACTGTTAACGCCCTGACCACATCAGTTTTAGTGAATATGGATTTTTAAACAATTCGACATTCTGAACCGCCCCCTCAGGAAGCGAAATATTATAAAATGCCAATTTTGGTTATTTTGGGTGCACACTGTTAACGCCCTGACCACATCAGTTTTAGTGAATATGGATTTTTAAACAATTCGACATTCTGGACCGCCCCCTCAGGAAGCGAAATATTATAAAATGCCAATTTTGGTTATTTTGGGTGCACACTGTTAACGCCCTGACCACATCAGTTTTAGTGAATATGGATTTTTAAACAATTCGACATTCTGAACCGCCCCCTCAGGAAGCGAAATATTATAAAATGCCAATTTTGGTTATTTTGGGTGCACACTGTTAACGCCCTGACCACATCAGTTTTAGTGAATATGGATTTTTAAACAATTCGACATTCTGGACCGCCCCCTCAGGAAGCGAAATATTATAAAATGCCAATTTTGGTTATTTTGGGTGCACACTGTTAACGCCCTGACCACATCAGTTTTAGTGAATATGGATTTTTAAACAATTCGGCATTCTGGACCGCCCCCTCGGGCAGTGGTGTCATCGTGGTTACTCCAAATTACTCACTGAGTAACCAGCTCTTCAGTTCAAAAAAAAAAAAATTTTTTTTTCAGGATGCAAAATATAATAAAATACCAATTTTGATTATTATGGGTGCACACTGTTAACTCCCTGACCACATCAGTTTTAGTGAATATGGATTTTTAAACAATTCGACATTCTGGACCGCCCCCTCAGGAAGCGAAATATTATAAAATGCCAATTTTGGTTATTTTGGGTGCACACTGTTAACGCCCTGACCACATCAGTTTTAGTGAATATGGATTTTTAAACAATTCGACATTCTGGACCGCCCCCTCAGGAAGCGAAATATTATAAAATGCCAATTTTGGTTATTTTGGGTGCACACTGTTAACGCCCTGACCACATCAGTTTTAGTGAATATGGATTTTTAAACAATTCGGCATTCTGGACCGCCCCCTCGGGCAGTGGTGTCATCGTGGTTACTCCAAATTACTCACTGAGTAACCAGCTCTTCAGTTCAAAAAAAAAAAAATTTTTTTTTCAGGATGCAAAATATAATAAAATACCAATTTTGATTATTATGGGTGCACACTGTTAACTCCCTGACCACATCAGTTTTAGTGAATATGGATTTTTAAACAATTCGACATTCTGAACCGCCCCCTCAGGAAGCGAAATATTATAAAATGCCAATTTTGGTTATTTTGGGTGCACACTGTTAACGCCCTGACCACATCAGTTTTAGTGAATATGGATTTTTAAACAATTCGGCATTCTGGACCGCCCCCTCGGGCAGTGGTGTCATCGTGGTTACTCCAAATTACTCACTGAGTAACCAGCTCTTCAATTCAAAAAAAAAAATTTTTTTTCAGGATGCAAAATATAATAAAATACCAATTTTGATTATTATGGGTGCACACTGTTAACTCCCTGACCACATCAGTTTTAGTGAATATGGATTTTTAAACAATTCGACATTCTGGACCGCCCCCTCAGGAAGCGAAATATTATAAAATGCCAATTTTGGTTATTTTGGGTGCACACTGTTAACGCCCTGACCACATCAGTTTTAGTGAATATGGATTTTTAAACAATTCGGCATTCTGGACCGCCCCCTCGGGCAGTGGTGTCATCGTGGTTACTCCAAATTACTCACTGAGTAACCAGCTCTTCAATTCAAAAAAAAAAATTTTTTTTCAGGATGCAAAATATAATAAAATACCAATTTTGATTATTATGGGTGCACACTGTTAACGCCCTGACCACATCAGTTTTAGTGAATATGGATTTTTAAACAATTCGACATTCTGAACCGCCCCCTCAGGAAGCGAAATATTATAAAATGCCAATTTTGGTTATTTTGGGTGCACACTGTTAACGCCCTGACCACATCAGTTTTAGTGAATATGGATTTTTAAACAATTCGACATTCTGAACCGCCCCCTCAGGAAGCGAAATATTATAAAATGCCAATTTTGGTTATTTTGGGTGCACACTGTTAACGCCCTGACCACATCAGTTTTAGTGAATATGGATTTTTAAACAATTCGACATTCTGGACCGCCCCCTCAGGAAGCGAAATATTATAAAATGCCAATTTTGGTTATTTTGGGTGCACACTGTTAACGCCCTGACCACATCAGTTTTAGTGAATATGGATTTTTAAACAATTCGGCATTCTGGACCGCCCCCTCGGGCAGTGGTGTCATCGTGGTTACTCCAAATTACTCACTGAGTAACCAGCTCTTCAGTTCAAAAAAAAAAAAATTTTTTTTTCAGGATGCAAAATATAATAAAATACCAATTTTGATTATTATGGGTGCACACTGTTAACTCCCTGACCACATCAGTTTTAGTGAATATGGATTTTTAAACAATTCGACATTCTGGACCGCCCCCTCAGGAAGCGAAATATTATAAAATGCCAATTTTGGTTATTTTGGGTGCACACTGTTAACGCCCTGACCACATCAGTTTTAGTGAATATGGATTTTTAAACAATTCGACATTCTGGACCGCCCCCTCAGGAAGCGAAATATTATAAAATGCCAATTTTGGTTATTTTGGGTGCACACTGTTAACGCCCTGACCACATCAGTTTTAGTGAATATGGATTTTTAAACAATTCGACATTCTGAACCGCCCCCTCAGGAAGCGAAATATTATAAAATGCCAATTTTGGTTATTTTGGGTGCACACTGTTAACGCCCTGACCACATCAGTTTTAGTGAATATGGATTTTTAAACAATTCGGCATTCTGGACCGCCCCCTCGGGCAGTGGTGTCATCGTGGTTACTCCAAATTACTCACTGAGTAACCAGCTCTTCAGTTAAAAAAAAAAAAAATTTTTTTTTCAGGATGCAAAATATAATAAAATACCAATTTTGATTATTATGGGTGCACACTGTTAACTCCCTGACCACATCAGTTTTAGTGAATATGGATTTTTAAACAATTCGACATTCTGGACCGCCCCCTCAGGAAGCGAAATATTATAAAATGCCAATTTTGGTTATTTTGGGTGCACACTGTTAACGCCCTGACCACATCAGTTTTAGTGAATATGGATTTTTAAACAATTCGACATTCTGGACCGCCCCCTCAGGAAGCGAAATATTATAAAATGCCAATTTTGGTTATTTTGGGTGCACACTGTTAACGCCCTGACCACATCAGTTTTAGTGAATATGGATTTTTAAACAATTCGGCATTCTGGACCGCCCCCTCGGGCAGTGGTGTCATCGTGGTTACTCCAAATTACTCACTGAGTAACCAGCTCTTCAGTTCAAAAAAAAAAATTTTTTTTCAGGATGCAAAATATAATAAAATACCAATTTTGATTATTATGGGTGCACACTGTTAACTCCCTGACCACATCAGTTTTAGTGAATATGGATTTTTAAACAATTCGACATTCTGGACCGCCCCCTCAGGAAGCGAAATATTATAAAATGCCAATTTTGGTTATTTTGGGTGCACACTGTTAACGCCCTGACCACATCAGTTTTAGTGAATATGGATTTTTAAACAATTCGGCATTCTGGACCGCCCCCTCGGGCAGTGGTGTCATCGTGGTTACTCCAAATTACTCACTGAGTAACCAGCTCTTCAATTCAAAAAAAAAAATTTTTTTTCAGGATGCAAAATATAATAAAATACCAATTTTGATTATTATGGGTGCACACTGTTAACTCCCTGACCACATCAGTTTTAGTGAATATGGATTTTTAAACAATTCGACATTCTGAACCGCCCCCTCAGGAAGCGAAATATTATAAAATGCCAATTTTGGTTATTTTGGGTGCACACTGTTAACGCCCTGACCACATCAGTTTTAGTGAATATGGATTTTTAAACAATTCGACATTCTGAACCGCCCCCTCAGGAAGCGAAATATTATAAAATGCCAATTTTGGTTATTTTGGGTGCACACTGTTAACGCCCTGACCACATCAGTTTTAGTGAATATGGATTTTTAAACAATTCGGCATTCTGGACCGCCCCCTCGGGCAGTGGTGTCATCGTGGTTACTCCAAATTACTCACTGAGTAACCAGCTCTTCAGTTCAAAAAAAAAATTTTTTTTCAGGATGCAAAATATAATAAAATACCAATTTTGATTATTATGGGTGCACACTGTTAACTCCCTGACCACATCAGTTTTAGTGAATATGGATTTTTAAACAATTCGACATTCTGAACCGCCCCCTCAGGAAGCGAAATATTATAAAATGCCAATTTTGGTTATTTTGGGTGCACACTGTTAACGCCCTGACCACATCAGTTTTAGTGAATATGGATTTTTAAACAATTCGACATTCTGAACCGCCCCCTCAGGAAGCGAAATATTATAAAATGCCAATTTTGGTTATTTTGGGTGCACACTGTTAACGCCCTGACCACATCAGTTTTAGTGAATATGGATTTTTAAACAATTCGGCATTCTGGACCGCCCCCTCGGGCAGTGGTGTCATCGTGGTTACTCCAAATTACTCACTGAGTAACCAGCTCTTCAGTTCAAAAAAAAAAATTTTTTTTCAGGATGCAAAATATAATAAAATACCAATTTTGATTATTATGGGTGCACACTGTTAACTCCCTGACCACATCAGTTTTAGTGAATATGGATTTTTAAACAATTCGACATTCTGGACCGCCCCCTCAGGAAGCGAAATATTATAAAATGCCAATTTTGGTTATTTTGGGTGCACACTGTTAACGCCCTGACCACATCAGTTTTAGTGAATATGGATTTTTAAACAATTCGACATTCTGAACCGCCCCCTCAGGAAGCGAAATATTATAAAATGCCAATTTTGGTTATTTTGGGTGCACACTGTTAACGCCCTGACCACATCAGTTTTAGTGAATATGGATTTTTAAACAATTCGGCATTCTGGACCGCCCCCTCGGGCAGTGGTGTCATCGTGGTTACTCCAAATTACTCACTGAGTAACCAGCTCTTCAATTCAAAAAAAAAAATTTTTTTTCAGGATGCAAAATATAATAAAATACCAATTTTGATTATTATGGGTGCACACTGTTAACTCCCTGACCACATCAGTTTTAGTGAATATGGATTTTTAAACAATTCGACATTCTGAACCGCCCCCTCAGGAAGCGAAATATTATAAAATGCCAATTTTGGTTATTTTGGGTGCACACTGTTAACGCCCTGACCACATCAGTTTTAGTGAATATGGATTTTTAAACAATTCGACATTCTGAACCGCCCCCTCAGGAAGCGAAATATTATAAAATGCCAATTTTGGTTATTTTGGGTGCACACTGTTAACGCCCTGACCACATCAGTTTTAGTGAATATGGATTTTTAAACAATTCGGCATTCTGGACCGCCCCCTCGGGCAGTGGTGTCATCGTGGTTACTCCAAATTACTCACTGAGTAACCAGCTCTTCAGTTCAAAAAAAAAAATTTTTTTTCAGGATGCAAAATATAATAAAATACCAATTTTGATTATTATGGGTGCACACTGTTAACTCCCTGACCACATCAGTTTTAGTGAATATGGATTTTTAAACAATTCGACATTCTGAACCGCCCCCTCAGGAAGCGAAATATTATAAAATGCCAATTTTGGTTATTTTGGGTGCACACTGTTAACGCCCTGACCACATCAGTTTTAGTGAATATGGATTTTTAAACAATTCGACATTCTGAACCGCCCCCTCAGGAAGCGAAATATTATAAAATGCCAATTTTGGTTATTTTGGGTGCACACTGTTAACGCCCTGACCACATCAGTTTTAGTGAATATGGATTTTTAAACAATTCGGCATTCTGGACCGCCCCCTCGGGCAGTGGTGTCATCGTGGTTACTCCAAATTACTCACTGAGTAACCAGCTCTTCAGTTCAAAAAAAAAAATTTTTTTTCAGGATGCAAAATATAATAAAATACCAATTTTGATTATTATGGGTGCACACTGTTAACTCCCTGACCACATCAGTTTTAGTGAATATGGATTTTTAAACAATTCGACATTCTGGACCGCCCCCTCAGGAAGCGAAATATTATAAAATGCCAATTTTGGTTATTTTGGGTGCACACTGTTAACGCCCTGACCACATCAGTTTTAGTGAATATGGATTTTTAAACAATTCGGCATTCTGGACCGCCCCCTCAGGAAGCGAAATATTATAAAATGCCAATTTTGGTTATTTTGGGTGCACACTGTTAACGCCCTGACCACATCAGTTTTAGTGAATATGGATTTTTAAACAATTCGACATTCTGAACCGCCCCCTCAGGAAGCGAAATATTATAAAATGCCAATTTTGGTTATTTTGGGTGCACACTGTTAACGCCCTGACCACATCAGTTTTAGTGAATATGGATTTTTAAACAATTCGACATTCTGAACCGCCCCCTCAGGAAGCGAAATATTATAAAATGCCAATTTTGGTTATTTTGGGTGCACACTGTTAACGCCCTGACCACATCAGTTTTAGTGAATATGGATTTTTAAACAATTCGACATTCTGAACCGCCCCCTCAGGAAGCGAAATATTATAAAATGCCAATTTTGGTTATTTTGGGTGCACACTGTTAACGCCCTGACCACATCAGTTTTAGTGAATATGGATTTTTAAACAATTCGACATTCTGAACCGCCCCCTCAGGAAGCGAAATATTATAAAATGCCAATTTTGGTTATTTTGGGTGCACACTGTTAACGCCCTGACCACATCAGTTTTAGTGAATATGGATTTTTAAACAATTCGGCATTCTGGACCGCCCCCTCGGGCAGTGGTGTCATCGTGGTTACTCCAAATTACTCACTGAGTAACCAGCTCTTCAGTTCAAAAAAAAAAATTTTTTTTCAGGATGCAAAATATAATAAAATACCAATTTTGATTATTATGGGTGCACACTGTTAACTCCCTGACCACATCAGTTTTAGTGAATATGGATTTTTAAACAATTCGACATTCTGAACCGCCCCCTCAGGAAGCGAAATATTATAAAATGCCAATTTTGGTTATTTTGGGTGCACACTGTTAACGCCCTGACCACATCAGTTTTAGTGAATATGGATTTTTAAACAATTCGACATTCTGAACCGCCCCCTCAGGAAGCGAAATATTATAAAATGCCAATTTTGGTTATTTTGGGTGCACACTGTTAACGCCCTGACCACATCAGTTTTAGTGAATATGGATTTTTAAACAATTCGGCATTCTGGACCGCCCCCTCGGGCAGTGGTGTCATCGTGGTTACTCCAAATTACTCACTGAGTAACCAGCTCTTCAATTCAAAAAAAAAAATTTTTTTTCAGGATGCAAAATATAATAAAATACCAATTTTGATTATTATGGGTGCACACTGTTAACTCCCTGACCACATCAGTTTTAGTGAATATGGATTTTTAAACAATTCGACATTCTGAACCGCCCCCTCAGGAAGCGAAATATTATAAAATGCCAATTTTGGTTATTTTGGGTGCACACTGTTAACTCCCTGACCACATCAGTTTTAGTGAATATGGATTTTTAAACAATTCGACATTCTGGACCGCCCCCTCAGGAAGCGAAATATTATAAAATGCCAATTTTGGTTATTTTGGGTGCACACTGTTAACGCCCTGACCACATCAGTTTTAGTGAATATGGATTTTTAAACAATTCGACATTCTGAACCGCCCCCTCAGGAAGCGAAATATTATAAAATGCCAATTTTGGTTATTTTGGGTGCACACTGTTAACGCCCTGACCACATCAGTTTTAGTGAATATGGATTTTTAAACAATTCGACATTCTGGACCGCCCCCTCAGGAAGCGAAATATTATAAAATGCCAATTTTGGTTATTTTGGGTGCACACTGTTAACGCCCTGACCACATCAGTTTTAGTGAATATGGATTTTTAAACAATTCGGCATTCTGGACCGCCCCCTCGGGCAGTGGTGTCATCGTGGTTACTCCAAATTACTCACTGAGTAACCAGCTCTTCAGTTCAAAAAAAAAAAAATTTTTTTTTCAGGATGCAAAATATAATAAAATACCAATTTTGATTATTATGGGTGCACACTGTTAACTCCCTGACCACATCAGTTTTAGTGAATATGGATTTTTAAACAATTCGACATTCTGAACCGCCCCCTCAGGAAGCGAAATATTATAAAATGCCAATTTTGGTTATTTTGGGTGCACACTGTTAACGCCCTGACCACATCAGTTTTAGTGAATATGGATTTTTAAACAATTCGGCATTCTGGACCGCCCCCTCGGGCAGTGGTGTCATCGTGGTTACTCCAAATTACTCACTGAGTAACCAGCTCTTCAGTTCAAAAAAAAAAAAAATTTTTTTTTCAGGATGCAAAATATAATAAAATACCAATTTTGATTATTATGGGTGCACACTGTTAACTCCCTGACCACATCAGTTTTAGTGAATATGGATTTTTAAACAATTCGACATTCTGGACCGCCCCCTCAGGAAGCGAAATATTATAAAATGCCAATTTTGGTTATTTTGGGTGCACACTGTTAACGCCCTGACCACATCAGTTTTAGTGAATATGGATTTTTAAACAATTCGACATTCTGGACCGCCCCCTCAGGAAGCGAAATATTATAAAATGCCAATTTTGGTTATTTTGGGTGCACACTGTTAACGCCCTGACCACATCAGTTTTAGTGAATATGGATTTTTAAACAATTCGGCATTCTGGACCGCCCCCTCGGGCAGTGGTGTCATCGTGGTTACTCCAAATTACTCACTGAGTAACCAGCTCTTCAGTTCAAAAAAAAAAAAATTTTTTTTTCAGGATGCAAAATATAATAAAATACCAATTTTGATTATTATGGGTGCACACTGTTAACTCCCTGACCACATCAGTTTTAGTGAATATGGATTTTTAAACAATTCGACATTCTGAACCGCCCCCTCAGGAAGCGAAATATTATAAAATGCCAATTTTGGTTATTTTGGGTGCACACTGTTAACGCCCTGACCACATCAGTTTTAGTGAATATGGATTTTTAAACAATTCGGCATTCTGGACCGCCCCCTCGGGCAGTGGTGTCATCGTGGTTACTCCAAATTACTCACTGAGTAACCAGCTCTTCAATTCAAAAAAAAAAATTTTTTTTCAGGATGCAAAATATAATAAAATACCAATTTTGATTATTATGGGTGCACACTGTTAACTCCCTGACCACATCAGTTTTAGTGAATATGGATTTTTAAACAATTCGACATTCTGGACCGCCCCCTCAGGAAGCGAAATATTATAAAATGCCAATTTTGGTTATTTTGGGTGCACACTGTTAACGCCCTGACCACATCAGTTTTAGTGAATATGGATTTTTAAACAATTCGGCATTCTGGACCGCCCCCTCGGGCAGTGGTGTCATCGTGGTTACTCCAAATTACTCACTGAGTAACCAGCTCTTCAATTCAAAAAAAAAAATTTTTTTTCAGGATGCAAAATATAATAAAATACCAATTTTGATTATTATGGGTGCACACTGTTAACTCCCTGACCACATCAGTTTTAGTGAATATGGATTTTTAAACAATTCGACATTCTGGACCGCCCCCTCAGGAAGCGAAATATTATAAAATGCCAATTTTGGTTATTTTGGGTGCACACTGTTAACGCCCTGACCACATCAGTTTTAGTGAATATGGATTTTTAAACAATTCGACATTCTGAACCGCCCCCTCAGGAAGCGAAATATTATAAAATGCCAATTTTGGTTATTTTGGGTGCACACTGTTAACGCCCTGACCACATCAGTTTTAGTGAATATGGATTTTTAAACAATTCGACATTCTGAACCGCCCCCTCAGGAAGCGAAATATTATAAAATGCCAATTTTGGTTATTTTGGGTGCACACTGTTAACGCCCTGACCACATCAGTTTTAGTGAATATGGATTTTTAAACAATTCGACATTCTGGACCGCCCCCTCAGGAAGCGAAATATTATAAAATGCCAATTTTGGTTATTTTGGGTGCACACTGTTAACGCCCTGACCACATCAGTTTTAGTGAATATGGATTTTTAAACAATTCGGCATTCTGGACCGCCCCCTCGGGCAGTGGTGTCATCGTGGTTACTCCAAATTACTCACTGAGTAACCAGCTCTTCAGTTCAAAAAAAAAAAAATTTTTTTTTCAGGATGCAAAATATAATAAAATACCAATTTTGATTATTATGGGTGCACACTGTTAACTCCCTGACCACATCAGTTTTAGTGAATATGGATTTTTAAACAATTCGACATTCTGGACCGCCCCCTCAGGAAGCGAAATATTATAAAATGCCAATTTTGGTTATTTTGGGTGCACACTGTTAACGCCCTGACCACATCAGTTTTAGTGAATATGGATTTTTAAACAATTCGACATTCTGGACCGCCCCCTCAGGAAGCGAAATATTATAAAATGCCAATTTTGGTTATTTTGGGTGCACACTGTTAACGCCCTGACCACATCAGTTTTAGTGAATATGGATTTTTAAACAATTCGGCATTCTGGACCGCCCCCTCGGGCAGTGGTGTCATCGTGGTTACTCCAAATTACTCACTGAGTAACCAGCTCTTCAGTTCAAAAAAAAAAAAATTTTTTTTTCAGGATGCAAAATATAATAAAATACCAATTTTGATTATTATGGGTGCACACTGTTAACTCCCTGACCACATCAGTTTTAGTGAATATGGATTTTTAAACAATTCGACATTCTGGACCGCCCCCTCAGGAAGCGAAATATTATAAAATGCCAATTTTGGTTATTTTGGGTGCACACTGTTAACGCCCTGACCACATCAGTTTTAGTGAATATGGATTTTTAAACAATTCGACATTCTGGACCGCCCCCTCAGGAAGCGAAATATTATAAAATGCCAATTTTGGTTATTTTGGGTGCACACTGTTAACGCCCTGACCACATCAGTTTTAGTGAATATGGATTTTTAAACAATTCGACATTCTGAACCGCCCCCTCAGGAAGCGAAATATTATAAAATGCCAATTTTGGTTATTTTGGGTGCACACTGTTAACGCCCTGACCACATCAGTTTTAGTGAATATGGATTTTTAAACAATTCGGCATTCTGGACCGCCCCCTCGGGCAGTGGTGTCATCGTGGTTACTCCAAATTACTCACTGAGTAACCAGCTCTTCAGTTCAAAAAAAAAAATTTTTTTTCAGGATGCAAAATATAATAAAATACCAATTTTGATTATTATGGGTGCACACTGTTAACTCCCTGACCACATCAGTTTTAGTGAATATGGATTTTTAAACAATTCGACATTCTGAACCGCCCCCTCAGGAAGCGAAATATTATAAAATGCCAATTTTGGTTATTTTGGGTGCACACTGTTAACGCCCTGACCACATCAGTTTTAGTGAATATGGATTTTTAAACAATTCGACATTCTGGACCGCCCCCTCAGGAAGCGAAATATTATAAAATGCCAATTTTGGTTATTTTGGGTGCACACTGTTAACGCCCTGACCACATCAGTTTTAGTGAATATGGATTTTTAAACAATTCGGCATTCTGGACCGCCCCCTCGGGCAGTGGTGTCATCGTGGTTACTCCAAATTACTCACTGAGTAACCAGCTCTTCAGTTCAAAAAAAAAAAAATTTTTTTTTCAGGATGCAAAATATAATAAAATACCAATTTTGATTATTATGGGTGCACACTGTTAACTCCCTGACCACATCAGTTTTAGTGAATATGGATTTTTAAACAATTCGACATTCTGGACCGCCCCCTCAGGAAGCGAAATATTATAAAATGCCAATTTTGGTTATTTTGGGTGCACACTGTTAACGCCCTGACCACATCAGTTTTAGTGAATATGGATTTTTAAACAATTCGACATTCTGGACCGCCCCCTCAGGAAGCGAAATATTATAAAATGCCAATTTTGGTTATTTTGGGTGCACACTGTTAACGCCCTGACCACATCAGTTTTAGTGAATATGGATTTTTAAACAATTCGACATTCTGAACCGCCCCCTCAGGAAGCGAAATATTATAAAATGCCAATTTTGGTTATTTTGGGTGCACACTGTTAACGCCCTGACCACATCAGTTTTAGTGAATATGGATTTTTAAACAATTCGGCATTCTGGACCACCCCCTCAGGAAGCGAAATATTATAAAATGCCAATTTTGGTTATTTTGGGTGCACACTGTTAACGCCCTGACCACATCAGTTTTAGTGAATATGGATTTTTAAACAATTCGACATTCTGGACCGCCCCCTCAGGAAGCGAAATATTATAAAATGCCAATTTTGGTTATTTTGGGTGCACACTGTTAACGCCCTGACCACATCAGTTTTAGTGAATATGGATTTTTAAACAATTCGACATTCTGAACCGCCCCCTCAGGAAGCGAAATATTATAAAATGCCAATTTTGGTTATTTTGGGTGCACACTGTTAACGCCCTGACCACATCAGTTTTAGTGAATATGGATTTTTAAACAATTCGACATTCTGAACCGCCCCCTCAGGAAGCGAAATATTATAAAATGCCAATTTTGGTTATTTTGGGTGCACACTGTTAACGCCCTGACCACATCAGTTTTAGTGAATATGGATTTTTAAACAATTCGACATTCTGGACCGCCCCCTCAGGAAGCGAAATATTATAAAATGCCAATTTTGGTTATTTTGGGTGCACACTGTTAACGCCCTGACCACATCAGTTTTAGTGAATATGGATTTTTAAACAATTCGGCATTCTGGACCGCCCCCTCGGGCAGTGGTGTCATCGTGGTTACTCCAAATTACTCACTGAGTAACCAGCTCTTCAGTTCAAAAAAAAAAAAATTTTTTTTTCAGGATGCAAAATATAATAAAATACCAATTTTGATTATTATGGGTGCACACTGTTAACTCCCTGACCACATCAGTTTTAGTGAATATGGATTTTTAAACAATTCGACATTCTGGACCGCCCCCTCAGGAAGCGAAATATTATAAAATGCCAATTTTGGTTATTTTGGGTGCACACTGTTAACGCCCTGACCACATCAGTTTTAGTGAATATGGATTTTTAAACAATTCGACATTCTGGACCGCCCCCTCAGGAAGCGAAATATTATAAAATGCCAATTTTGGTTATTTTGGGTGCACACTGTTAACGCCCTGACCACATCAGTTTTAGTGAATATGGATTTTTAAACAATTCGACATTCTGAACCGCCCCCTCAGGAAGCGAAATATTATAAAATGCCAATTTTGGTTATTTTGGGTGCACACTGTTAACGCCCTGACCACATCAGTTTTAGTGAATATGGATTTTTAAACAATTCGGCATTCTGGACCGCCCCCTCGGGCAGTGGTGTCATCGTGGTTACTCCAAATTACTCACTGAGTAACCAGCTCTTCAGTTAAAAAAAAAAAAATTTTTTTTTTCAGGATGCAAAATATAATAAAATACCAATTTTGATTATTATGGGTGCACACTGTTAACTCCCTGACCACATCAGTTTTAGTGAATATGGATTTTTAAACAATTCGACATTCTGGACCGCCCCCTCAGGAAGCGAAATATTATAAAATGCCAATTTTGGTTATTTTGGGTGCACACTGTTAACGCCCTGACCACATCAGTTTTAGTGAATATGGATTTTTAAACAATTCGACATTCTGGACCGCCCCCTCAGGAAGCGAAATATTATAAAATGCCAATTTTGGTTATTTTGGGTGCACACTGTTAACGCCCTGACCACATCAGTTTTAGTGAATATGGATTTTTAAACAATTCGGCATTCTGGACCGCCCCCTCGGGCAGTGGTGTCATCGTGGTTACTCCAAATTACTCACTGAGTAACCAGCTCTTCAGTTCAAAAAAAAAAATTTTTTTTCAGGATGCAAAATATAATAAAATACCAATTTTGATTATTATGGGTGCACACTGTTAACTCCCTGACCACATCAGTTTTAGTGAATATGGATTTTTAAACAATTCGACATTCTGGACCGCCCCCTCAGGAAGCGAAATATTATAAAATGCCAATTTTGGTTATTTTGGGTGCACACTGTTAACGCCCTGACCACATCAGTTTTAGTGAATATGGATTTTTAAACAATTCGGCATTCTGGACCGCCCCCTCGGGCAGTGGTGTCATCGTGGTTACTCCAAATTACTCACTGAGTAACCAGCTCTTCAATTCAAAAAAAAAAATTTTTTTTCAGGATGCAAAATATAATAAAATACCAATTTTGATTATTATGGGTGCACACTGTTAACTCCCTGACCACATCAGTTTTAGTGAATATGGATTTTTAAACAATTCGACATTCTGAACCGCCCCCTCAGGAAGCGAAATATTATAAAATGCCAATTTTGGTTATTTTGGGTGCACACTGTTAACGCCCTGACCACATCAGTTTTAGTGAATATGGATTTTTAAACAATTCGACATTCTGAACCGCCCCCTCAGGAAGCGAAATATTATAAAATGCCAATTTTGGTTATTTTGGGTGCACACTGTTAACGCCCTGACCACATCAGTTTTAGTGAATATGGATTTTTAAACAATTCGGCATTCTGGACCGCCCCCTCGGGCAGTGGTGTCATCGTGGTTACTCCAAATTACTCACTGAGTAACCAGCTCTTCAGTTCAAAAAAAAAAATTTTTTTTCAGGATGCAAAATATAATAAAATACCAATTTTGATTATTATGGGTGCACACTGTTAACTCCCTGACCACATCAGTTTTAGTGAATATGGATTTTTAAACAATTCGACATTCTGAACCGCCCCCTCAGGAAGCGAAATATTATAAAATGCCAATTTTGGTTATTTTGGGTGCACACTGTTAACGCCCTGACCACATCAGTTTTAGTGAATATGGATTTTTAAACAATTCGACATTCTGAACCGCCCCCTCAGGAAGCGAAATATTATAAAATGCCAATTTTGGTTATTTTGGGTGCACACTGTTAACGCCCTGACCACATCAGTTTTAGTGAATATGGATTTTTAAACAATTCGGCATTCTGGACCGCCCCCTCGGGCAGTGGTGTCATCGTGGTTACTCCAAATTACTCACTGAGTAACCAGCTCTTCAGTTCAAAAAAAAAAATTTTTTTTCAGGATGCAAAATATAATAAAATACCAATTTTGATTATTATGGGTGCACACTGTTAACTCCCTGACCACATCAGTTTTAGTGAATATGGATTTTTAAACAATTCGACATTCTGGACCGCCCCCTCAGGAAGCGAAATATTATAAAATGCCAATTTTGGTTATTTTGGGTGCACACTGTTAACGCCCTGACCACATCAGTTTTAGTGAATATGGATTTTTAAACAATTCGGCATTCTGGACCGCCCCCTCGGGCAGTGGTGTCATCGTGGTTACTCCAAATTACTCACTGAGTAACCAGCTCTTCAATTCAAAAAAAAAAATTTTTTTTCAGGATGCAAAATATAATAAAATACCAATTTTGATTATTATGGGTGCACACTGTTAACTCCCTGACCACATCAGTTTTAGTGAATATGGATTTTTAAACAATTCGACATTCTGAACCGCCCCCTCAGGAAGCGAAATATTATAAAATGCCAATTTTGGTTATTTTGGGTGCACACTGTTAACGCCCTGACCACATCAGTTTTAGTGAATATGGATTTTTAAACAATTCGACATTCTGAACCGCCCCCTCAGGAAGCGAAATATTATAAAATGCCAATTTTGGTTATTTTGGGTGCACACTGTTAACGCCCTGACCACATCAGTTTTAGTGAATATGGATTTTTAAACAATTCGGCATTCTGGACCGCCCCCTCGGGCAGTGGTGTCATCGTGGTTACTCCAAATTACTCACTGAGTAACCAGCTCTTCAATTCAAAAAAAAAAATTTTTTTTCAGGATGCAAAATATAATAAAATACCAATTTTGATTATTATGGGTGCACACTGTTAACTCCCTGACCACATCAGTTTTAGTGAATATGGATTTTTAAACAATTCGACATTCTGAACCGCCCCCTCAGGAAGCGAAATATTATAAAATGCCAATTTTGGTTATTTTGGGTGCACACTGTTAACTCCCTGACCACATCAGTTTTAGTGAATATGGATTTTTAAACAATTCGACATTCTGGACCGCCCCCTCAGGAAGCGAAATATTATAAAATGCCAATTTTGGTTATTTTGGGTGCACACTGTTAACGCCCTGACCACATCAGTTTTAGTGAATATGGATTTTTAAACAATTCGACATTCTGAACCGCCCCCTCAGGAAGCGAAATATTATAAAATGCCAATTTTGGTTATTTTGGGTGCACACTGTTAACGCCCTGACCACATCAGTTTTAGTGAATATGGATTTTTAAACAATTCGACATTCTGGACCGCCCCCTCAGGAAGCGAAATATTATAAAATGCCAATTTTGGTTATTTTGGGTGCACACTGTTAACGCCCTGACCACATCAGTTTTAGTGAATATGGATTTTTAAACAATTCGGCATTCTGGACCGCCCCCTCGGGCAGTGGTGTCATCGTGGTTACTCCAAATTACTCACTGAGTAACCAGCTCTTCAGTTCAAAAAAAAAAAAATTTTTTTTTCAGGATGCAAAATATAATAAAATACCAATTTTGATTATTATGGGTGCACACTGTTAACTCCCTGACCACATCAGTTTTAGTGAATATGGATTTTTAAACAATTCGACATTCTGAACCGCCCCCTCAGGAAGCGAAATATTATAAAATGCCAATTTTGGTTATTTTGGGTGCACACTGTTAACGCCCTGACCACATCAGTTTTAGTGAATATGGATTTTTAAACAATTCGGCATTCTGGACCGCCCCCTCGGGCAGTGGTGTCATCGTGGTTACTCCAAATTACTCACTGAGTAACCAGCTCTTCAGTTCAAAAAAAAAAAAATTTTTTTTTCAGGATGCAAAATATAATAAAATACCAATTTTGATTATTATGGGTGCACACTGTTAACTCCCTGACCACATCAGTTTTAGTGAATATGGATTTTTAAACAATTCGACATTCTGGACCGCCCCCTCAGGAAGCGAAATATTATAAAATGCCAATTTTGGTTATTTTGGGTGCACACTGTTAACGCCCTGACCACATCAGTTTTAGTGAATATGGATTTTTAAACAATTCGACATTCTGGACCGCCCCCTCAGGAAGCGAAATATTATAAAATGCCAATTTTGGTTATTTTGGGTGCACACTGTTAACGCCCTGACCACATCAGTTTTAGTGAATATGGATTTTTAAACAATTCGGCATTCTGGACCGCCCCCTCGGGCAGTGGTGTCATCGTGGTTACTCCAAATTACTCACTGAGTAACCAGCTCTTCAGTTCAAAAAAAAAAAAATTTTTTTTTCAGGATGCAAAATATAATAAAATACCAATTTTGATTATTATGGGTGCACACTGTTAACTCCCTGACCACATCAGTTTTAGTGAATATGGATTTTTAAACAATTCGACATTCTGAACCGCCCCCTCAGGAAGCGAAATATTATAAAATGCCAATTTTGGTTATTTTGGGTGCACACTGTTAACGCCCTGACCACATCAGTTTTAGTGAATATGGATTTTTAAACAATTCGGCATTCTGGACCGCCCCCTCGGGCAGTGGTGTCATCGTGGTTACTCCAAATTACTCACTGAGTAACCAGCTCTTCAATTCAAAAAAAAAAATTTTTTTTCAGGATGCAAAATATAATAAAATACCAATTTTGATTATTATGGGTGCACACTGTTAACTCCCTGACCACATCAGTTTTAGTGAATATGGATTTTTAAACAATTCGACATTCTGGACCGCCCCCTCAGGAAGCGAAATATTATAAAATGCCAATTTTGGTTATTTTGGGTGCACACTGTTAACGCCCTGACCACATCAGTTTTAGTGAATATGGATTTTTAAACAATTCGGCATTCTGGACCGCCCCCTCGGGCAGTGGTGTCATCGTGGTTACTCCAAATTACTCACTGAGTAACCAGCTCTTCAATTCAAAAAAAAAAATTTTTTTTCAGGATGCAAAATATAATAAAATACCAATTTTGATTATTATGGGTGCACACTGTTAACTCCCTGACCACATCAGTTTTAGTGAATATGGATTTTTAAACAATTCGACATTCTGGACCGCCCCCTCAGGAAGCGAAATATTATAAAATGCCAATTTTGGTTATTTTGGGTGCACACTGTTAACGCCCTGACCACATCAGTTTTAGTGAATATGGATTTTTAAACAATTCGACATTCTGAACCGCCCCCTCAGGAAGCGAAATATTATAAAATGCCAATTTTGGTTATTTTGGGTGCACACTGTTAACGCCCTGACCACATCAGTTTTAGTGAATATGGATTTTTAAACAATTCGACATTCTGAACCGCCCCCTCAGGAAGCGAAATATTATAAAATGCCAATTTTGGTTATTTTGGGTGCACACTGTTAACGCCCTGACCACATCAGTTTTAGTGAATATGGATTTTTAAACAATTCGACATTCTGGACCGCCCCCTCAGGAAGCGAAATATTATAAAATGCCAATTTTGGTTATTTTGGGTGCACACTGTTAACGCCCTGACCACATCAGTTTTAGTGAATATGGATTTTTAAACAATTCGGCATTCTGGACCGCCCCCTCGGGCAGTGGTGTCATCGTGGTTACTCCAAATTACTCACTGAGTAACCAGCTCTTCAGTTCAAAAAAAAAAAAATTTTTTTTTCAGGATGCAAAATATAATAAAATACCAATTTTGATTATTATGGGTGCACACTGTTAACTCCCTGACCACATCAGTTTTAGTGAATATGGATTTTTAAACAATTCGACATTCTGGACCGCCCCCTCAGGAAGCGAAATATTATAAAATGCCAATTTTGGTTATTTTGGGTGCACACTGTTAACGCCCTGACCACATCAGTTTTAGTGAATATGGATTTTTAAACAATTCGACATTCTGGACCGCCCCCTCAGGAAGCGAAATATTATAAAATGCCAATTTTGGTTATTTTGGGTGCACACTGTTAACGCCCTGACCACATCAGTTTTAGTGAATATGGATTTTTAAACAATTCGACATTCTGAACCGCCCCCTCAGGAAGCGAAATATTATAAAATGCCAATTTTGGTTATTTTGGGTGCACACTGTTAACGCCCTGACCACATCAGTTTTAGTGAATATGGATTTTTAAACAATTCGGCATTCTGGACCGCCCCCTCGGGCAGTGGTGTCATCGTGGTTACTCCAAATTACTCACTGAGTAACCAGCTCTTCAGTTCAAAAAAAAAAAAATTTTTTTTTCAGGATGCAAAATATAATAAAATACCAATTTTGATTATTATGGGTGCACACTGTTAACTCCCTGACCACATCAGTTTTAGTGAATATGGATTTTTAAACAATTCGACATTCTGGACCGCCCCCTCAGGAAGCGAAATATTATAAAATGCCAATTTTGGTTATTTTGGGTGCACACTGTTAACGCCCTGACCACATCAGTTTTAGTGAATATGGATTTTTAAACAATTCGACATTCTGGACCGCCCCCTCAGGAAGCGAAATATTATAAAATGCCAATTTTGGTTATTTTGGGTGCACACTGTTAACGCCCTGACCACATCAGTTTTAGTGAATATGGATTTTTAAACAATTCGACATTCTGAACCGCCCCCTCAGGAAGCGAAATATTATAAAATGCCAATTTTGGTTATTTTGGGTGCACACTGTTAACGCCCTGACCACATCAGTTTTAGTGAATATGGATTTTTAAACAATTCGGCATTCTGGACCGCCCCCTCGGGCAGTGGTGTCATCGTGGTTACTCCAAATTACTCACTGAGTAACCAGCTCTTCAGTTCAAAAAAAAAAATTTTTTTTCAGGATGCAAAATATAATAAAATACCAATTTTGATTATTATGGGTGCACACTGTTAACTCCCTGACCACATCAGTTTTAGTGAATATGGATTTTTAAACAATTCGACATTCTGAACCGCCCCCTCAGGAAGCGAAATATTATAAAATGCCAATTTTGGTTATTTTGGGTGCACACTGTTAACGCCCTGACCACATCAGTTTTAGTGAATATGGATTTTTAAACAATTCGACATTCTGGACCGCCCCCTCAGGAAGCGAAATATTATAAAATGCCAATTTTGGTTATTTTGGGTGCACACTGTTAACGCCCTGACCACATCAGTTTTAGTGAATATGGATTTTTAAACAATTCGGCATTCTGGACCGCCCCCTCGGGCAGTGGTGTCATCGTGGTTACTCCAAATTACTCACTGAGTAACCAGCTCTTCAGTTCAAAAAAAAAAAAATTTTTTTTTCAGGATGCAAAATATAATAAAATACCAATTTTGATTATTATGGGTGCACACTGTTAACTCCCTGACCACATCAGTTTTAGTGAATATGGATTTTTAAACAATTCGACATTCTGGACCGCCCCCTCAGGAAGCGAAATATTATAAAATGCCAATTTTGGTTATTTTGGGTGCACACTGTTAACGCCCTGACCACATCAGTTTTAGTGAATATGGATTTTTAAACAATTCGACATTCTGGACCGCCCCCTCAGGAAGCGAAATATTATAAAATGCCAATTTTGGTTATTTTGGGTGCACACTGTTAACGCCCTGACCACATCAGTTTTAGTGAATATGGATTTTTAAACAATTCGACATTCTGAACCGCCCCCTCAGGAAGCGAAATATTATAAAATGCCAATTTTGGTTATTTTGGGTGCACACTGTTAACGCCCTGACCACATCAGTTTTAGTGAATATGGATTTTTAAACAATTCGACATTCTGAACCGCCCCCTCAGGAAGCGAAATATTATAAAATGCCAATTTTGGTTATTTTGGGTGCACACTGTTAACGCCCTGACCACATCAGTTTTAGTGAATATGGATTTTTAAACAATTCGACATTCTGGACCGCCCCCTCAGGAAGCGAAATATTATAAAATGCCAATTTTGGTTATTTTGGGTGCACACTGTTAACGCCCTGACCACATCAGTTTGAGTGAATATGGATTTTTAAACAATTCGGCATTCTGGACCGCCCCCTCGGGCAGTGGTGTCATCGTGGTTACTCCAAATTACTCACTGAGTAACCAGCTCTTCAGTTCAAAAAAAAAAATTTTTTTTTCAGGATGCAAAATATAATAAAATACCAATTTTGATTATTATGGGTGCACACTGTTAACTCCCTGACCACATCAGTTTTAGTGAATATGGATTTTTAAACAATTCGACATTCTGGACCGCCCCCTCAGGAAGCGAAATATTATAAAATGCCAATTTTGGTTATTTTGGGTGCACACTGTTAACGCCCTGACCACATCAGTTTTAGTGAATATGGATTTTTAAACAATTCGACATTCTGGACCGCCCCCTCAGGAAGCGAAATATTATAAAATGCCAATTTTGGTTATTTTGGGTGCACACTGTTAACGCCCTGACCACATCAGTTTTAGTGAATATGGATTTTTAAACAATTCGACATTCTGAACCGCCCCCTCAGGAAGCGAAATATTATAAAATGCCAATTTTGGTTATTTTGGGTGCACACTGTTAACGCCCTGACCACATCAGTTTTAGTGAATATGGATTTTTAAACAATTCGACATTCTGAACCGCCCCCTCAGGAAGCGAAATATTATAAAATGCCAATTTTGGTTATTTTGGGTGCACACTGTTAACGCCCTGACCACATCAGTTTTAGTGAATATGGATTTTTAAACAATTCGACATTCTGGACCGCCCCCTCAGGAAGCGAAATATTATAAAATGCCAATTTTGGTTATTTTGGGTGCACACTGTTAACGCCCTGACCACATCAGTTTGAGTGAATATGGATTTTTAAACAATTCGGCATTCTGGACCGCCCCCTCGGGCAGTGGTGTCATCGTGGTTACTCCAAATTACTCACTGAGTAACCAGCTCTTCAGTTCAAAAAAAAAAAAAATTTTTTTTTCAGGATGCAAAATATAATAAAATACCAATTTTGATTATTATGGGTGCACACTGTTAACTCCCTGACCACATCAGTTTTAGTGAATATGGATTTTTAAACAATTCGACATTCTGGACCGCCCCCTCAGGAAGCGAAATATTATAAAATGCCAATTTTGGTTATTTTGGGTGCACACTGTTAACGCCCTGACCACATCAGTTTTAGTGAATATGGATTTTTAAACAATTCGACATTCTGAACCGCCCCCTCAGGAAGCGAAATATTATAAAATGCCAATTTTGGTTATTTTGGGTGCACACTGTTAACGCCCTGACCACATCAGTTTTAGTGAATATGGATTTTTAAACAATTCGACATTCTGGACCGCCCCCTCAGGAAGCGAAATATTATAAAATGCCAATTTTGGTTATTTTGGGTGCACACTGTTAACGCCCTGACCACATCAGTTTTAGTGAATATGGATTTTTAAACAATTCGGCATTCTGGACCGCCCCCTCGGGCAGTGGTGTCATCGTGGTTACTCCAAATTACTCACTGAGTAACCAGCTCTTCAATTCAAAAAAAAAAATTTTTTTTCAGGATGCAAAATATAATAAAATACCAATTTTGATTATTATGGGTGCACACTGTTAACTCCCTGACCACATCAGTTTTAGTGAATATGGATTTTTAAACAATTCGACATTCTGAACCGCCCCCTCAGGAAGCGAAATATTATAAAATGCCAATTTTGGTTATTTTGGGTGCACACTGTTAACGCCCTGACCACATCAGTTTTAGTGAATATGGATTTTTAAACAATTCGACATTCTGAACCGCCCCCTCAGGAAGCGAAATATTATAAAATGCCAATTTTGGTTATTTTGGGTGCACACTGTTAACGCCCTGACCACATCAGTTTTAGTGAATATGGATTTTTAAACAATTCGGCATTCTGGACCGCCCCCTCGGGCAGTGGTGTCATCGTGGTTACTCCAAATTACTCACTGAGTAACCAGCTCTTCAGTTCAAAAAAAAAAATTTTTTTTCAGGATGCAAAATATAATAAAATACCAATTTTGATTATTATGGGTGCACACTGTTAACTCCCTGACCACATCAGTTTTAGTGAATATGGATTTTTAAACAATTCGACATTCTGGACCGCCCCCTCAGGAAGCGAAATATTATAAAATGCCAATTTTGGTTATTTTGGGTGCACACTGTTAACGCCCTGACCACATCAGTTTTAGTGAATATGGATTTTTAAACAATTCGACATTCTGAACCGCCCCCTCAGGAAGCGAAATATTATAAAATGCCAATTTTGGTTATTTTGGGTGCACACTGTTAACGCCCTGACCACATCAGTTTTAGTGAATATGGATTTTTAAACAATTCGACATTCTGAACCGCCCCCTCAGGAAGCGAAATATTATAAAATGCCAATTTTGGTTATTTTGGGTGCACACTGTTAACGCCCTGACCACATCAGTTTTAGTGAATATGGATTTTTAAACAATTCGACATTCTGGACCGCCCCCTCAGGAAGCGAAATATTATAAAATGCCAATTTTGGTTATTTTGGGTGCACACTGTTAACGCCCTGACCACATCAGTTTGAGTGAATATGGATTTTTAAACAATTCGGCATTCTGGACCGCCCCCTCGGGCAGTGGTGTCATCGTGGTTACTCCAAATTACTCACTGAGTAACCAGCTCTTCAGTTCAAAAAAAAAAATTTTTTTTTCAGGATGCAAAATATAATAAAATACCAATTTTGATTATTATGGGTGCACACTGTTAACTCCCTGACCACATCAGTTTTAGTGAATATGGATTTTTAAACAATTCGACATTCTGGACCGCCCCCTCAGGAAGCGAAATATTATAAAATGCCAATTTTGGTTATTTTGGGTGCACACTGTTAACGCCCTGACCACATCAGTTTTAGTGAATATGGATTTTTAAACAATTCGACATTCTGGACCGCCCCCTCAGGAAGCGAAATATTATAAAATGCCAATTTTGGTTATTTTGGGTGCACACTGTTAACGCCCTGACCACATCAGTTTTAGTGAATATGGATTTTTAAACAATTCGACATTCTGAACCGCCCCCTCAGGAAGCGAAATATTATAAAATGCCAATTTTGGTTATTTTGGGTGCACACTGTTAACGCCCTGACCACATCAGTTTTAGTGAATATGGATTTTTAAACAATTCGACATTCTGAACCGCCCCCTCAGGAAGCGAAATATTATAAAATGCCAATTTTGGTTATTTTGGGTGCACACTGTTAACGCCCTGACCACATCAGTTTTAGTGAATATGGATTTTTAAACAATTCGACATTCTGGACCGCCCCCTCAGGAAGCGAAATATTATAAAATGCCAATTTTGGTTATTTTGGGTGCACACTGTTAACGCCCTGACCACATCAGTTTGAGTGAATATGGATTTTTAAACAATTCGGCATTCTGGACCGCCCCCTCGGGCAGTGGTGTCATCGTGGTTACTCCAAATTACTCACTGAGTAACCAGCTCTTCAGTTCAAAAAAAAAAAAAATTTTTTTTTCAGGATGCAAAATATAATAAAATACCAATTTTGATTATTATGGGTGCACACTGTTAACTCCCTGACCACATCAGTTTTAGTGAATATGGATTTTTAAACAATTCGACATTCTGGACCGCCCCCTCAGGAAGCGAAATATTATAAAATGCCAATTTTGGTTATTTTGGGTGCACACTGTTAACGCCCTGACCACATCAGTTTTAGTGAATATGGATTTTTAAACAATTCGACATTCTGAACCGCCCCCTCAGGAAGCGAAATATTATAAAATGCCAATTTTGGTTATTTTGGGTGCACACTGTTAACGCCCTGACCACATCAGTTTTAGTGAATATGGATTTTTAAACAATTCGACATTCTGGACCGCCCCCTCAGGAAGCGAAATATTATAAAATGCCAATTTTGGTTATTTTGGGTGCACACTGTTAACGCCCTGACCACATCAGTTTTAGTGAATATGGATTTTTAAACAATTCGGCATTCTGGACCGCCCCCTCGGGCAGTGGTGTCATCGTGGTTACTCCAAATTACTCACTGAGTAACCAGCTCTTCAATTCAAAAAAAAAAATTTTTTTTCAGGATGCAAAATATAATAAAATACCAATTTTGATTATTATGGGTGCACACTGTTAACTCCCTGACCACATCAGTTTTAGTGAATATGGATTTTTAAACAATTCGACATTCTGAACCGCCCCCTCAGGAAGCGAAATATTATAAAATGCCAATTTTGGTTATTTTGGGTGCACACTGTTAACGCCCTGACCACATCAGTTTTAGTGAATATGGATTTTTAAACAATTCGACATTCTGAACCGCCCCCTCAGGAAGCGAAATATTATAAAATGCCAATTTTGGTTATTTTGGGTGCACACTGTTAACGCCCTGACCACATCAGTTTTAGTGAATATGGATTTTTAAACAATTCGGCATTCTGGACCGCCCCCTCGGGCAGTGGTGTCATCGTGGTTACTCCAAATTACTCACTGAGTAACCAGCTCTTCAGTTCAAAAAAAAAAATTTTTTTTCAGGATGCAAAATATAATAAAATACCAATTTTGATTATTATGGGTGCACACTGTTAACTCCCTGACCACATCAGTTTTAGTGAATATGGATTTTTAAACAATTCGACATTCTGGACCGCCCCCTCAGGAAGCGAAATATTATAAAATGCCAATTTTGGTTATTTTGGGTGCACACTGTTAACGCCCTGACCACATCAGTTTTAGTGAATATGGATTTTTAAACAATTCGACATTCTGGACCGCCCCCTCAGGAAGCGAAATATTATAAAATGCCAATTTTGGTTATTTTGGGTGCACACTGTTAACGCCCTGACCACATCAGTTTTAGTGAATATGGATTTTTAAACAATTCGACATTCTGAACCGCCCCCTCAGGAAGCGAAATATTATAAAATGCCAATTTTGGTTATTTTGGGTGCACACTGTTAACGCCCTGACCACATCAGTTTTAGTGAATATGGATTTTTAAACAATTCGGCATTCTGGACCGCCCCCTCGGGCAGTGGTGTCATCGTGGTTACTCCAAATTACTCACTGAGTAACCAGCTCTTCAGTTCAAAAAAAAAAATTTTTTTTCAGGATGCAAAATATAATAAAATACCAATTTTGATTATTATGGGTGCACACTGTTAACTCCCTGACCACATCAGTTTTAGTGAATATGGATTTTTAAACAATTCGACATTCTGAACCGCCCCCTCAGGAAGCGAAATATTATAAAATGCCAATTTTGGTTATTTTGGGTGCACACTGTTAACGCCCTGACCACATCAGTTTTAGTGAATATGGATTTTTAAACAATTCGACATTCTGGACCGCCCCCTCAGGAAGCGAAATATTATAAAATGCCAATTTTGGTTATTTTGGGTGCACACTGTTAACGCCCTGACCACATCAGTTTTAGTGAATATGGATTTTTAAACAATTCGGCATTCTGGACCGCCCCCTCGGGCAGTGGTGTCATCGTGGTTACTCCAAATTACTCACTGAGTAACCAGCTCTTCAGTTCAAAAAAAAAAAAATTTTTTTTTCAGGATGCAAAATATAATAAAATACCAATTTTGATTATTATGGGTGCACACTGTTAACTCCCTGACCACATCAGTTTTAGTGAATATGGATTTTTAAACAATTCGACATTCTGGACCGCCCCCTCAGGAAGCGAAATATTATAAAATGCCAATTTTGGTTATTTTGGGTGCACACTGTTAACGCCCTGACCACATCAGTTTTAGTGAATATGGATTTTTAAACAATTCGACATTCTGGACCGCCCCCTCAGGAAGCGAAATATTATAAAATGCCAATTTTGGTTATTTTGGGTGCACACTGTTAACGCCCTGACCACATCAGTTTTAGTGAATATGGATTTTTAAACAATTCGACATTCTGAACCGCCCCCTCAGGAAGCGAAATATTATAAAATGCCAATTTTGGTTATTTTGGGTGCACACTGTTAACGCCCTGACCACATCAGTTTTAGTGAATATGGATTTTTAAACAATTCGACATTCTGAACCGCCCCCTCAGGAAGCGAAATATTATAAAATGCCAATTTTGGTTATTTTGGGTGCACACTGTTAACGCCCTGACCACATCAGTTTTAGTGAATATGGATTTTTAAACAATTCGACATTCTGGACCGCCCCCTCAGGAAGCGAAATATTATAAAATGCCAATTTTGGTTATTTTGGGTGCACACTGTTAACGCCCTGACCACATCAGTTTGAGTGAATATGGATTTTTAAACAATTCGGCATTCTGGACCGCCCCCTCGGGCAGTGGTGTCATCGTGGTTACTCCAAATTACTCACTGAGTAACCAGCTCTTCAGTTCAAAAAAAAAAATTTTTTTTTCAGGATGCAAAATATAATAAAATACCAATTTTGATTATTATGGGTGCACACTGTTAACTCCCTGACCACATCAGTTTTAGTGAATATGGATTTTTAAACAATTCGACATTCTGGACCGCCCCCTCAGGAAGCGAAATATTATAAAATGCCAATTTTGGTTATTTTGGGTGCACACTGTTAACGCCCTGACCACATCAGTTTTAGTGAATATGGATTTTTAAACAATTCGACATTCTGGACCGCCCCCTCAGGAAGCGAAATATTATAAAATGCCAATTTTGGTTATTTTGGGTGCACACTGTTAACGCCCTGACCACATCAGTTTTAGTGAATATGGATTTTTAAACAATTCGACATTCTGAACCGCCCCCTCAGGAAGCGAAATATTATAAAATGCCAATTTTGGTTATTTTGGGTGCACACTGTTAACGCCCTGACCACATCAGTTTTAGTGAATATGGATTTTTAAACAATTCGACATTCTGAACCGCCCCCTCAGGAAGCGAAATATTATAAAATGCCAATTTTGGTTATTTTGGGTGCACACTGTTAACGCCCTGACCACATCAGTTTTAGTGAATATGGATTTTTAAACAATTCGACATTCTGGACCGCCCCCTCAGGAAGCGAAATATTATAAAATGCCAATTTTGGTTATTTTGGGTGCACACTGTTAACGCCCTGACCACATCAGTTTGAGTGAATATGGATTTTTAAACAATTCGGCATTCTGGACCGCCCCCTCGGGCAGTGGTGTCATCGTGGTTACTCCAAATTACTCACTGAGTAACCAGCTCTTCAGTTCAAAAAAAAAAAAAATTTTTTTTTCAGGATGCAAAATATAATAAAATACCAATTTTGATTATTATGGGTGCACACTGTTAACTCCCTGACCACATCAGTTTTAGTGAATATGGATTTTTAAACAATTCGACATTCTGGACCGCCCCCTCAGGAAGCGAAATATTATAAAATGCCAATTTTGGTTATTTTGGGTGCACACTGTTAACGCCCTGACCACATCAGTTTTAGTGAATATGGATTTTTAAACAATTCGACATTCTGAACCGCCCCCTCAGGAAGCGAAATATTATAAAATGCCAATTTTGGTTATTTTGGGTGCACACTGTTAACGCCCTGACCACATCAGTTTTAGTGAATATGGATTTTTAAACAATTCGACATTCTGGACCGCCCCCTCAGGAAGCGAAATATTATAAAATGCCAATTTTGGTTATTTTGGGTGCACACTGTTAACGCCCTGACCACATCAGTTTTAGTGAATATGGATTTTTAAACAATTCGGCATTCTGGACCGCCCCCTCGGGCAGTGGTGTCATCGTGGTTACTCCAAATTACTCACTGAGTAACCAGCTCTTCAATTCAAAAAAAAAAATTTTTTTTCAGGATGCAAAATATAATAAAATACCAATTTTGATTATTATGGGTGCACACTGTTAACTCCCTGACCACATCAGTTTTAGTGAATATGGATTTTTAAACAATTCGACATTCTGAACCGCCCCCTCAGGAAGCGAAATATTATAAAATGCCAATTTTGGTTATTTTGGGTGCACACTGTTAACGCCCTGACCACATCAGTTTTAGTGAATATGGATTTTTAAACAATTCGACATTCTGAACCGCCCCCTCAGGAAGCGAAATATTATAAAATGCCAATTTTGGTTATTTTGGGTGCACACTGTTAACGCCCTGACCACATCAGTTTTAGTGAATATGGATTTTTAAACAATTCGGCATTCTGGACCGCCCCCTCGGGCAGTGGTGTCATCGTGGTTACTCCAAATTACTCACTGAGTAACCAGCTCTTCAGTTCAAAAAAAAAAATTTTTTTTCAGGATGCAAAATATAATAAAATACCAATTTTGATTATTATGGGTGCACACTGTTAACTCCCTGACCACATCAGTTTTAGTGAATATGGATTTTTAAACAATTCGACATTCTGGACCGCCCCCTCAGGAAGCGAAATATTATAAAATGCCAATTTTGGTTATTTTGGGTGCACACTGTTAACGCCCTGACCACATCAGTTTTAGTGAATATGGATTTTTAAACAATTCGACATTCTGAACCGCCCCCTCAGGAAGCGAAATATTATAAAATGCCAATTTTGGTTATTTTGGGTGCACACTGTTAACGCCCTGACCACATCAGTTTTAGTGAATATGGATTTTTAAACAATTCGACATTCTGAACCGCCCCCTCAGGAAGCGAAATATTATAAAATGCCAATTTTGGTTATTTTGGGTGCACACTGTTAACGCCCTGACCACATCAGTTTTAGTGAATATGGATTTTTAAACAATTCGACATTCTGGACCGCCCCCTCAGGAAGCGAAATATTATAAAATGCCAATTTTGGTTATTTTGGGTGCACACTGTTAACGCCCTGACCACATCAGTTTGAGTGAATATGGATTTTTAAACAATTCGGCATTCTGGACCGCCCCCTCGGGCAGTGGTGTCATCGTGGTTACTCCAAATTACTCACTGAGTAACCAGCTCTTCAGTTCAAAAAAAAAAATTTTTTTTTCAGGATGCAAAATATAATAAAATACCAATTTTGATTATTATGGGTGCACACTGTTAACTCCCTGACCACATCAGTTTTAGTGAATATGGATTTTTAAACAATTCGACATTCTGGACCGCCCCCTCAGGAAGCGAAATATTATAAAATGCCAATTTTGGTTATTTTGGGTGCACACTGTTAACGCCCTGACCACATCAGTTTTAGTGAATATGGATTTTTAAACAATTCGACATTCTGGACCGCCCCCTCAGGAAGCGAAATATTATAAAATGCCAATTTTGGTTATTTTGGGTGCACACTGTTAACGCCCTGACCACATCAGTTTTAGTGAATATGGATTTTTAAACAATTCGACATTCTGAACCGCCCCCTCAGGAAGCGAAATATTATAAAATGCCAATTTTGGTTATTTTGGGTGCACACTGTTAACGCCCTGACCACATCAGTTTTAGTGAATATGGATTTTTAAACAATTCGACATTCTGAACCGCCCCCTCAGGAAGCGAAATATTATAAAATGCCAATTTTGGTTATTTTGGGTGCACACTGTTAACGCCCTGACCACATCAGTTTTAGTGAATATGGATTTTTAAACAATTCGACATTCTGGACCGCCCCCTCAGGAAGCGAAATATTATAAAATGCCAATTTTGGTTATTTTGGGTGCACACTGTTAACGCCCTGACCACATCAGTTTGAGTGAATATGGATTTTTAAACAATTCGGCATTCTGGACCGCCCCCTCGGGCAGTGGTGTCATCGTGGTTACTCCAAATTACTCACTGAGTAACCAGCTCTTCAGTTCAAAAAAAAAAAAAATTTTTTTTTCAGGATGCAAAATATAATAAAATACCAATTTTGATTATTATGGGTGCACACTGTTAACTCCCTGACCACATCAGTTTTAGTGAATATGGATTTTTAAACAATTCGACATTCTGGACCGCCCCCTCAGGAAGCGAAATATTATAAAATGCCAATTTTGGTTATTTTGGGTGCACACTGTTAACGCCCTGACCACATCAGTTTTAGTGAATATGGATTTTTAAACAATTCGACATTCTGAACCGCCCCCTCAGGAAGCGAAATATTATAAAATGCCAATTTTGGTTATTTTGGGTGCACACTGTTAACGCCCTGACCACATCAGTTTTAGTGAATATGGATTTTTAAACAATTCGACATTCTGGACCGCCCCCTCAGGAAGCGAAATATTATAAAATGCCAATTTTGGTTATTTTGGGTGCACACTGTTAACGCCCTGACCACATCAGTTTTAGTGAATATGGATTTTTAAACAATTCGGCATTCTGGACCGCCCCCTCGGGCAGTGGTGTCATCGTGGTTACTCCAAATTACTCACTGAGTAACCAGCTCTTCAATTCAAAAAAAAAAATTTTTTTTCAGGATGCAAAATATAATAAAATACCAATTTTGATTATTATGGGTGCACACTGTTAACTCCCTGACCACATCAGTTTTAGTGAATATGGATTTTTAAACAATTCGACATTCTGAACCGCCCCCTCAGGAAGCGAAATATTATAAAATGCCAATTTTGGTTATTTTGGGTGCACACTGTTAACGCCCTGACCACATCAGTTTTAGTGAATATGGATTTTTAAACAATTCGACATTCTGAACCGCCCCCTCAGGAAGCGAAATATTATAAAATGCCAATTTTGGTTATTTTGGGTGCACACTGTTAACGCCCTGACCACATCAGTTTTAGTGAATATGGATTTTTAAACAATTCGGCATTCTGGACCGCCCCCTCGGGCAGTGGTGTCATCGTGGTTACTCCAAATTACTCACTGAGTAACCAGCTCTTCAGTTCAAAAAAAAAAATTTTTTTTCAGGATGCAAAATATAATAAAATACCAATTTTGATTATTATGGGTGCACACTGTTAACTCCCTGACCACATCAGTTTTAGTGAATATGGATTTTTAAACAATTCGACATTCTGGACCGCCCCCTCAGGGCATTAACGCTAAGGAGTTTTATTTTAAAGCCAAAAACGCTTTATTTCAAAATTCCCAATGAAATGGGTAATGTTATTATTACCACCAGCTGGGTGCACATCTTCAAAAATTTTCAGATCACTTCACTTCACTGAACTGAACTGAAACATTAGTATATTATATATGGTAAATTCACACCCTGTGTACTCCTCATGCATGTCCATGTTACGTTTGCGATACTGTCGTTGGATTGAAAATGATTAACTTATTCTTATAACTATTATACGGTTGATTTCTTGTGCATACATTTGGGCGTTTAAAATTTGTTTTCCTTGGCAATAATTTCCAATCAGAAAAATGTGTGTACATTTGCATTGTTCCAATTTATACATGTCCTTGCAAATAAAAAACCAGTTGGAAACTTTAGCACACAGTTTTTGTTCCCTGATTCTTTATTTTTATGTATTCACTAGCTGACCCGGCAAACCTTGTATTGCCCATTTCAATTGTGGCTCTTGCACTACGACACTTGGTTTAACGAGATGGTTTTAATTTCTCTCTTCTTATAAAGCTTATAAGAATTTCACAGTTTTTCTAATGTTTTTTGTTTATTTTCATAACACAGTCACCCCGCGAACAAATTGATCATTAGTTTTGATATACATATACATTGGAAGGCCGGCTAAAGAGGCACGTTATTGTGGATTTACCGGCTACTTGTATTCTACCGGTTACTTAAGTAACCGTTACAAAGTAGCCGTTTTCATATAAAAATCAACTTGATTGTCAAAAAATGAATGTCGCTGAGTAGCTAGTGGCAACGAGGAATAGCGTGTACAATAAAAAAATTTTAAAATTATTTTTAAGTTACTCTTTTTATAAAACGGCTACTTTGGAGGCCATACTGAAGCGACCGGTAGAATACAAGTAGCCGGTAAATCCACAATATCTTCCATTTGGGGCATTTGTTCCCATGTGTTTCATGATTCCATATACTTGACTAAGAAAGGAAGGTCCACTATTTCGTAACAGTGTAATTCGAATGCACAGCCTATTTTTAAAAGATGGAAAAATCTCATTTGAACTATGCAGTTTGGTTGCTAGTAAAACCTTTATCAGTGTAATTACGGAAAAAATCTACCATAGACTTAACAGTTCAACTGCCATAAGCTACACAACAATGCCACTCGAAAGAAAAACCTTTGATTAACCCGTTTTGGTCATAGTTAGAAATTTAATTTCAGAAAATCGCCGTGACTTCATTTTTCAACCGATATTTACAAAATTTGGAATGAAGACCGCGCTACATCCCTAGTTGCATGGAAAAATATCAAAATGGTTTTTTGGTTCTTGGGGTTTGAGTTATTGAAGGGGGGTCAAATAGGGTCAAAAATGGACCAACTTCCTTTTAATCACTGATTATTTGTGAGAAACACATGGAAAAAGATTGCAAATGTGTTCAATTATCGTTTTATTATTGCAAATGCATTGTTTGAGTAAATTGGGATTACCTGGTTCTGGTTTCGGATGTTCTGGGTCACGTTTGGGGTGCCTTCAGGAGACACATTTCGCAAGTTCCTGACACCTGACATTTTGCATAACATAATTTTAAAAAACACATTTGTCATGTCCCATTCTACATAGTGTCGCAAATCAAGTATTTGGGAGGAATATTCAGAAATTTTTGGACATATTGACCACCATCCCGGATGTTTCGGGAACCTGGGGCTACCCGGAAATAGTGGCCTTTTCCCGAACAATTACGAAACCTGGCTTGCGACACATCCAACATCATGATTTTGCAAATCAAGAGTGTTGGAGGTGAATTCGGAGGTTTTTGGACAATGTGACCATCAGAGGGAACACCGTCAAGCTCGGTATGGAGGGTTTCCGCGATAGTCAATCGGAGACAGCTGCCGGAATTCCAGGGGTTTTGTACCTTTCGTCGCCTGCAATCACTTATTATAACCATAATAAATATGAATATGGTATGGAATTCGGAAATTCCCATAAAAAGTCCAAGAACAATTATTTTCTCTTCGACATTATTTTATATAAATTTGATCGGAAAACTTATTTGTGAATTCTTTTAGAAGTTTATTCAAAATTCTCGAAATCATTTTTGGTTTTTATTTTATGTTATTTCAACTTAAAGCTAATTCTACGCTTAAATATTTTTTTGGGAAATTTATTTGGCAATTTTTATAGAAATTCCAGCGGTAGTATTTGGAGGAATTATTCGTAGTTCCTTTATAAGTTTCTTCGGGAAATAATATAATTATTTCAACAGCAATTTCTGAAATTCCTGCGGCAATATTTAACAAATATTGTCGTAAATCGTTTTAAAGTTATTTTGTCAAATTCATCAATAATTCTTTTGGCAATTTATTTGGGAATTCATCAAGCAATTCTTCCGCGAATTTATTCAATATTTTCAGAATTTTCCAGACATTATTTTCAACTTTCCTGCAACAACGTTTTCAGCAATAATTATAAAATCCTTTCAGAAGTACCTACTTTTGAAAATTTCTTTAAAAACTCTTCCGAAAAATAATTTGAAATTTATTTTAGGCAATTTTTAGAAATTCCTTCATAATTTTTTTTTTGAGGGATTTCTCCAGCAATTACTTTGCAAATTCATCTTACATTATGTTGAGGGATTCTTTCGGCATAATTCGGGAAAATATTCGTATATTATTTTGAACGTTTCTTCGGCAACTAATGAGAAAAAATTCGGAATTTATGAGAAAAAAAATCGTTGATTCTTGTGAAGATTCGCATTCTTTTCTGCAAGGATTCCTCCAGGAATTCCTCCAGAGATTCCTCCAGGAATTCCTCAATAAAAAACTTCAGGGATTCTTCCAAGAAATCATCCAAGCATTCCTTCAGGAATTCCTCCAGCGATTCCTCGAGGGATTCCTCCAGGAATTCTTCCGAAGATCCCTCCAAAAATTCTCCAGAGATTCCTCTAGGAATTTCTCCAGGGATTCCTCCAGGAATTTTTCCACAGATTCCTCCAAGAATACCCCCAAGGATTGCTCCTGGGAAACTGCCAGAAAATCGTCCAAGCATTCCTCCAGCGATTCCTCAAGAGATTCCTCCAGGAATTTCTCCGGCGATTCCTCCAGAAATTTCTACACGAATTCCTCCAAAAATACTTCCAAGTATTCCTCCAGAGATACCTTTAGGAATTCGTCCAGGGATTTCTCCAGGAATTTCCGCAGGGATTCCTCAAGAAACTTCTTCAGGAATTTATCCAGGGATTCTTTAAGGAATTAAAATTCCTCCAGGGCTACCTCCAGGGATTCCTCCAGGGAATCATCCAGAAATTCCTCAAGGGATTCCTCCAGGAATTTCTCTAGGGATTCCTCCAGGAATTCCACCAGGCATTCCTCCTGGCATTCCCCCAGGAGTTCTTCCAGGTTTTCAGGAATTTCTCAAGGAATTGTCCCAGTAATTCCTCCAAGGATTCCTCAAGGAACTCCACCAGCGATTCCACCAGGAATACCTCCAGGGTTCCTCCAGGAATGTCTTCAGGAATTTCTCTAGAGTTCCTTCAAGAATTTCTCCAAGGATTCTTCCAGGAATTTCTCCAGACATTCCTCCAGAAATGCCTCAAGGGGTTCCTGGAGGAATTCCTCCAGGCTATCCTCCAGAAATACCTTCAGGGATTCCTCCTGGGATTCTTCCAGGAATTCCCCCAGGCATTCCTCCAGGATTTCCTACAGAGATTCCGGAAGAAATTTCTCCAAATATTCCTCCAGGAGTTTCGTCAGGGATTTCTCCAAGAATTTCTCAATGGTTCCCCCAGCAATTTCTCCAGGGATTCCTCAAAAAATTCATGCAAGGATTCCTCCAGAAACTCCTTCAGGGATTCCTCAAGGAATTCCCCCAGGGCTTTCTCTAGGGATTCCTCCAAGGATTCATCCAGGAATTCCTCCAAAAATAACCTCCAGGGATTTCTCCTGGGCTTCCTCCAGGGATTCCCCCAGGGATTCCTCCAGAAATTCTTCAAAAAATACCTCCAGGGATTCCTCCTGGGCTTCCTCCAGGGATTCCTGCAAGGATTCCTCTAAAAAATACCTGCAGGGATTCCTCCAGGAATTCCTCAGGAAATTCCCAAATGGAGGAGAACGTGCCTCTGGAGCCGACCTACTGATACCTGAAGGATTCCTCCAGGAATACCTCCAAGAATTCCACCAGGAATTTCTCCAGGGATTCCTCCAGGAGTTTCTCCAGGGATTCCTTAAGGAATTCCTCCAGGGCGCCTCCAGAAATTTCGCCAAGGGCTCCTCCAGGGGATCTTCCAGAAATACCTCCAGGAATTGCTCCAGGGATTCCTCCAAGTATACCTTAAGAAATTACACCAGGAATTTCCCCAGGGATTCTTCCAGGAATTTCTCCAGGGAATCTTTAAATAATTTTTCCAGGATTCCTCCAGGAATTTCGTCATGGATTCCTCCAGGATTTCCTCCAGGGATTTCTCTAGGGAATCTTCCAGAAATTCCTCCATTAATTCCTACAGGGATTCCTCAAGGAATTTCTCCAGGGATTGCTCCAGGAATTCCTCCAAGGACTCCTTAAGGAATTCATCCAGGAATTCCCCCAAAGTTTCTTTAAGCAATTCCTCCAGGGATTCCTCCAGGAATACATCCATCGATTCCTCCAGGATTTTCTCCAGGGATTCCTTAACGAATTTCTCTAGGGGTTTTTTTTTTCAAGTAATCCTCCAAGGATTTTTTTTTCATGAATTTCTCCAGGGATACCTCCAGGAATCCCTCCAGGGCTTCCTCCAGGGTTTCCTCCAAGAAATCCTGCACGAATTCTTTCAAAAAAACCGGAGATCGACCAGCCAAGGGCTGAAAATTTCCTTAATAAAGCTCCTCCTCTTCTTGGCGTAAAGTCCCAACTGGGACAAAGCCTGCTACTCAGCTTAGTGTTCTATGAGAACTTCCACAGTTATTAACTGAGAGCTTCCTCTGCCAATGACCATTGTGCATGTGTATATCGTGTGGCAGGCACGAAGATACTCTATGCCCAAGGAAATTTCCATTACGAAAAAATCCTGGACTGACCGGGAATCGAACCCGTCACCCTCAGCTTGGTCATACTGAATACCCACGCCTTTATAGCTGTGGCTATAGGGGCCCTGTCCTTAATAAAGCTAATTATCATAATTCTTTCAAAAATACCTCCAGGGATTCCTTCAAGCATTCCTACAGGAATTTCTCCAAAAATACCTACAGGAAATCCTCAAGGAAGTCGTCAGAAAATCCTCCAGGAATACTTACTGGATTTCCCCTAGCGATTGCTCCAGGAGTTCCTCCAAGGTTTCTTCAAGGAATTCGTCCAGGGATTCCTCCAGGAATACATCCAGCGATTCGTCGAGGAATTTCTCCAGGGATTTCTTAAGGAATTTCTCCAGGGTTCCTCCAAGAATTTTTCCAAGTATTCCTCCAGGAATTCCTCCAGGGATTTCTCCAGGGATACCTCCAGTAATTCATCTAGGGCTTCCTCTAGGGCTTCCTCCAGGGATTCCTCCAAAGATTCCTCCAGAATTTCCTCCAGAAATACCTCTAGGTATTCCTCCAGGAATTTCTCAGGAAATCCTCCAGGAATTCCTACAGGAACTCCTCCAGGGATTCCCCCAGGAATTCCTATAGGCGTTATTCCAGGAATACCTCCAGGGATTCCTCCTGGGATTCGTCCAGGAATTCCTTCAGGGATTTCTCTTGAATTTTTTTTAGTTAATCCTCAAGAAATTCTTCCAAAAATTCCTCCAGGAATTTCTTCTGGGAACTCTCCACAACTAGTTGATGAACTTACAGTGAAAATTTGAGAATATTTGATGCCCTTTTCAAAAATTTACAGCGAATTGAACATTTTTTGACAAGTGAAAATTTTACCTGTCCCAGTTATTTTGAGTATCCCCTGTACATTTTTACTGTATTGTTGTTGAAATGCTAGATTAGCAAAGAAAATAATTCGAAAACATCCAATATTCGTATGCACAATATCAATCGCATCACTCACGAATCGCATTCGCTTGCGATGCGAATGTTGACGAATGAGTAATTTCCAAGTGTGGCTTTCCACCGTTCGCCGGAGTTTGCTGTCGTCGCTGACAAGCATACACACGAACTAAAGCGACAACCGTTCGCTGCTGACTGTCTTCGAATGTGGAAGAAGATAAAAAGTGGAAATCAGGAACCCGGCTCAGGACATCTGCTTGTTTATCACCCTCAACCTTAATCATTAGCGGCGTCGGTGGTGTAGTGGTAAGCGTGGTTGCCTCTCACCCCAGTCGGTCTAGGTTCAATCCTAGTCGACGCCGTCGGTATTTCTGAGACAAAAATATCTGATCACGCCTTCCCTCGGATAGGAAGTAAAGCCGTAGGTCCCGGCCCATGTGTTGATGGGTTCGATATGTAGGGTGTCAGGTGTGTGTGGATGTCTCCCTGACCGTCCGTGTTTAGGCTTAGTACCAGAAATAGGCGGACGTTAAACTAGAGCTGATGCCGAACGGTGTCGGCTCGCCAGAAATAAGAAGAAGAAGAAGAAGAACCTTAATCATTGTCTTTACGGTGGCTCAACGCGATAGTCGAAACGAAACGAATTTCTTTCCGTGCCAGCAATTGGGGACTACGAAGGTGATGATTTTGTTTGCGGTTTTCTGTGAGAAAGTGAAGGAAAGAAGATTTTTTGCTTTTTTTTCACTCATACTCCCATAAGAAACCCCGTAGGAAGAAAGAGTGTTTCCCGGCTCATCAACCTTCGTAGTCCCCAATAGGCTCGACCAACCGAACCTACTAAACGAGACGACGAACAGTCGTACCTCACCGACGCCGAGGACAACGGCACGGGTTAACGAACCACGACGCGAGTCGTGTGCAATGATAAAGAAGCAGCGTAGGTACTCACTCAATGACGGCAGCAGCAGTCGATCCCTGTTGTGGCTGGCTGGCAGAGAATCCTCGGGAACAGCGTGGAAAATGAAACGCGAGCAAACGAACGGCAGTTCGCTCTTTGCTCTGCTCTCGCCGACGCACATAGCAGCAGCGCAGGTAGCATACACGCAAATAATCCTCGGTCTGCGTGGGGAATACACAGCAACAACTGAACGGCGCACTATTCTCTTCTCACTTGGATGGCCTGTACCACTCAGCCGCAGTGGTCGGGGTAGCCACCACTAAAGACACTCACAAGTGCCGTATCTTCTCTGCTTTCTTTCCCCACAATACACTGGCACTGTACTTCGTGATCCAAGTTGGATCTCCTTCACTCACACACTCTGAAACCTGGCTGAATCTCGTGGAAATTTCTCGGCACAAGATGGCCGCCCTTGAACTTCTCTTTTCTTTCGGTGGCGCTTCGAGAAATTTCACTGCGCAATTTCGGATATCGACCGAATTTCGTCGATTTTTAGCCACTTTCGCACTTTTTTCACCGTTTCTCGCACAATTTTATGTGGAGGATTCAATTTCACTACACCTTTTCGGTGTCAGCCAATCCTTGGCGTAATTTCACAGCAGTGTGTGGATTTTTATCGCGAACCACTGAATGGTCCATGCTCAGCAAGTGATATATTCGCGAATGTAACATTTCATGAACCAACATGCTCGGGAACGCTCCCCGAAATGCTGTTCATTCTCTTGCCCGGTTCGAAACGAGAGCGCAATCAAGAGAGAAGATGCTCGATGACGCTAATGAAAGCGATGCATTCGGTAAGAATATTTTATTGCCATAATTCTTTTTTTATTGTGACTACACAACCTGCAACGTCATGAATACAGTTAAATTAAATAGTATTTCACGTTTTTAAAGCGAAAACGCATTAAACACTTATGAAAATAACGATTATTCACAGTTGCCCCAAGCCAACGATGAGCGATCATCGGTAAGTGTTACACTTAGCGATACCCGCTCATCGCCGCAGCTTGTTTATATCGGAGTATCCTCTTTGTGTTCCTTCGTGAAACATGCGACTCGACGAGAGAACATACACCGCTTGGTAATTGAAACAGAACCAACAGAAGGGAAGAAAAACTGCCGAGTGGTTCACTGATCACTTTTTCGTCCAAACACTGAATTTCACAGTAACACGAGTCGGACGGATTTGCACTTTTGCATACCGGGAAAACGACCGAACCGAAAATCCGAGCCGAAGGACCATGTAAAATCCAGATTTTTTTCCGGTCCCGGTCACAGCTCACAACCGACCAAATCTCGGGAACCGGCCTTCGAGGGTTTCGCAGCGGACTTCGAATATGGCGGACTTCCAACTCGCGGGGAATTATTCGGACGGGGAGAAATAACGAAAGAACGCGCCCGAACAGCTTTACTGTTTGCAATTACCCTCTGCATGCTGTGAGATTTTGACTTTTACTGCGAGCACTGTGTTCAAAATTCCTGTATGAGTGAGCAGGATAGCACCTAAACAGAGCTCGCAGTATAAGTCAAAAGCCAAAGGAATTTTGACAGCATATGCTGTGTGTACACAGGCTAATAGACTCATTTTATTTCTGTTCTGACTGGGTTACACAGGTTGTCTATAGTTGTGGTAGTGTAAGTTTACTTGGAAAGGAAAACAAGTTACATCTAGTTCATTAGGGTAATTCAAAGTAGTTAACGTATTAGGGTAGGTCAAATTTTTCTAAGTTAGCGAAAGTTTTTTCTCTTTTGGCCAGTTAACAGAAATCGTTTCAGTTTTCAGTTTTTTTTTAATATTATGAGGAGAGCGAACATTTTTACATGTTTGATGAGCGCAATTTTCAAATTATCTATTTAATATGACAGCAACATTTTTCCAACTAAGTACGCGACTCTTTTATTATAAAGAGCGACGAAGTTTCATATGGCTATCCGATGAGTGAAGTTTTATGAATATAAGATCACCGCCTCGATCGCCGCTTCTATTTTGGGGAGCCGACAAATTAATTTCTGTTTTTAATGTATGAAGAGCGCAATGGTCTCATCTAACATTCAAACTCGTTTATTTTGTTTAAGTACTTCAAAATTCTCAATGTTTTCAATTAGATAATATATTTTATCATCTTAGATTGCAAATCCTTTATTTTAAATGGGTAGACAGACATTCTCACATTTTTATCAATTTGCGATGAGAGCAATTTTCTAGTATAAATAGAATATAGTTAAATTCAATTAAAATTTGTCACATTCTACTTTATATTATGAGTGCAAGTTTTTCATCTGATATCACCACTAGTTTTTTTTTTTATTTTATGAAGTTTGCAGCTTTTACACCACTTATCTTTGAATTATGATATGTATTCCGTCCAACAAATTTGATAAATTGAAAACTATTACACTATTATTTTTCAAATATGATTAAACTTGTCCAAACAAAATCATATAAATCCGTAATTTCATATATTACATTGTTAATGATATATTTTGAGGGAATTTCTACGACTGAGATCGCAGCTCATTGAAAAGCGAAGGAATTTTCACATTGTTATTGATTTACGATGACAGCTGTTTTCGAATCTGAGATAGCCACTTTATATTTTGGGAACTGAAAAATCTATTATCCTTTTTTGGTATAAGATGAGCGCAATTTTAACATCCAAGACTAACACTTTTTTGTGAGCGGGAAAATTGTCTTGTTTGCTTTATTTTGGGAACAGCAAAATAGTTAAATTGAGCGCAATGCTTGAATTATTTATATGGGGGCGTAGCATCATAAGGGGCGCAGCTATTTTTAAAACTTGGGTAACCAGCTCTGATTTTAGCATGACAGCACTGTTAGTAGGTCCTGTATAAAAATATTACATTAAGAGAGTTTAAAAACGTTGAAAACACTTGGCATTTTTATTGATAAGAATATAATAAATTTCCAAATGACTCTCTGAAAGTATACAAATTTTTCATATTTTTTGTAGTGAATATAAAACCACAAACGAAGCTGCATATAGCCTTAGGTATAAGCTGTATCACAAAAAAAATGGAAAAAGTTTCATTGAGTACATATTGAGATATAATGTTTTGAAAAAGTGTTCAAAAATCTTATAAGTTTTTTTTTATTCCTTCTTGGGAATGTAAGTCACTGCGACCAGTTTTTAGATCTATTGTGACAAATGCCCCAGTTTTATTTAGCTATGTCAAGTTGACGTATTACCATTGGAGTTAGCAATAATCAGACCTTGACTGTAAGCATGATCCCAACACGGTGCTACAGTTCGGATGAACTGTACTACCGTATTGGCGTTTGTTCTCCAAACATCAAAGGGTTCTATCAGCCCCTTGTCGAAGAACCTAATTCTTTTAGCTGCAATTGCCGGACAACGGCACAACAAATGCTCCGAGTCTTCTCTATATATGCCGCAAAAGCGGCATACATCATCTTAAAGTTTTCCAATTAGCTTCAGATGATACCGGCTCGAACAATGACCTGTTAGAATGCCCGTAAAAGAACTCAAATCTTTTTAGATAGTTCTAGAATTTTGCGAGTGTTTGAAATGTCCGGCTTTATGAAACGTTTCGACTGTCTCGCAAAAGTGGTGTTTTCCCAGTTGGATTTTATTTTCTCATGTTCCCATGATTTAAACTCCATTCTGAGAGAACAACCAGACACACCAAAAAATGGTTCTGGCCCTATGAATTGATGAGACGACCCAAGTCTTGCTAACATATCGGCTAGTTCGTTTCCTTCAATTCCACAGTGACCTTGGAACCCAAAATAGCTTCACCTGATTTCGGCAAGCTTATTGTTGAAGTGACTGAATACACTCCCAAACATGTTTAGAAGTGCATGTTGCTGATTTCAAAGCATTTAGAGCTGCTTGGCTATCAGACATCATGCAAATTATTGAATGTCTGTAGTTTCTGCGTAAGCAAATATTACTGCATTCTAAAATCGCCTGGATTTCAGCTTGAAAAACTGTAGCCCATTTGCCCATAGGGATTGATATTTTGATCCCGGGGCCAGTAACTCCAGCATCTACTTGACCGTTCCGTTTTGAACCATCAGTGTAAAATACGACTGATCCTGGGTGTAGTTCTGGGCCACCATTTGTCCACAGATTTCGCCCAGGATTAATCACTTCAAAAGAGCGATCAAAATTGTATCTTTTGCTCATCCAATCACTGTTATTTACGATTAGTGAGCCGATACTAATTGTTTTCAAAGTACTGAGATGCCCTCTTAGGTCACCCTCAAAGAGTTGTGTAGTTCTTTTGAGCTTCAATACACTCTTTGCAGCTTCTAATTGAACAAATTGATGCAGTGGAAGTAGGTAAAGCAAAGTGTCGAGCGCTTTAGACGGTGTACTTCGCATTGCACCAGTAATTGAAAGACTAGCTAATCTTTGAAGTTTTTCCAGCTTTTTTTGTGCTAATCTTTCATTTGTTTTAGGCCACCAAACAAGTGACGCATAGGTAACTCTGGGTCTCACAATTGCCGAATAAATCCAGTGGATCATTTTCGGTTTCAATCCCCATTTTTTACCAAAAGTTTTCTTACTGATCCATAGAGCACTTGTAGCTTTACCAACTACCTGCTCAAGATGTAAGTTCCAATTTAGTTTGCTGTCAAGATATATTCCAAGATCCTTGACTGTATTTGAAAGTTCCAAAAGAGTTCCTTTCAATTTTAAGTTAGTAATTGATAACTTTCTCCGTCGTGTAAGTTTTACTAAAAGTTCTATAACTTTCAGAAAACTTATTCGATCTCGCTCAAAATCTTACCAATGGAGCTTTAATATATGGTTTATGATTGATCAAAATTTCAGTGTATTTGATTGACGTATAAAAAAGTTATGATCATTTGAATGAAACATTATTTTGACCAAAAAATTGCTGTACGGACAATTGTTTGATACACTGTATTTGTGAATCGCTGTTCCGTACGGAATAAGCCAAAAGCGAGTGCGACTCAAATTGCATAGGACGCCCGATGCTGTTATTGCCATACTGTGGAAAAGCCTGCCTTTTTAACTCCAACTGCGCTCTACTTTAGTCCACTATCAGAATGTAACCCTCGAAACAAATAATTTTATCAATGACATAATGAACTATTCCGGAAATTTAATTGAAGAATCTTTCAAATTTTTCTTTGAAAGTTTTTTTTTGTGAATTCCATCTTTCATGACTATGGGATTACCATGGACAATTTCTTTTTGAATTCTTTACTTATGCATGATTATGTTTTCCAGTAGTAGTTAATTTTGGAATATCTCCGGCAAATTCTCTGTAGTTCAATTCGAAACATCCTTTACGAAATTCATCAGCAATTCCTTTGACAATTTTGAGGACAATTCTTATTGCTTGGGAAAAATCTTTGCTAATTTTGTTTTCAAGAAGATTTTTTCTTGAATTTCCTTTCCTAATTCTTCCAAAATTCCTTAAAATATTGCTTGCAAAAGAATATTTCTATGTTATTTTCTTTATAAAATCATTGAGTATTTTATTTTAATTTCCTTAAACATTTTTTTGTATACGCCATTTAAGATTTATTAGGAATTACTTCGCAATTCCTCTGATTTTTTTTTTGAAAATTCGCATTTTTTATTTCTTATGATAATTTGGCAGAAAATCTCTTTGCGGATTCTTTAGTTACCCATTCTTATATATTTCTACGTGTAAGTTTATTTAGGATTGCATTTCTTTTGGAAGTTGCTTCACGAATTTCTTAATCAAATTCGTCAGCAATTCCCTAGAAAATTTCAGAAGCAATTATGGTAGAAACTTTGTCGGTTATTACTTTGAGAAATTCTTCGGAAATTTCTCAGAAAAAAATCCTCCGCAATTATTCTGGTCTTTTGGGGATACCTTCGGCAAATTGCATTAGCATGTTTTTGTGACTTTTCTTTACATATTCCATTACAATTCCTTCGGGAATTGCTTTCATGATTAATTTGAGAAGCAATTTCTCTCCCATTTTTCATGTATTCAGAAAAAAAATGTGTAAATTTCTAAAATTATTTTTTAGACAAATAGTTTGGAAACTTGTTTGGCATTTTTTGTAAATAGTTCTCAGCACTCTTTTTAGAAATGTTTTCAAAATTTCTTTTGGAAATCCTTTAGTATTTTTTTATTTCGGTCAAGTTTCTTTGGAACTTCTTCAGAATTCCTTTGGAAACTTCTCATAATTTTTTCCTGGAAATCCATTCGTTAATTTCTTTGGAATTTTAGGCTGTGTTTTTTTTTCATTACCTGAATTCATTTGAAACCTGTTTTTGAAATTAATTCGGCATATCTGATTTGAAATTATTCCGACTTTTTTTTCTGAAATTGAAATTCTAGAAATTCCTTAGCAAATATCTTCTGCTATTGCCTTGGATATTCGTTCAGCAATTCCAATTGAATATTTGTGATATTCCAAAATAGTTGTTCGAAAAACTTTCTAAGGAATTAACTAAAAAATGTCTTAAAACATTTCCTAATAAGCGTCCGATGAAATGTTTTAAGAAATATAAAAAACACATTAAAGAACGAAATGAACAAATTCATAAAGATAACGAATTTTCGATTGCTTTTCTCAGAGAACTTAATACTACCCAAAGAAGGAGGAAGCAACAAAAGAAATGAAAGAAACTGTGGATAGAATCGCAAGTGTGCATGCAAATTTCTCTCGTCACTACATCAGAGAAATTTTTGCAGGAATTTACTAAATATATAAGGGGATTACCAAAAGAATTGCAGAAAAAAAGTTTTAAAGTTTTGCTGAAGCTATTCTAAGAAAAATTTCCGAGGAGATTTCCTGAAAAATTGCTTAAAAAGCGTCCTTTGAAAATTTTGAGAAAGAAAATTAAAAAATTATCGAAGGTATTTTCATAAAAATCCATTGGAATTCAAGAGCAATTGCTCAAACTTTTTTTAAGATTTACCAAAAGCAGTTTGTTAGAGGTTGCCTAAGGATTTCCAAAAGAGTTTTCCGAAGAAATTTGAGAAGAAAGTGCCAAAGAAACCCCTTGAGGATTTGATAAAGCAGTTTCCGGAGGAATAAATATAAATACAATCAGATACCAAAGCAATCTCGATAATACTGCCGCAGAAGTTACACAATTTTTGAATGCGGAAAACAGCGGACCTGGTGTGGTGGTTAAATCACCAGACTATCACGCCGAGGACCAGGGATGGAATCCCACTCCGGACAAACTCACAAAATATGGGTTCTTCCCTTGGATGGGAAGTAAAATGTTAGTCCCGAGATGAACTAGCCTAGGACTAAAAATCTCGTTAATACAGATAAAAAAAAACAATAAAGTTTTAAAAGAAATTATCTAATAAAATACCCAAGAAATTCAAGAGGTGTTGCTGTCAAAATTTTCAAATAAATTCTCAAAGATATTGCTGAATAAATTTCAAAGAAACTACTTTCACAACTTTAAAAAAAAAATCAAATTGAGGACCTTTCAAAGATCAGCAATTTCTTTGAAAATTCCTCAGATAAAATTTCAGCATAATAAAGCACACAAAAAATCCCAAAGAAACTGACGAAAAACTTTCAAAATAAGAATAATAATAATAATAATAATAAATGATGTTCAAAATTCAACCGAATTACTATCGAAATTCACAAAAATAAATGAAAATTCGTACAGAAATTTTGGAAGGAATTCCCAGAGGAATAATTCAAAGAATTTTCACAGGGATAGCCCAATACATTCTCGAATATATTGCCAAAAATCCTAATGCATTACCGAAGGAATTGACGAAGATTTTACAGTAGTCAAACAAATCGTTTTCAAAAAAAATCGTAGTTCGATTTCAATGCAATTATTCTGCTAAACAAACATAAATACTATACACTTTCTTATCTTGATTTCGAGTAACTTGCAACATTGGAGTTAGTAGTGCCAAATATATTCCCAGTGGCTATGGCTGATGGTTTGGTTGCGTCGTCTTTCAGTATTATGAGTGAGCTTGGAAGATGGTTTAGTGTAAGCCTGATGAAAGTATTTCTTTCATTTTTTTTATGAACATATTTCAACATCTATAACTTATTTTTCACATTCATCACGTGTGGCCGAGTTTTTTTCAGTTACTTACGGAGATCATTAGATGTCAGTCCCAGTACATACCTGTAAATAGAGAGAGAAAAAAATGGTTACATTTAATGTAATGTAGAAAAACAGAAAAGGAAGAAGTCGTATAACGGTAAAATATGCAATCCTAGAAATCTGAAATAATGTTAAAATTGTTAAGCTTTTAAAACTACTCATTCAAAGCTTCAAATGCCTGCAAATTCTATTGCTATTTAAACGAGGGTTACACTTAAAAAATTAAATGCAAAAAAAACGAGTTAGTTTAAACCGTGTCAAACTTAAAACCCCATAGAAACAACAAAAACAAATGTAAAAGCCTCCCAGCTTAATGCTTAAATTTTTCCCCGTGCAGCTGCTACCAGTTCATTGAAAATTAATCAATTTTAATGCTCTCTCTGCTCCATGCCAAGATAGCGGCGGCATTTCGCTTCCCAAGGAGAAAAAAAGAACTCATTTATTATCAATTTCGATCCACCTCCGGCACCGGCAATTCTCCTGAACCGAACCGAACTGTACCGTACAATAAGGATAGAAATCCATCGAGCACGGGATCCAACGCGAGACTTTCAGCTTCATCGAATTTTACTTCAAGAATGTAATTCTGTTCAGTTCCATCACAGAGAAGCAAACGTCAAACTCTACTCGCTTTCCATAGATTACCTTTTTTAACGGTTGAGTCGAATGTTTGGTAGTTGGTCGATTGATCAATCACGGCGCTGGCATTGTTTTTGCTCCCTGTTTGACGTTTGGTCACTACCATCACGTAGTGGTGGTTTGACCAAACACAACATAATTAGCATTGGGCGATTACGATTTCGTGACAATGATTTTTAATATAATTTTAACACTTAGATAACGTATGTTTCTTTGTGGTTCCATGTTCCCTCTTTGGGGCTGCGCCAATGACATGAAGACGACGACATCGAATGGAATGTGCGATTGTGATGTGTGTGCTGGCGACGTCTTCGTCGTCCTCGTGAGACAAATATTAAGTAGCAGGCAATTTATCTGACTTTCGTTCATATTTGTCTTTCCAAGGATGGAAGTTCTCCGCCGGGTTTATCGGGATTTGTTTTGGCTGTTTCGTCGGACATCCGCTTTGGAAAGCAGTGGAATTTTCACGGTTGAGTGGAGTCGGTGTGACATATTTTGGCAGTGGTACTTTAAAAATAAATGACACGTGGAATGGAAATTATGTACTTTTTAAAATGCCAATGCCAAAATGTGTTACACCGACTCCACTCAACCGTGAAAATCACATTTCATGACACTTACTTTTTTATGGAATTCACATAAAACAAAACACTTCTTCTTCTTCTTCTTCTTCTTCTTCTTTATGACTCTACGTCCTCACTGGGACTTGGCCTGTCACACTTCAACTTAGTGTTCTTTGAGCGCTTCCACAGTTATTAATTGAAGGGCTTTCTTTAGAGCATTCTTTTGGTTTATTCTATGTGAAATCTTTCGATAATTTCTTTGAGAATTCCTTCCCGAGCAGAGGAAAATATCAAATTAATAACTACAAAATCATATAACCTGTTTTTATACCTTGTTTTGTTATTATTCAATTATCAAGGCATAGCTTTTCAATAACAAATTTTGTAGGACAATCTCATTTTGTTATAATCAAGCTATTGATATACATTCACTAAGGTACATTTCAATAACATATTTTATGCAATTCAGTATCATAATTTACATTTTATATAACTCATTTTGGTATCATAATGGCCAATTTTTCCGAACTGGCTCATTATGCAACTGAAATGAGTTGCATAATGAAAAATAGTTGTATAATGTTCATAATGCAACTCATTTGAGTTGCATTATGAACATTATGCAACTCAAATGGGTTGCATTATGAAAAAAATCATTGCATAAAATTTTGTATGGAACTCGTTGCAAAACTCGATTTTTTCAGCACTCTTCGTATTTATCCAACTCGGCAAGCCTCGTTGGATAAATGTACGACTCGTGCTGAAAAAATCAACTTTTTGCAACTCGTTGCATAAATAACTATTGTTGAACTACAAGTTTTGTTATTGATGTACAATTGATCAACTTATCAACAATAGCACAACAGTAACAAGTTTTGAAATCAAAGCAACAATTCGATAATAATTACCTGTATTTTTGTTTTGTTCCATTTTTGGAACACTTAGAAGTTCTGGAGAAACCCTTCGATACCCTGCACAAGTCTTCAAAAGAACTCCTGGCGCTATCTTCGTAGAAATTTCAAAAGTAATTCTTCTGAGCAATTATTAGAATTCTTGGCAAAATCTTTTGAAAAACTCCTGCAAAATTCTTCAAAAAAAATTCCTGGATAAATTCTCAAAGAAATTTTCAGAGACATCTCAAGTTGAAATTCGGGGATTCCGTTCATAATTCTGGAGGAATATCTAGAGGATTTTTTTAAAATCTGCGAATGATTTCGTGGAAGAACTCTCAGAGAAATTTCTGGAAGTTTTTTTTACATTCTTTTAGACTGATTAATTCATTCTGATTCTGAATATGAATATAGTAGGGGTATTCACTAAACAGATTAAATTGCTGCGTAAACCATGATTTTCTGCTTATTTGAAATGTTTCAAGATTTTGCGAATGAAATAATCAAAGATTGCCTTGGTGATCGCGACGTTTAATCAGTTTAATCAGTTTACGCTGTTAAGTGAATCCCCCTAGTATTTTTCGATCATTTAAAGTATTGTTACTCATGCTATTGGTGGGTTTGTGAGACAAAGTGAATAATTTTATATAATTAGTATCATAATTTAATTAGTTACGATTTTGATACCATAACAAATTTTGCTTTCCGATTATTATCAATACAACATTAATATCTAAATTTGTTATTGAAATATTTTCCAAATTCACTGTTATTAAGTTGTTATTGAAACTAACAAAACAAGTTATTAAAATGGTTTTCCAAGAACATTTTTTTGTTATGATATTTGTTATTTTGCCGCTTATGACAGACAAGTTCCCAACATAATATGTTATGTTAATAACATAAAAATCATCGATTCTATTATTCAATTATTTTACCCAAATTACACAGCTCCTTATGCTGTTGTTATTCCCTTCTGCTCAGGTTTAGCCATTTCTTTTAAAATTCCCAATTGGACTTGCCGAAGAAATTTACAAAAGAATTAAAATATAAAAATTACCCCAAAGAATTTGAAAATGTAATTGCCAAAATAATTTGCAAAGTAATTCTCAAAGAGATACGCGGAGGAAAAACCGAAGAAATTCCTGAAAAAATCCCAAGAAATTGGCAAAGAAATTGCCGAATAAATTTCTATAGAAATTGCCTAAGACACAAACACGCCAAATGTAATCCAAAAAAACAGTCATCCATCAGAGAAATTTCGGTATCCTTCTGCTTTAGTCGAAGGAGTTCCGAAACGAATTCCCAAGAGAATGCTGGAGAAATTCTCAAAGGAATAGTGGTGGAGATACCAAGGAAAGAATTTCTGAAGGAAATTGCCGAAATAGTGATGATAGAATTGCCAAAAATTAATTCTAACGTCACCTGGGATCGAATCCCACTCCCGACAAACTCATATATAGTGTGGGTATAGTACAGTGTGGGTCCCGAGATGAACTAGCCTAGGGCTAAAAATCTCGTTAATACAGATAAAAAAAATCTTACGAATTTTCAAAGGAATTCTCTGAAAAATGTTTTGAACGAATATACAAATCAATAACCGAACGAGTCTTCAAGAGATATGCTTGAGAGATTTACAAAGGCATTGCTGAAAAAATCCTGAAAAGGAATTCTCTGGCAAATATTTTGAGAATTTCTTTGTTACAGCTTTGAAACTAAGAAATTCTCAAAATATTTGCCAGAGAAATTCCCGAAAATATTGTTGAAAAAGTTGTCTAAGAAATTTGCGAGGGAATTCACGGATTCAATGTCGAACGAATTCCTGAAGGCATTGCAGAAAGGATTTCAAAAAAAAAGTGCAGTTGCTGGAATAATGAAAAGAATTTTAAAATAAATTCGAAGATAATTAAAAAAACAAAATTCTTGATAAATTACTATATCAATTGGGAAAGAAACTCCCAAAAAAGTTTGTTAAGGATCGTCCGATGAAATACAAGAATAAAAAATCTATGGTAGATTTTTTGGAAGATTTTCTGAAAAAAACCTAGAGATTTTTTTAAAATAAAACCCTGGTTGTTTAAAAAAAATGGTGCCTGTTTCTGCAATTATTTGTTAACAGAAATGCTGCAGTCAAACATGCAATAGATCAATAATTAAATCCTGAACATTTTCCAAAAAAATTTGGAGTTATCATTATTGTTTGTGACAAACTTAATAAAATTCAGTGCAATAATTTACATTGTTGCTAAAAGAAACAATATTGGAATAGTGATCGGAATTGGAACAGAAAGGAGTGTTCGCCGAGCAAAGGCGGATAACAAAGTGATATCACTTTGATAACAAACTATGTTATCGGTGTTATCATTTTGTTATTTTTGTTATCATCTTCTCCAATTGATGATAACCAAATGATAAGTTATATATAACAAATTTAGTTATCAAAAATTCTAGTCTATCGTGATAACATTTAAATTCTAAATGATAAGCTTCTTAACGCATATGTCAAAGCTTTCCCAAAACTGAGAGCCTGATGAACCTCGAATCTAAAAATAGATTCCGCTTTCCACCTTCAATGCGACTGTAGTACGAAACCGTAGCCTTCAATTACTCTCACTCTCACTGAGTCCCGTTGGTATAGGGACTATCGGCTGCGACTGGCCATCACTCGATCAGGGTTCAAGACCCGCCTGGGCGCAATAGTTAAAAACATTGGTTGTAAATTATAAGAAACTTTTTTCAATTGCTGATGATGTCGGTAAAGTAGATTTTTACTATATTGGTCGATAAAAATAGCTCTGAATGATAACTAATTGATAACAAAACCAGTTATGAATCAGGTGTATTTTTCCATGTTGATAACCAAATGTAATGTTGAACAAAATATAGTATAACACAATTAGTTATCAACTTGAACTCAACGATAACTTAACTTCTTATCATTTCGGTATTCGCGAAGTAAATTTAAGTTATCATTTTGGTTATGTCAGGTAACATAACTTGTTATCATTTTGTTATCCGCCTTTGCTCGGGTAGTGTTCACTTATTTCAGGCACAAGAATTTTTTTTCGATTTTGTCGATGTACCAACAATGTATATAGAGATATTTGTGTTCTTAAGTTCAAAATTTCTACAATTTGCTTTGCCAATCTCAAAAGTTACAGCATTTGGTAAATTTGGTAAATTAAGGACATTTTGTGCAAAAACATACACTGCACCGAAATGCATGAAGCTTTGCAACAATAAACAATTTTAATAGATTCTTTTCAAGGTTACTAACGTTGTTTGCGTATTTAAAGTACTGTGGATCCAGGCCTTACATTCTTACTAGTTATGCAGTTTTAGAGCTATTTTGAAATAAAAAACCTCCAAAATATTAGAAAATTTCTTAATGAAGTGAAAGACTACTTCAGGAAAATCGCTTTAAAAAAAGACCGGAAGAATTATTGAAGCAGTTATTGGAGGAATTCTTTATAGAAAAAAATTTCTGAAAATTATCGCAAGAGAAACTAATGGAACAAACCTAGAAGCAGTTTAAGAATAAATCTTTAAAGAAGTTTACACGCATCCTTGGAAAAATTTCTGCGGGGCAATTGGGAAGAGTAAGTAATAATAATAAGTAAGTAATAAGAGGAACTTCCAAAACCACTTGGGAACTAATTGCAGCAGAAAATCTTATACAATTCATTGGAGGAGTTTCTGTAATATGCTTTGAATAATTTCTGAAAACATTTTTGAAGCAATTTCTTAAGAAATTCTTGGAGGAACTCCCAGTAAAATAATGTCTGAGGAAATTTCAGAAAAAATAGAAAGATTTCCTGAGGGAGTCTTTGACGGAGATCCTGAAAAAAAATCATGGAAGAATTACTAAAGAATGCCTTGATGGAATAATCAAGGAAACCCCTGTAGAAGTTTTTGCAGCAAAACTTAAAGGAATTACTGCTACAACCTATAAAGGAATACTTGGGAGTCCTAGGCAAAATTCCTAAAGCAACGCTTTGGAAAACTTATGTGAAAATTCTTAGAGAAATTCTTGAAGGGATTCTGGGAAAAAATCCCTTGAGGTTTCTTGTGAAAATTCCCTAAGAATACCTGATGGAATTCATAAAGGAGTTCCTGATAGAATTCCTAGAGGAGTTGTAGAACTATTCTTCGGAGAAATTTCTGTTTTCTTCCTAAAGAAATTCCCAAAAAAGTCAATGCAGTATAGGCTGCAGCTTATTTTTCAAAAGTTGTTGAAACCTGGAATTTGTAGCTTTGTAGGATTCAAATGACATAAAAGGAGAAACCTCTGAGTTTGAGCCAAAAATATTGAAATTTAGAGGTGGCGCAATCGCCCCAAGGCTGAATTTCCGAGAAATAAAAGTTGTTTTTACTACAGGAGTCAAAACTCTTTCAATTTTCCACCGATTATGAATCTCTCACTAATAAATTTTGAACAAACTTGTAGAATCTATTTTTTTCAAAGTTAAAATACAGGGGATGGCCAAAATGTTTGGGATAGGCAACTTTTTTTCTCCCACAAAAAAATTCAACATGCTGTAACTTTTCATAGAGTGCATCAAAAAATCTCAAATTTTGACTGTTTATCAACCTATTATATGTGCATTATTGGTACATATTTGGGCTCGATCGATTAATGTTTCGCAAAGTTAGAACCGTTCGGGTAAAACACTTTTTTTTGGACAACTCATTTTTGAGCTGTCATATCTCGGAGACCAAACCGAATTGAATGAATTTTTTAACGTTTATCAATAATATATTGATACTTAATACGACGTAATAAAATGTAATATTTTCTCACGGCGAATTAAGTTATACCGTTTTGAAATTTTTACCCATATAGAGGAAAATAAGTCAAATTTACAATACCACACACAAATTACTAAACGTGTTCTTCCTTCAAACTAAATGGGCTTTAATATATCTGATTAAAGATAACTTGAGAACAGAAGTGGAAAATCTTTGGATATCAACACTAAAATTTATTGATGTTTATGAAAAAAAAATACATTTTTTCGAGAGAAATCCAAAAATTGTCAATCTATGATAACTTTTTTCAACGTTTTAAAAGTACCTATGTTTTAATAGTTTGTGAAGCATTTGTATATTGTTAGTGTACGTTCAAAATTTCATTCAATTCGGTTCACTGGTTTCCGAGATATAACAGCTCAAAAATGAGTGGTCTAAAAAATAGTGTTTTACCCGAACGGTTCTAATTTTGTGAAACATTAATCAATCGAGCCCAAATTTGTACCAATGATGCACATATAATAGGTTGACAAACAGTCAAAATTTGAGATTTTTTGATGCACTCTATGAAAAGTTACAGCATGTTGAACTTTTTTGTGAGAGAAAAAAAAGTTGCCTATCCCAAACATTTTGGCCACCCCCTGTACATGCCCGATAACTTTTTAACCACTTGACCAATTTCAAATCTTTCAGCGTGCTTATGTAGATATTTTTTATTTGTATTCCTGCATATATTCCTTCTGATTTTCCCACGGAAGTTTCTTCTCAGATTCCTCCTAGAGTTGTTTCTAAGATTCATTCAGGAGTTCTTTCTGGAAAAACTCCAGTAGTACCTACGAGTTCTTTCTAAGATTTCTCCAGAAATTCCTTCGAGGGACGCCCAGCAGTTCCCACTAAAATTACTCCAGCAGTTTCTTCTGGTATTCCTTCAACAATTATTTCTGGGAATGCTCAAGAAGTTTCTTCTTCGATTCGTAAAGAAATGCCTTTAAGAATTTCTTTTTTTGAGAATTCTAGCAGTTCATTCTGGGAATTCGTCAAAAGTTTCTTCTGTGATTTTTAGGGGGTTCTTTCTATGATTCCTTAAGGAGTTTCTTGGAGTCCTTCTTGGACTCCTCTAGAAGCTTCTGCAAGGATTCTCTCAGGAGTTCCTCTACGAATACGTCCTGCACCTACTTCTGGGATTTATCCAAAAGTTTCTTCAAAGATTCCTCCTTCTGGGAACATTCGGAGATAAACTGTATCGATTTTCTATGGAAAGGCTGTTAAAATATGTCGTCAAATTTCTCTAGTTTTCATTACATTTTTTTCTGGTAGTTTCATCAGGAACTCGTCCAAGTATTCTTTCGTTTCAGGCTGGCATCCCACATCCCTCTCCAGCTACGTCAATGCGTAACGGGCCCGAAGAATTCCGTCACCGGAAGCGTCGTCCCAATCATAATTGAGATGCACAGTGAATCAGATTCATCGTACAAAAATGTATCTCCAGCGCATTCTTTTGGCGAAATTGTTTTATAACTTTATTACCGGCGAAGGAATACGACGAATGCGATTGAAATGATTATCAAGTGCTTGGCTGAGAGGCATTTCATTATGGAAGCCGGTAATTTAATTTGTGGCGACTAAATGTGGTGTCTTCAGGCGAGACGCAGCTCGCCGACCAATTGACGATTGGATGCTAATTGAGTTGTGGTCTCGCATAGTAATGGTGGACTTTAAGATAAGACATGACAGGTGAATACGGACGGTTTTACATTTATTAACAGCCTGATAAGGCGTAATATTATAATTGTGTTCGGTTGTATTTTTTTGCAAGTAGATTTAACCTAATTATAGTGTAGAATTGAATGACAAGGAAGTAAAGTATGTGACATCTTGAGAACTACTGAATTTCGAAGATATTATATATTTTTTGAATGCCAAATCTGTTTGTCTTTGAGTTAACCACAAAAGTTGTAAGGTAAATCTTGTGTGGTTTACTAGATTACTTTGCCTCCCACTGTAATAATCGCCGATGCGAGCCTTCCGGTACTTACCACTTTGTATTTAGTTACAAACAGACGTTATTCCCGATTTTCCATCTTCATTGAGGAACTCTACATGGCGACCGTGACTATCACTTCTTCTTATTCTTCGAGCCTTCAACCGTTTTGAACTGCATTATTTCGAGAACCGATGCTACGCTTACCGGACTGCCTGTAGGTATCAAATGCTGCAAATGGTGTTAAACGGCTGGCAAACTGGACAGATGCGGTTCTAATTCATAGAATATTGTGGAATTTAAGGTTAAAATGGAAACAATGTTTTATGACCTCTCGAAACAAAAAATGTGTAATTTAATGCAAAAACTGGAAAGAATCACCCTATCCCAACGTTCCCAATTCACTCTTCCTCAAAAAGTGTTACTAACTGGTAAGTCCGCAGGAAGAAAAACATCTCAATCCATTACTTCCGCAAGTGCAGTGCCGTTCGTACTAAGTATGTAGTTGGGAAACAAGCAAAAACATTCCCATAATCGTTCAATAAATTTCCAATTTCTGCAATTGCTTGCTTCGGGACACAGAAGTCTTTTGCTTTTCTCTCTCTGCAGGTAGAGCTGATGCTGAATAGCATGGATGCCAGTTTGTGATGATTGTTGTTGGAAGAGACTTTTATCAGGTATTCGAAGCTCGGAAAGGCTACCACTCTAGTTTCGATACACTGAAATAAAAATAAGTCTTAAATCAATCGCTATTTCCATGCCAACCACCAACCTGGCAACACTGGCCTCTTGAGCATCAGAGAGTCATTCCCCGGACTGCGAAGAGCGCGCTTGGCCATGAAAACGACGACGACGACGACGGGGCGTTCAGAGTTGAAACAGACGCACAAAGTTTTTTCCCCGTTGCTGTCGGCAGGTAAGTTTTCCCGGTTCCCCCATCTTTGCGTTCGGGGTAAAACTTGAGGAAAAAGTTTTCCCTGCGTTTCTTTTGCCTGTCAGAACAACAATGTGTTGCAAAATCGGATCATCATAATTATGCTTTAGCGTCGTCGTCGTTGCTGCCCTTGGTATACTCTGCAGAGTTTTCCGGACAGAGTGAGCTTAATTGGAAGGCCTTCCTTGAAATTGTTTAATTTGCAAATACCTGCCGGTAGTGAAATTAGGAATTAAACATTTGAGTGAGAAAAGATACCTGATGCTTACTAATGCCCCTACAACTTGAACGACGTGCATAAATCTGATCCAAAGCACGTTTTATTCCAAGATCCAGAAATTTCAAAAGTTTTGTGTTTAAGAGTCAAAAGAATTTATTGGACTCAACTAGTTATGTAGCATTGAACGTTATATAACTGTTAAAATTTATTACCCAGACAACCAGGAGTCGTATAAGAAACCACGATGTACATCGTATAAAGTACTATTTCAAGTCATTATCGCATATATGTACGGCTGACTGACAATTTTCATCGCATATGATGTTATTTTTCGAACTTTATACGATGTATCAGGTAAAGCCATATAAGAATACAAATCAACTTTTATAAGGTATGAGTACATCGTAGTAGATGATATTCTGATGTTTTATTGCGATGAACTTTACTCATTCGCAAAAGCGTGCGAGCAAACTCGCAAAGTGTTAAATGAATGCGCATAATTGCGTACTGCGATGATTTTACGACTTTGCTTGGTACTTTTCTTGTTGTGTCAGTTTACCTCGCATTGGTGTATGGATGAAATCGCATAAAAGTACAAATAAACTCGTTAAAGTGTGCATACAAACTCGTATAAGCTAGAAGCGTTTATGTTGACATAATGCGATTTGATATGTGATAACAATAAAAGAGTTTCTGTTGGACTGTTGATGCAGTGCCAAAAAGCTACCAGAAAGTGAAAAGCCAGAATTATGGTTGCAAAGTCATCCTTATTAGTTTTGTTGGCCTGATAATCAACAATGGGGGGCGCTAGCCGGAGAGGGGCAGTGAAAACTGTGCAAGAAATGGTGCTTCGTCGTTTTAGCCTACCATCCACGTACAGCGCAAGTGAACCAATTGCATTCCAACAAACACTGAGGTGAGTTAGAATATCATGCTAATTAATCAGCTTGTTTCATAAGTAGAGTTTGGTGTTGTGTGTGAAGTGCGGCTCGACAATCCAGTGGTCATTAGTTCAATATCGAGCTGACAAGAATGTTTTATTTTTAATATTATTAAGTCGCATAAGATGCTGAATTACGTCGCAATAGTGCACACGGTGCATCGCATAAGATATCGCTTCAAGTCATATAGCGTTATTACTGTTTCGTCAACACACGTATAACGCCTCCACTTTTGTACGCATAAGACACTTTTGCTGCATCTTATGCGATGTAACTTTAACGCATAAAAGTACGTATAACATGATCATATGCTTCATTTTTCTTGCAAATTGGTTGTCTGGGTACCCTCTTCATTAGGAAAAGACTGGATCACATCAGCCTGTTCAATTTTCAGTCTTGTAAAAGTTAAGCCTTATGCGATGATTGCATAATTTCTGACTGTTTTGTTCAGCTTTTCGTGCATTCTGTCTTCTGAGGTTCTGCTTGATCTAGCATGTCTAAATATGCTTTTCTGTTTCAAGTGGATCATTATTGCGACATTTGCACCCATTTAGACTCGGCCGAAATTCATTATCATCACAGTCGAATTTCACACACGACTTCGCAGCGGCTGGTATACACAAGTTCGGTTAAGTTAATGCAAGGGCGTCCGAATGCACGACAGGTAAACACAATAAGTTTGATTGGTGTGAAATTTGGCTGGGAAACAATGATTCAGTGGATTCTCAAATTATCACAGTAGTATAAACATTAACGAGAAACCCAATATCGCCTAAACCCTACAAACGGAAAATAAAAAGGCTTCTCAGGGTTTCTGATTCAACATATTGAGCTGCATTTCATTCCACCCTATTAATGTTAGCAAAACCAATCAGAAACTTGGGAAAGCTACTTCTGGAAGTTTGGGAAAACTGCTATCAGAAACTTGAAAAAGCTTCCTCACAAAGACTAAAAAAGCATCATCCAGAAGTTTGTGAAAGCTTCTCTCAAAATCTTGTCAAAACTACTCCCAGAAAGATGGGAAAGGTTCTTCCAGGAACTTGGAAAACTTTCTCACAAAAGCTCAGAAAAAAATATTTAAGGAGTTTGGGGAAGCTTTAGCTTCTTCTCCAAGCTTGAAAACGCTTTTCCCAGAGGCACATAAAGGGAGAGCTTGATACAGAAGTTTGGGAACCTCTTAGGCTTCTTCCAAGAGTTTTGTAAAGCTTTTTCAAAAGCATGGTAAAGCCTATCACAGATGCTAGGGAAAGCTTCCTCCCAAAGCACAGGAAACATTCGCCCTGATGTTTGGAAAAGCTTTTCTCAGATGCTGGATAAAACTTTTTCCAGGAGCATAGGAAAGCTTCTCAGAAAGGCTTCTTTCAGGAACTTGGAAAAGTTTTTCGCAGAAGCTTACGATTAAAACACCTAAAGTTTGAGAAAGCTTCTCTCAGAATCATGACAAAACTTCTTAGGAAGCTTGGGAAAGCTACTCACAGAAGCTTGGGAAAGCTTTTCACAGAAGCCAGGGAAAGCTTCTTCCAGGAGCTTGAGAAAGTTTCTTGCAGAAGCTCGGAAAAGCTGCTATCAGGAGCTTAGCAAAAAATCTCCCAGAAGTCAAGGAAAGCTTCTCACAGAAGCTTGAGGAAGCTTCTCGCAAAAGCTCGGAGAAGCTTCTTTCAGGAAAACTTTTTACAGAAGCTTGGGAATGCTTCCCCCTGATGATTGTTGGAGTTTTTCTCGGAGCTTCAGAAAACTTCTTCCAGGAATTTTGAAAAGCTTTTGGAATAATTTTACAAAAATATATTCGAAAAATCTTGGGAAACTTTCCCAAGAAAGCTTGGAAAACTTTCTCCCGAAGTTAAAGGAGCTTCTCCCAAAAGTTCAAATGCTTTATCCTGAACTATAGGACAGCTTCTTGCAGAAGTTTCAATAATGCTCTCCTAGATACTCGAGACTGTCTTGTCTAGAAGCATCGGAGGTCTTTCTCGATAAGTTTGTCAAAACTTCCCCACATGCCCAGCGTTTTTTTCAAAAAGCTTGGGAATGCTTTCTCGTAAAGCTTGTACAGATAATTTGAAAAAGCTTCAACTAGTACTGCAGAAATATTGTAAGATATTTTCCTAGAATTTTTCTTTGAGCATTGTCCGACAATTTTTCAAGAAATTTCTCAAAAAAAATTTCTTGGGCCCTTAGATTCAAAAAAAGTGATTCCGGGAGATTTTTTCCACAAAGATTCGGAGATTCTTTCAGAAATTACTCTTGGGATTTTAATAACAAAATCTGTAATTTTTCTTCAGAAATTATTGCTAGATTTTCTTTAGAGGTTCCTACAGGTATTACTCCCTTTATCTAGGGTTTTTCTTGAGCATTTATTTGGAGCTTATTCAAGAAAATTCAAAAGAGATTCTCCGGTGAGTTCTTTCAGGGGTTTCTCCAAAAAATCTTTCAAGGTACATATTACGTTAGATTTATTCAGATCTTCTTACAATTATTCTTTATTTTTATTCTCAAATATTCTCTCAATAATTCAAGACATTTTTCTTTTTCTTATTGTAAATTCCTTCAGAAATTGTATAACATTTTTTTCTGAGAATTCCTTCTGAGGTTTCTCCAGGATTTCTTCAGAAAATCCTCCAGAGATTCCTCAGAAATTTAATAAAGAATTTGTTCAATTCCACTTGTGCCTTTATCTTTGATTACTGTATGATATTTTGAAGAAATTCCTTCAGATTTCCTTCAGAAATTCCTCTACGGATATTTCCAGCACTCCCAAAAATTTAAACATTTTCTCCTTGGAATTACTTGAGAAACTCTGCAAGTCTTTCATGTTTTTTTTTTGCTGAGCATTAAGGGAATATCTTTAAGTGCTTCTTCAGGTTTTTTCATAGGAATTATCCTGGACATTAATTCAGAAATTGCTTCAAAAATTATTGCCCAATAATTGATTCAGAAGAAGATCTAGAATTTCTTGTTGGAGTTTTTAATGATATCTTCAGTGGTTTTGAGAATATTCTCGAGGCAATCCTCCATAGGTTTTCCAGAAGTACCTTAAAAGACTCCTTGAAGAGTTCATCAGTACTTTTTGTGCAATCTCTGGAAGAACTTGCTCTGCACTGGAGATGAACCAGCCTTGGGCCGAAAATCTCCCTAATAAAGCTAATAATAATTGCTCTGCAGAGAATCAGAAATTCTGCAGGGATCTCTGAACACATTCCACGAGGTATTTCTGATTGAACGACAGAGTAAATTCTAAAAAAAATCCTACGGGAATTACTGAGGGAATTCTTGTAGAAACCCGGGAGAAATTTCCAAAGAAATTTCTGAAGAATTTGTTAAGAAATTTTTAGATGAATTTCTAAAAAACACCATGGTAGAACTTTTAAGAAATCCCTTGCTGAAATTCTTGAGGTAATCTCTAAAATTACTAAAGGGGTCTCCAGTTAGCCTAGTGGTGAAGGCTATGCATCGCCAATCCGGAGACAGCTGGTTCGATTCCCTTTCCGGTCGGGAAAAATTTCTCGACTCCCTGGGCATAGTGTATCATTGTACTTGCCTCACAATATACAAATTCATGCAATGGCAGGCAAAGAAAGCCCTTCAATTAATAACTGTGGAAGTGCTCAAAGAACACTAAGTTGAAGTGAGGTAGGCCAAGTCGCAATGGGGACGTCGAGCCACAAAGAAGAAGAAGAATCTCTAAAATTCTGAAGATAAAAATATCTCCTCAAAGGAATTTCAGAGGGAATTCCCGCAGGATTTTGACGTAGGACTACGTCTCTGTTTTCTATACCCGGTGTCATTTCAAAATTTATGAAACCAAGAGCGTTACGTTTGAGTGAAAGATTTTAAACGCTCACAGTACCTTTCCCACTGAACGAAATGATAAACAAATCCCGTTATCCGAGAGATGAAACTCCCGCGTTCAATTTGTAATATTCGGTGAACCTGAAAATCATTGATAAATAGTTGAAAAGTTGTTTTAAAGTAAGACATTGAAATCGCTGAAATCTATAAATATGGGTAGCGGACAAATTTTCTCGTTCAGTATACCAACGCTCTCTGATTGGTGCGCATCGTGGGGGCAACTACGATGCAGGAAGGAATGCGATCATGCGAGAGCTGATCGTCAGTTCCATTTCGACCACCGTCGAGGTGACACCTCGAGCTGGGCAGCGGCACATCGACTCAGCGACGACACTTGGCTATTGTACTGATAGCACCAGGAATCTCATTCACAACAGCAAGCGGCGGGCCAGTTTTCGATTGCGTCTAGCGTTGAGCGCGGAGAAAACCAACACGAATTGCGTGGCATTGTAAATTCATCAAAATCGTCCATTATTCAAACGGTTCTTTTCAGGACCATCGAAAAAGATTTCTCAAGAGTTAATTGGATTAATTTCCACCCTCGATCGAGAAAGGTGTAGTGCAAAGCAAGGACAGAGCGGCGTTTCTCAGCAAAAGCAAAGCCGGTCATTAATCGCATGCACGGCAGCAAGCGGCGGGCCAGTTTTCGGTGGCGTTCAGCATTTAGTGCGGAGAAAACAAACACGCATAGTGGCATAGTGAATTCATTTAATTTTCTTCCTAAAATTATTCATTATCCAAACGGTCCTTTTAAGGACCATCGAAAATGATTTTTCAAGAGCTGTGAATCGGATAATTCAATTCCAACGAACAGGAAAAGTGTAATACAACCAAAAAGTGAATGATTTTGAATGCTGTGACTCAGCCAGCAACAATTATGACGTCTAATTGTTCCACCCGGACTTTGGCAACGAATTATCATATCCGGGCCATTTTGCGTGAAAAATGTTTCAATTCTAACATTTTCCAAATTAAAATGATCTAAATCATCTAATATTTTGGTTACATTATCCGTTCAATGGAAATTTTCTCATTTCTCGGTTGATTAATCGTTTGATGCGTCTGGAGCATAAGGGGCGGGTCATGCAAACGAAATTAACTGAAAAGCCAGCCGAATGGGAGGAGCTTCATCTGCCAATCTAGGGGTATAAAAGCAGTGTTCTCTGTTTTCTTTCGTCATTTTCGTTGGATCAGTCAAGGAGGTTGGAGGTGGATGTCACCTCCAGCAAGGCAGCAGCACAACAACCCAGCGACTACTCTCGGATATCGTGCTGATGATAGCACTTGGAATCGCATCCATGGCAGCGGCGGTGGGCCAATTTTCGACGGCGTCCAGCATTCTCCGCACTCCGCAGCGAAAGCCAACATGCATTGCATGCCATGGTGAATGCATCAAAATCGTCCATTATTCAAACCGGTCCTTTTCAGGACCATCGAAAATGATTCCTCAAGAGTTAATTGGATAATTTCCAACATCGATCGAGATGTAGTGCAACCAAAAAGCAAAAGACAGAGCATCGTTGCCAGCGATAGTGAAACTGGTCATTATTGTAATCCACGGCGGTCCAGTTTTCGGTGGCGTTTATCATTCAGCACGGAGAAAACCAACACGCATTGCGTGACATGGTGAATTCATGCCATTTCGTTCCTAAAATCGTCAATTAATCAAACGGTCTTGTTTAGGACCACCGTTAATTATTCCTTAAGAGTTTGTGAATCAGCTAATTTCATTCCATCGAACGAGAAAAGTGTGGTGCAATTGAGAAGTGAAAGATTGAATACTTGGTGGCCCAGCAATAATGATGAAGCCGGTCACTAATGGCCTAATGGTTCCACCCGGAATTTAACAACGCATTATTCTATCCGAACTATTTTGCGTGAGACATTGTTTAATTAAAATTAAGTTTAAACATTTTTCGAAAATGTTCGAAGGTGAATATATGACGAAGCCACACCTAGAATTTTCTAGAGCACAAATCTGAAGAACCGAATGTCGGTTTGCGCTTAAAAGTTGATCGTTTGGTTACCCGCTGGTGGTGAATCGAAATTATCCAATCCGTTCAATGAAAATTTGCTCATTTCTCGGTTGGTTAGTTGCTTGATGCGTCTGGAGCATTCGGGGCGGGTCATGCAAACGAAATAAACTGGAAAGCCAGCCAAATGGGAGGAGCCTAATCTACTAATCAAGGGGAATAAAAGCAGTGACTTCTGTTTTCTTCCGTCATTTTCGTTAAATCAGTCAAAGGGAATGGATGTCACCTCCGCAGCTGCGCACCAATCCTGCGATGACTCTCGGCTATTTAGCTGATAGAACCAGGAATCTCATCCACGGCAGTAAGCGATGGCAGTTTTCGATGGCTTCCAGCATTCAGTGCGGATAATTTTCAATTGTCTTGCCGAAATCTCCTGTTATTTAAAAGGTCCTTTTCAGGACCAGTGAAAATTATTCCTCCAGAGTTATGAATCGGATAATTAAAAGCGACAGACTGAAAACTTAGCAACAGTATAGCCGGCCTCTAATTGTTGTTCGCGTAACTATACAACGTATTGTTGAATCTAGAATATTTCATGAAACTGCAATCAAAATTATCTAAAATTTCGTTAACAGCAATTGAGTTGTGTCAAATACACATGGCTACGGTGGCTCCATCTGTTCATTTCATAGCGGCAATTTTAGTTATTTTAATGATTGATGCGATCGCAATATGATGTTTGGGAAGCTATGGCTTAACGCCTTTCAATATTATAATCATTCTTTCCTTTCGACGAAAATTCTTTCAAACAACGGTTGAACATTTATCTTCAAAATAAAATAATACTCAACCCTCAAGTGATGACCAACGGCGCGAGTTACGGAAGGTTTAACTAATCAACATCTTATGAATGCGTTCAGTGAAATGGATCACATAGGTAACAACTTTAATCAACACATCACTCCGCCGATTTGAATTTTGCCAGCATACATTGTGTAGGCCTTTTATCGTCGGTTTCCTGCAATAGGGGCACAACTCAAAAAATGTGAATTTTCAGAATAAGCGTTTAAAAATTGGCAATCATGAAGCACCTCCTGCAAATTCACTTATTTCTCTCATCATTTGACAAATGTATTTAAACAAATTTTGATTGTTGTATCAAGGGGCTGAAGGACTATCTGTTTCATGAATTTTTGACAACTATTTTTCAACGACTATTGAAAAAATTGACTGATTTTGAGTTGTGCCCTTACTGCGGAAAATTAGTGAAAATGCCCAAATCTCGCGTTTCTCATCGAATTTTGGAACGGGTCTTTGTGAGATGAAATTTTACATAGTTTTTCATCATTTGCCATCAAAATCTCAAAAATGACATATTTTGAGTTGTGCCCCTATTGCAGGAAACCGACGTTATGTGATAAATTCGTTATGCATTTATTTACGAAGGTCGGACAACAATGACACGAAAAATCAGCTGATTTAAGACTTCAAATTAAAGGGCCCATTTTAATATATAAAAGTCGGAACCTCATTCCAGCCTTTGTCCTACGTCAACATTGCGGTTATGTCTCAGACATTACCCACCCCTAGTTTTTTGAAGGAATCTTCAGTAGAATCCTTGAAAAAATCCTTAGTGAGAAATATTTTTTTAATTTTTTTGAGAAAAAAAACCAGTCAAATTCTTGAAGAAATCTCAGGAGGAATTTCTTAGGACTTACCTGGAGAAATATCAGGAGAGACTTCTCGAGAAATCTTTGGTAGAATCCATGGAAAAAAATATTGTGGAACACAGAGGAAAATTTCTGAAGAAAATATTCCTGGAGAAATCTGCGAATAAATTTCTGAAAAAAGTCCCTTAGGAATATCTGAAGAAAACGTAAGAAAAAACGTCTGCATAGATCTATAAGAAAAAAAACTGTTGAGATATTTCTGAAGAAATTTCCAGGAAAATTTCTTGGACATTTTTTTAGATTTTTTTTTCTAAAAGAATCCGAGGAGAAAATATTTGAAGAAGGAAGTTGAAATAAATTTCTAAAAAAATAGGGGAGACTGGGTAGACTTGATCCCTTTTTCTTAATACAACTGTAACTTTAAGAAAAACACAAAACTAGATCCGTTTTCCGTACAGAATGGCAGGTAAACATCTTTTGCAAGTTTATACACAACAGAAGGCCTTGCAATTATTGTAAAAGTTTTCAAAACTGTGTTTTTATGGAGGCATGCTTATGATGTATTTTCCAAAAATGGGTGACAGTTGATCCCCCTTTGAACACTTGGTTCATTTAAAAGGAAAATAACTCCAGAGGCTTTCTATTCAATTTCTTTCAAAGTTTTCTTGTATTTTCGATGAATATGGTGTCTTTGAAATTGTGAAATTGTGATTTTCTTAAATTTTTGAGGATATGTCGTATTTTTAAAATGGGGAGACTTGATCCCCCTTTTCATGGCTTGTACTAAAATAATAACTATCTGACACAGTTTATTGTTGAATATACTAAAATTCCAAGTAAATAGAGGCTTCCGAATAGAATTTTTTTTTTCACATATATAATGTGTGTGTGTAATTCTCGAGGGACCAAGTCTCCCCATGTCACAGTTTTGTATACTTATCTGCATTAATAAAAATATGTTTATAACAGCCTTATTTAGATAAATATGTTTGATAGTATTTTATTTAAACTATATTCTTTGAGATTTTAACATGATTTGGTTCAATTTGCACAAAGTGCTTGAGATTTTTCGGAATCACCTAAAATATTTCTGAAGGACTGAAAACAAACCATCAGCCGTTAAACAATAATGCAATGTACAATCGAAATCACTTGTTATCAGGAGTAGCTTTGGAAAAATTATACTAGAAGAAAATTGTTTTTAATTCCGAGAAAATATGGGGGGAAGAAGTCTCCCAGGGATCAAGTCTCCTCAGTCTCCCCTGCATGAAGTAATCTCTGGAGAAAATCCCGAAGGATTTTGTTTGTAAAATCCTATATGAATCGTTGAATTGATTGATTGAATGATTTATCTTTATTAAAGAGACTTTCAGCCCTTGGCTGGTTCGTCTCTAGTTGAATCGTTGACGAAATTCCTAAACATAATCCCACACATTTTCAATAGAATCCCTAGAACAAATCTCTGGTAGGATTCCTGAATATATACCTGAACGGAAACTCTAGAACTGAAAACTTTTTTAATAGATCCTGTAGAAAATTGTGAAGGGAGGTAATTTCCAATTTTTAAACGAATCCCTAGAAGATTTCTCAAGTCTTAAACTTGGTCAGTTTCTGAAGGAACCCCTATAAATCATTCTCAAAAAATTACTTGGTTCCGGAGAACTTCAGAAAAAAAAATATGCCTCCTGGTTTCTGTTATTATCTCTTCTAACGTGGAAAATTCGTAATAACATTAAGATAAGAAACTTACTTCCTCTAGAAATCGATTAACCTTAATTCGGAACGTCTCAATCTACCAAAAACCTTCTTCCCTAAACGTTTCCCATTTTCGCCCTTAATGTTGATGGAAGTTTCATTTTATCAGAACTCAACTCTCCGACTACACTTCACCCAAATCGTTCAAATCATCTCGGAGTAGAAACATCCCCCCAAAAGGTAACATTTTAATTCCAAAGTTTTTCCCACACACGCACGCACCCCCGATAACGACTAGGTATAGGGGCAAGGTGCTGACAGCAAGCAAGCTGGGATTCCCTCAACGAAGACGGTAATCCGTTTAAGAGGCTTCTGTTCGACACGGAAACAAATACGCCTCGAGACAAGGTCGCCAAATGGGAGAACTTTAAAAAACAAAACGTTCGGGATGTAGAGCAGAACCTTCATCTCGAAATGGGAACCCCATTTAACTAACCGACCGACCGACCGACCGACCGACCGACCGACCGGCGACACGAGGAAAAAGGATACGGATTCCGGAAGCTTTAAAGTGATTGACCCTTTTTCCAGCTGGTGCCCCCCTTCATCGAGACCGGATCGGACGAGCAGATATGGTAGGGAGCGATGCGATGGTGCGTCGTTGATGGTGATTGGTTAAATGAGGCACATGATTGGGAATAAGTAATAGGCATGGGATTCTGTGTCTGTGTGAGAATGTGTGTTCTTGAGCAAAAGAATTGCACCAAAGGAGACACAAATTAATTAGGTTATCCTGGAACGGCAGAGGAGGTTGAAAGAGTTCCTTGAAAGGATTCCTCAGAGTACGATGAAAGGAATTTGGTGGCTTGAAATGAATATAACCAATTCTATTTAAAGCATGGTTGGAAATTATTTCCTTGAATTGGTTGACTAAAATGGCAAGGTTTTAAAGTTATCATTGCTATGTGTTTTGTATGACTTGTAAAGTAGTTCAGTTAAGAAATCATGGACGTTCAGATAATGAATAAATAACAAAGCTTCTTTATGAAATTTGTAGGAAGAAGCTTCTCCAAAAAGCTCCCATAAAAGCGTCACTTGAGAAGTATGGGAAAACTTCTTACTGATATTTCTTCTGTATGCTCGGGTAAGCTGTAATCATTCTTCTAAACTTTGGGGAAACTTATCCCAGTACTTTGGGCTTCTCCTAGTAGATTAGACAAACTTCTCTCAGAAGCCTGGAAACGCTTCTGTGCCGGGCAAACTTGAGAAACTTCTCCCAGAAGCTTGAGAAAGCCAGAAACTTGGGAAAGCCTCTTCCAAAAGCATGGAAAAGCTTATCCCAGAAGTTTGGATAGCTTCTCCCAGAAGCTTGGAAAAGCCTATTCAAGATGTCCCAAGAGCTGGAAAAGCTTTTTCCAGAAACTTGTAAAAGCTTCTCCCAGAAGCCTGGGAAAGCTTCTTCCAGAAGCTTGGGAAAGCTTCTTCCAGAAGATTGGAAGGGCTTCATGCATAAGTTTGGAAGAGCTTCATCCAGGAGCATAGAAGACCTTCTTCCAGAAGCTTGGAAAAGATTCGTTCAGAAGCTTGGTAAGGCTTTGTCCAGAAGTGAGGAAAAGCTTCTTCCAGAAGCTTGAAAAATCTTCGTCCAGAAGCTTGGAAAGCTTCGTCTAGAATAGGCTGACCTTTGTGGCATAGAAGCTTGGAAAATCATCTTCCAGAAGCTTGGAAAATCTCCTTCCAGAAGCTTGGAAAAGCTTCTTCCAGAGGCTTGGAAAATCTTCTTCCAGAGGCTTGGTAAAGCTTCTTCCAGAGGCTTCGAAAAGCTTCTTCCAGAAGCTTGGAAAAGTTTCTTCCAGAAGCTTGGAAAAGCTTCTACCAGAAGCTTGGAAAAGCTTCTTCCAGAAGCTTGGAAAAGCTGCATCCAGAAGCTGGGAAAAGCACCTTCCAGGAGCGTCAAAAAGCACCTTCCAGAAGCTTGGAAAAGCTCCTTCCAGAAGCTTGGAGAAGATTCTTCCAGAAGCTTGGAAACGCTTTTCCAGGAGCGTGAAAAAGCTCCTTCCAGAAGCTTGGAAAAGCTCCTTGAAGATGCTTGGAAAAGCACCTTCCAATAGTGTGGAAATGCTTCTTCCAGAAGCTTGGAAAAGCTTCTTCCAGAGGCTTGGAATAGCTTCTTCCAGAAGCTTGGAAAAGCTCCTTTCAGAAGCTTCGAAAAGCTTTTCCAGGAGCGTGAAAAGCTTGGAAAAGCTACTTGAAAATGCTTGGAAAAGTACCTTCCAAAAGCTTGGAAAAGCTGCTTCCAGAAGCTTGGAAAAGCTGCTTCCAGAAGCTTGGAAAAGCTTCTTCCAGAAGCTTGGAAAAGCTTCTTCCAGAAGCTTGGAAAAGCTTCTTCCAGAAGCTGGGAAAAGCTTCTTCCAGAAGCTTGTATAAGCTTCTTCCAGAAACTTGGAAAAGCTTCTTCCAGAATCTTGGAAAAGCTTCATTCAAAAGCTTGGAAAAGCTTCTTCCAGAGGCTTGGAATAGCTTCTTTCAGAAGCTTGGAAAAGCTCCTTCCATAAGCTTCGAAAAGCTTTTCCAGGAGCGTGGAAAGCTTGGAAAAGCTACTTGAAAATGCTTGGAAAAGTACCTTCCAAAAGCTTGGAAAACCACCTTCCAGAAGATTGGAAAAGCTTCTTCCAGAAGCTTGGAAAAGCTTCTTCCAGAAGCTTGGAAAAGCTTCTTCCAGAAGCTTGGAAAAGCTTCTTCCAAAAGCTTGGAAAAGCTTCTTCCAGAAGCTTGGAAAAGCTTCTTCCAGAAGCTTGGAAAAGCTTCTTCCAGAAGCTTGGAAAAGCTTCTTCCAGAAGCTTGGAAAAGCTTCTTCCAGAAGCTTGGAAAAGCTTCTTCCAGAAGCTTGGGAAAGCTTCTTCCAGAAGATTGGAAGGGCTTCATCCAAAAGATTGGAAGAGCTTCATCCAGAAGCATAGAAAACCATCTCCAGAAGCTTGGAAAAGATTCTTCCAGAAGCTTTGAAAATCTTATGCCAGAAATTTTGAAAAGCTTCTTCTAGAAACTTGGAAAAGCTTCGTCTAGTAGCTTAGAAAAGCTTCATTCAGAAGTTTGGCAAGCTTCTTACAGAAGCTTGAAAAAGCTCATTCCAGAAGCTTGGAAAAGCTCCTTCCAGGAGCTTGGAAAAGCACATTCCAGAAAATTGGAAAAGCTTCTTCCGGAAGCTTGGGAAAGCCTCTTCCAAAAGCTTGGAAAAGCTCCTTCCAGGAGCTTGGAAAAGCACATTCCAGAAAATTGGAAAAGCTTCTTCCAGAAGCTAGGAAAACCTTATTCCAGAAGCTTGGAAAAGCTTATTTCAGAAGCTTGGAAAACCTTCTTCCAGAAGCTTGGAAAAGCTTTATCCATAAGTTTGGAAGAGCTTTATTCAGAAACTTAGAAGAGTTTCTCCCAGAAGTTTGGAAAAGCTTCTTCCAGAAGCTTAGAAAAACTTCGTCTAGAAGCTAATAGAAGCTTCGTTTAGAAGCTTGGAAAAGCTTCCTCCAGAAGCTTAGAAAAGCTTAATTTAGAACCTTGGGAAAGCTTCTTCCAGAAGCTTGGAAAACCTTCTTTCTAGAGCTTGAAAAACCTCCCTCCAGCAGCTCGGAAATGCTTCTTCCAGAGGTTTGGAAAAACTTCTCCCAGATGCTTGCAAAATTTTCCCCTGAAAGCTTCGTAAAGCTTCTACCAGAAGCTTGAAAAAACTTCTCCCAGAAGCTTGGAATAGCTTCTGCCAAGAAGCTAAGAAATACTTCTTCCAGAAGTTTAGGAAAGCTTCTCCCAGAACCTTGGAAAAGCTTCTTTTAGAAGCTTGGAAATGCTTCTTAGAGAAGCTTGAGAAAGATTGTCCCATTAGCTTGGAAAAGCTTCTACCAAAAATTTAGAAAAGCTTTTCCCAGAAGCTTGGAAAAGCTCATCCAAGAAGCATGGACAAGTTTTCCGCAGAAGCTTGGAAAAACTTCTTCCAGAAGCTTGGGAAAACTTCTCCCAGAAGCTTGGGAAAGTCTCTTCCAGAAGCTAGGGAGAAGTTCTCCTAGAAGTTCGGTAAAGCTTCTTCCAGAAGCTTAAAAAACATCTCCAAGAAGCTTGGAAAAGTTTCTCCCAAAATCATGGAAATGTTCTTGCCAGAAGCTTGAGAAAGCTTCTGCCAGAATCTAGGAAAAGCTTCTTCCAGATGCTTTGAAATCTTATGCCAGAAATTTTAAAAAGCTTCTTCTGAAGCTTGGTAAAAGCTTTTCTCAGAAGCGTGGAAAAGCTTATTCTAGAAGCTTGAAGCTAGAACTCCTTCCAGAAGCTTGTGAAAAATGCTACCAGAACCTTTGAAAAGCTTTTCCCAGAAGCTTGAAAGAGCTTCTTCCAGAAGCTTGTAAAAGCATCTTCCAATAACTTGGGAAAGCCTCTTCCAGGAGCGTGAAAAAGCTCCTTCCAGAAGCATGGAAATGCTCCTTGAAGATGCATGGAAGAGTACCTTCCAAAAGCTTGCAAAAGCTTCTTCCAGAAGATTGGAAAAGCTTTTTCCAGAAGATTGGAAGGGCTTCATCCATAAGCTTGGAAGAGCTTCATCCAGAAGCATAGAATACTTTCTTCCAGAAGCTTGGAAAAGATTCTTCCAGAAGCTTGTTTAGGCTATGTCCAGAAGTGAGGAATAGCTTCTTCCAGAAGCTTGGAAAAAAATCGTCCAGAAGCTTGGAAAAGCTTCGTCTAGAAGCATGAAAAAGCTTTTTCCAGAAGCTTGGAAAAGCTCCTTCCAGAAGCTTGAAAATGCTTCTTCCAGAGGCTTGGAAAAGCATCTTCCAGAAGCTTGGGAAAGCCTCTTCCAGAAGTTTGGAAAAGCTTATTAAGGAAGCTTGGAAAAGCTTCTTCCAGAAGTTTGGAAAAGCTGCTTCCAGAAGCTTGGAAGAACTTCTTCCAGAAATTTGGAAGACCTTCTTTCAGAAGCTTGGAAGAGCTTTTTCCAGAAGCTTGGAAGAGCTTCTTCCAGAAGCTTGGAAGAGTTTCTTCCAGAAGCTTGGAAAAACTTCTTCCAGAAGCTTGGAAAAGCTTCTTCCAGAAGATTGGAAGGGCTTCATCCATAAGATTGGAAGAGCTTCATCCAGAAGCTTGGAAAATCTTCTTCTAGAAGCTTTTAAAATCTTCGATCAGAAGCTTGGAAAAGCTTTGTCTAGTAGCCTAGAAAAGCTTCATTCAGAAGTTTGGCATACTTCTTACAGAAGCTTGAAAAAGCTTATTCCAGAAGCTTGAAAAAGCTCCTTCAAGAAGCATGGAAATGCTCCTTGAAGATGCTTGGAAAAGCACCTTCCAAAAGCTTGCAAAAGCTTCTTCTAGAAGCTTGGAAAAGCTTCTTCCAGAAGCTTGGAAAAGCTTCTTCCAGAAGATTGGAAAAGCTTCTTCCTGAAGATTGGAAGGGCTTCATCCATAAGCTTGGAAGAGCTTCATTCAGAAGCATAGAATACTTTCTTCCAGAAGCTTGGAAAAGATTCTTCCAGAAGCTTGGTAAGGCTTTGTCCAGAAGTGAGGAAGAGCTTCTTCCAGAAGCTTGGAAAATCTTCGTCCAGAAGCTTGGAAAAGCTTCGTCTAGAAGCTTAAAAAAGCTTCATTCAGAAGTTTGGCAAGCTTCATACAGAACCTTGAAAAAGCACATTCCAGAAGCTTTTAAAAGCTCCTTCCAGGAGCTTGGTAAAGCACCTTCCAGAAAATTGGAAAAGCTTCTTTCGGAAGCTTGGAATAGCATCTTCCAGAAGCTTGGAAAAGCTTATCTCAAAAGCTTGGAAAAGCTTCTTCCTGAAACTTGGAAAAGCTTCATCCGTAAGCTTGGAATAGCTTTATCCAGAAACTTCGTAGAGATTCTCTCAGAAGCTTGGAAAAGCTTCTTCCAGAAGCTTGGAAAAGCTTCTTCCAGAAGCTTGGAAAAGCTTCTTCCAGAAGCTTGGAAAAGCTTTGCCAAGCATTTTGGAAAGCTTCTTCCAGAAGCTTAGAAAACCTTCGTCCAGAAGCTAAGAGAAGCTTCGTCCAGAGGCTTGGAAAAGCTTCCTACAGAAGCTTAAAAAAACTCCATTTAGAAGCTTGTAAAAGCTTCTTCCAGAAGCTTGGAAAAACTTCTTCCAGAAGCTTGGAAAAACTTCTTTCTAAAGCTTGAATAATCTCCCTCCGGAAGCTCGGAAAAGTTTCTTCCAGAAGCTTGAAAAAGCTCCTTCCAGAAGTTTGGAAAAACTTCTCCCAGAAGCTTGGAAAAGCTTCTTGTAGAAACTTTGGAAAGCTTCTCCCAGATGCTTGGAAATTTTTTCCCAGAAGCTCGAGAAAGCTTCTACAAAGCTTCTCACAGAAGCTTGGAAAGGCTTCTTACAAAAGCTTCTGAAAACTTCTTCCAGAAGCTAGGAAAGGCTTCTCCCAGAAACTTGAAAAAGCTTCTCCCAGAAGCTTCAGGAAGTTTCTCCAAGATTCTTGAATAAGAGCTCCTTGAAGCTTGTGAAAGCCTCTTTTAAGCTTGTGAAAGCTTCTCACAGAAGCTTGAGAAAATTTCGGCCAGAAGCTACGGAGAACTTCTCCCTGAACCTTGGGAAAGCTTCTCCTAAAAGCTTGAGAAAACATTTTCCAGAAGCTTGGGAAAAAATCTACTTGATACTTGGGAAAGCTTCTCCCAGAAGTTTGGAAAGCATCTCTCAGAAGTTTGGAAAAGTTTCTCTCTGAAAGCATCTCCTTGAAGCTTGAGAAAGTTCCCAGAAGCATGGAAAAGCTTCTCACAGAAGCCTCGGAAAGCTCTTCGGAGAAGCTTCCAAAAGCTCTTCTAAATAGCTTCCGGAAACTCTTGGACGAAGCTAAACATAATCTTCCCGCTTAAGACTAGAAAGTCTCCAAGAAAGTCAGGATCGCTTTGTTACGACATTTCGAAGAACTTTTTTTTCCGAATTTTGTGAAATCTTTTCCGAAAAGCTTGCGACAGGTTTTGCAATAAACTATGAAAAGCTCTTTAGATTCTTAGGAATTTATTACCCATATTCTACGACCGTTCCGCCAATCGCAATTTACTCACAACAATCATTCATTAAATAATCATCATTCTCCACCTCGGCCCGACACCTGACGCAATCATCTCCGTCGATAAGAGAAAAAAACACGTTCCCGTTAATTACTGTCTCAGACCTCATCGAACTAATCACGTCTCGCGGTTCGTGTATTTGCACCGAGACTCACCTCATGCTGTAGGAACGTGGGTACTTCCAGTCTCTCAGACGGGGAACAGGTTTGTTCCCACTTGGAGAACCTATAAATAGCGCAGATGTCGTCGTCGCCATCCTCCGGAATGCCGACTATTTCCATAAGCCAGAAGTCGATTCCATCCGGACACCGGGGGTTCTACTTCACAGTAGTGCGCTATTCTTAGCGCGAGTTGTAGTAGCTTCAGCAATACCACGCACTGCTTTTGTACCTGAGTACTTGTACCAGTATCCTTTCGGTGCCGTTAACGCTACGCGTTCAACCCTTCCGGGGAGCATTCACACGGAGGAATGAACGGGGCGGCATACCGGGCGCAGGAAGATGATCCGAGTAAATTAATTTTATCTCCCTGACATCATCTACCTGCTGATGCTGTACCTCCGTCTGTACTCTTCTCGGTTCACCAACATGAGCTGATGGGCACCCGGAAACGGGGAAACGTTCCAATCGAGCATCATCGCACTTCGTCGTCCGGCGACGACGAAATATATTAAGGGGCTGTCCATAAACCACGTGGTCATTTTTTTGGGACTCTTTAACCCCCCCCCCCGCGTGGTCATTGGTCCATACAAAATTTTTTATTAGTCCATACAAAATGGTCATTGGCCGAACCCCCCCCCTCATAACCACGTGGTTTATGGACAGCCCCTAACGGATGAGTCAAACAACACACTCTACGGGGAACGGAAGCCCCTCCCCCTTCGGATCCGACTCACCTTGAACCTTTTGCTGCTGCTCGATGATCATAATGATGATGATGATGGTGCTCGTAAACAAACAGATCTTGACAGTGACATTGAAGGGTGGCACTGAGGCGAGAGCGGGATTACATACATGCCTCCCAGCCACCCGTCAAACGGGAGATGATGATGGACGGACGGACGACAGGTACCTATGCGAGACGTATGCTATGAATCGAGATAAGAACACATTTGAACGTCGAACATAATCATCATCATCAGCATCAGGTTAATAATCATCGTCACTTCAGGTGGTGTTTATTTAGATAAATCCTACAACATTCAAATCGAAGTTTTTGTTTGGATTTTCGTTGACCCCTTGTGGAGATAATGAATGATTGGAAAGGTAAAAAAGTACGACTTAGATGAGGAAATTGTAATCGAGAGGTCAATGTTGAAAGGGTCATCGATGAAGAAGACCATGAAGAATCAATCATCCAAACAAAAACAGTGCTAACATTTATTTTGTTGGGCAATAGAAGTTGACTGTACTCAATAATTGCTCTTTAAAAACTTGTGGATAACTGCCAGGGCAACGTCTCACCATACTAAACAAAAAAGCCAATTAATCCACCTAGCGATGGTGGCGCCTTTCTCGTGCCATCGAAAATCCATTTCAACAGAACTCAAGTGACATGTTGATGTACCACTTTCATAAACGTAAGAAATCAAAAATCCATTTCATGGCACCAGAAATCATATCGATTATCTGGCTTTTGATGTTTGAGCCTTAAACTAAAAAAAAAAACGCAATCTTGAATTTAACTCCGCTATTTTTTTGAAATTCTGGACGCTAGTTCTGGAATCCAGACTTCGTCATTCCAGATATGGGTATATTGAATGGTTATTGATTCTAAATTAAACTGAATTAACAGCCGTCATCCTGGATATTGGACCGCCATCTTGGAAATTCTGGTTGCTATTTTAAGACTCTATTGTTATTGTTATTTATTTTTAACTAAAAATTTTGAAAGAGGGAAAAGCCCCTTTGAGTGATTTCCTCATCTACGAAATCTTTCTCAAAAAGGCATAAAACCTCTTTTATCTTTTCAAAAATCATTATAAAATAAACTTAAAACTAAAGGCTCCTCCGGAAAAGTATCCATAATCGAGCCGTGATCTTGATGCGGATTTGTCAAGGGATGAACCAAGGTAATCTGACTACGACGAAGGAATTTTGAACATCAAGGACAGAAATCGGAATTTTTAGACTCTAGAAATCCTCCGTATAGCTAAAAAGCAGCCATCTTGAATTTAGAGCCGTCATCTTGGATTTTAGACCGCCTTGAATATTCTGTTCGACATTTTTGGAGTCCAGACATCTTCACCATGCAAAATATTCCCATATTGCGTGGTTTTAAGGCCCAAAATGCCATTAAACAGAAACTTTTTCGAATTTAGAGCCACCACCTTGGTTTTTAGACCGCCATCTTGGATATTTTGGCTGTCATTTTTTGACTCCAGACATCTTCCAAAGCATCTTCCCCATACCAAATATACCGATATTGCATAGTTTTAGAGCCTAAAACACCATTAAAAAGCCGCCATAATGAATTTCAGCCACCATCTTGAATTTTCGACCGCCATCTTGAATATTCTGGTCGTAATTTTTGGACTCCGGACATCTTTCTCTTCACCAAATGTACTCATATTGCATAGTTTTAGAACCTAGACCACAATTAAATAGCCGCCATATTGAATGTGAAGCCGCCATCTTGAATTTGGAGCTGCCATCTTGGATTTTAGACAGTCATCTTAGATATTCTGATCGCTCCCTTTGGACTCTGGACATCTTCCCCATACCAAATATACCCATATTGTATGGTTTTAGAGCGTAAAACTCAGTTAAACAGCCGCCATATTGAATTTAGAGCCGTCGTCTTGGATTTTAGACCGCCATTTTAAATATTCTCTTCTCTATGCAAAATATACCCATATTGCATGGTTTTAGAGCCTAAAACACCACTAAACAGCCGTCATATTGAATTTTGAGCCGCCATTTTGAATATTAGACTGCCATCTTGAATTTTGGGCCCACATCGTGGAATTTCTGGTCTCCAGTGATGATTTCCGCACAACATTCGTCAACTATTCTAAAGGTTACACAAATCGCCGCAGTTTGATGTATCACATGATGAGGCTTGGTACATTTTTATATAGGGCCAGTTCTACTGGTGCTGATCCGAATCACTGAAATGGTTTTAACTCCGGAACACCTTGACCGATCCGGATCATTTTTAATAGCAAACAATGCGGTAAAATTCTGGTTCGATTCGAGCTGTAATCCGAAAAATGGCCAATGGGAAGTGCCTTAAAAGTGAGTGAACTTATTTTACGCACAGACATACATACATACACACATACAAACATCATCTCAATTCGTCGTGAGTTGATTGGTATATGAGATTTGATCCTCCGAGCCTTTTTTTTTTTTCGAAAAATCGTTTTTTTTTGAGTGAACATAAATATACGAGAAAGGCAAAACGGAGACAACAGTGGAGATGCATGGCTTTAGGACAGAACGTCGAAGGACAAACGAGAAGCCCAGATGTAAAGTGGTGAAAGTAACCATTTTGTCGATTTTGAGCTGAGCATATCATAAAATTTGGATTGGATGTGAATCCAATGACAAAAGGTCGAAAGACATAAAGGCCACCTGATCTAATAGCGGAATCAGTGATCCATTGTAGCATTATGAATAAAATTCATGCTTGCACAGCCCTATGTCCTATGCAACTATGTGCTGTCAAGTGGTGAGTTCCGTTTGCTGTTTTGGGTCCTCCAAAAACTCCCTTGGGTATATGTGCGTCCTCGGATCAACCTACGTATTTGGTTGTCTCTAAGCGTTTTATGACTAAGATACATACACACATAGCCTCAGGTGTGATCTATCGAGTAGCAAGTTCAATGATTCTTTAACCGTTATGTTGCTTTTTTCTACACCGTGTATTTTAAATGGGTGCTGGGTACCCGGGTACCCTGCCGGCCACATAAGGGTTAATGGTCTCCCTCGAGTGAAGGTCATCGTATCCGCGAGAGCTACTAGTTGTATCTATTAGGAATATGAATAAGGTTCATATCTATACAGCCTCTGGCATCTATGTTCAATCAAGTCTTAGTTTCTATAATTGTATGGCAGTATTCGAAGCTCCCTGGAATGGAAGTTACCCAGGCAACAATTTGATGCTGTACAAGCGATTTTCCTATTTTTATAACAGCATTTATTTGAACAATAGCTGAGCACAAGACATACAATTCTTTATTCAGCTCCTAAACATCTAATTATGGTGATTTTATCTAACTTTTAGCTGATTTGGAGTTCATTGAAAGGCTGGTTTAAGGCTTAATATGCGCTTAATCACTAATCAATAATTTTTTATTTATTTAGGATGGAAATCCAAAATTCAAAACTCTTTCGTTAGCATTGTTAACCATTTACGGCTTTCTATTTCCAGAAGAGATATTTAGGACTGTAAAAATTAAATCTATGGGAAAACTGGGAATTGAATTCGGACTTCCTTATATATAGTAACTCACCTTAGCACCTACACCACACACAATTGTATACATATTATCGAATATGAAAGCCTTCTATGTATTGTTGATTAAAGAAGTTGAACAAGCCATATTTCAGACCAATATTCTGCTATCATTGTGCTCAGCCACTGATGCCATTAACCAGCCAATGTTCAGCTAAAACACTCACTGTTCAGCATTTATTGCTACTTGGGTAGGCCATCTGATATACAAGTGTTAGGTGGAGCATTTTGAATAAAATGTGTGCTTACTCAGTCGCATAGTTACGTCGTCAAGTGGTGAGTTCAATGTCAGTTTGAGGATCTACAAGAACTTCCTTGAGATTAGGTCATCGGAGCTACCAACGTAGTTGGTTGTATCTTAGAGCTTTATGACTAAGGTTTTTACTCACACAGCCTCAGGTGATTATGATCTATCCAGTTGGGAGTTCAGTGATTCTATAAGGAACTTGAAGACCTCCCTTGAGTAAAATTCATCGAATCTACGAGAGCTACTACTTGTATCTTAGAACATTATCATACTCTTACAGCCTCAGGTATTTATATGTTCCATCAAGTGGTAGATTCTATACTTGTATAGTGGCATCTGAGAACCTCCCCAGGTCGTCGGATATATAAGCGTAACAATTGAATAATTAACTCTTATAGCATTATGAATGAAATGTACACACTAAAAAAATCTCAATTTTAATAGTGATACAATTGATCGAACTGCTTGAAAAAGCTTTGTCATAAACATAAATGTGCCACATTTTTACACTTTTTGAGACGTACGTATTAAGTTTATATTGTTTGAGTTCTTCCAGCCATAATGTTAAATCACAGAACTGATAATTTAGTTCTCTATGCTGTAAATTTACGCGATATGTTACAGAAACATAATGATTACTGATGTTGAACTGTCAAACAGCACCTTACAAAATCAGATGAAGACTGCAGTCGATTGAAAATTTGTTTATTACGAAGGTGAAACAGCATGAAAACCGCTCATAAATTTAACACCGAGTTGAGCCACAAACCTGGAAATGACAATCCGTTGCCATCAGCCGATGCAGTGGTAAACGAAAACAGCCACGCTCAGTTAATCAGAAGGCGGCTTTGTCTGCTTGGCTGCGATGACGGCTGCCTCAGTACTTACATACACGCCAGCAGTGACGACGCGACAGCCGAACTGGCATGTTCGTTTATGGTAGAAGTTGTTCATCTTCGACTGCTGTCTCTTCAACGTGGTGAGTCAACCGAGAGAGCAAGATCGAAAACTGACACTCTGAGGATCAAAGTTCGATTCCCGAATGGAACTTTTTGTATTTTTTTTTGTTTCAATATTGGGTGCTATAAATAGCACAGTTCTCAATCATGTATACAAGCAGCCGACGCGCTGAGCTGTTGCGGTAAAATTACATGAGTCAAACATTTTCCGTTTCCTGTAAAAATAAGATCGCACACAATTTTGCGTCATATGCGTTGCTTTTATATGTCGGACTTATATGACACAAAAATACAAGATTTTTTCGAAGTGTGTATGCTTACACACCCTAATGCAACTATGTGTTGTCCAGTAGTGTATTGATTGTCTGTTTGAGGATCTCCAAGAACTTTTTTTTTGTCTGTATTAACGAGATTTTTAGCCCTAGGCTAGTTCATCTCGGGACCCACGTTTTACTTCCCATCCGAAGGAAGAACCCACATTTTGTGAGTATGTCGGGAGGGGGAATCGATCCCAGGTCCTCGGCGTGATAGTCAAGTGTTCCAACCACCACACCAGGTCCGCTCCTCCAAGAACTTCCTTTATTACGTACATATAGGACACGCCATCGGATCTACTAACGTATCTGGTTGTCTCTACTCTAAGAGCTTTATGCCTAAGGTCGTGCCTCTGGAGCCGACCTACTGAAGGTCCATACTCACACAGCCTCACGTAACTATGGTTGTAACGCTTCGTAAAGTAGTGTAATAATTTATGGGACAAGTTGCAAAAATACGTTTTTACCTTTCTCGTACACTAAGTGTACTGGAAAGGCTATATGTTCACTCCAAAAATAACTTTTTGATAGAAGGCCTGGAGAGTCGAGTCACACATACCAATCAACTCAGCTCGCCGAATTGAGGTGATGTATGTGTGGGTATGTGTGTGTGTATGTATGTTGTGTATGTGTATGTACCTTACAAACAACACAGCAAAAAATTCTGAAAATTACACCCGACGTAAACAAATTTGGCATATAACTTTTTATCCCATCTCACTGAATTTTACGTTCAACAAGTTCTTGCATGTAATGTTGAACGCAAGCTTCATACTGAGAGCGAGCTATAAATTTAAGAACTGATAGAAAAATATGTGCAATATGACGGGGTCCTTTTGTTACAGGTTATATAATGTAACATTTTTTAACTGTGAAACTCACGTCACTTTTTGACAGTAAATCTCAACCAATTTTAATGACCGATGGTTCATTCGACGGGGAATCTGGTTCCATTGTTTTCTATTAAAAATGATTCAGATCGGTCCAACTATTCCGAAGTTATGGCCATTTAGGTGTTCCGGACCGGTACCCCAGGAAGAGGTCATATATGAAAATGCAACAAATCCATGCATGCGACACACCAAATCACGGTATTTTCGATAACCTGTTGAACAATAAGCCGGAAAATATTCGCAGACCATATCTGAACCGGTAGTGTTCCGGAAGCGGTTCCAGGTGTACCACCGGAAGTGGCCAAATATAAAAGTGAACCAAACCCAAGTATGCGACTCATCAAATCGCGGTTTTTCCGGTAATCTGATGAACGGTAAGAAGAAAAATCGTCTCACACCATATCTGAATCGGTAGTGTTCCGGAACCGATTCCGGGTGTCTCGCCGGAAGTGGCCAAATGTAAAAGTAATCCAAACCACATCATCCCACGGCTTTTTTGATGACCTGATGAACGGTTTGCAAGAAAATAGGCTCAGACTACAATAGTGACTACCGCTAGTGTTGTAGAACCAGCGTTGGGTGGTTCGCCGGAAATACGAAAGTGAACAAAATCGGTGCAATATAAGAGAACAAAATCTTGACAAAACTAAACTGCCGCCACTCGCATAACAGTCCCATCTTTGCTGGGTTTCCTATTCATATGGGACTGTTTTGCGAGTGGGGGCAGTAAAGCGATCTCATCAAATCACACGATTTTCAGATTTCTGAGGTTAAACTGTACAGTAGAATGATTCAACGAATTAAAATTCAATCCCAACAACAACAAACAATGTTTTTTTCAAACCTCGTTTGCGTCTAAAAAACTACGTAAAACTTTGATGAGACTGGTTGCACCCTCGCGCTCTGTAATGTAAATGAAATTTAGATGAGACTGAGTATGAGGAATTTCACTTGCTGTGCCAAGTGCTGTGCCTAAAAAACTTTGTCCAAGGTCGCAAAGTGATCGGCCTCCAGTGATAGTGAAGGTGGTAATGTAATCAACTATCAGGTCCGATTTTTTACAGCTCTGTCTATGCGTTGAATTTGTCAAGAATATGTGCCTTCAATAAGTTTCCCAAATCGATGATGGTTTGGGAAAAAAAATCTTGCTTTCAGGAACACTTTGACTTCAGTCGATGATAAGATCATAAGTACATATTCGATGGGAAAGGCACTACCACCACTAGGTGGATTAATTTGGGTTTTATCTTTTGTTTTTTCAGCACGAGTCTTACATTTATCCAATGAGGCTTGCAGAAGAGTGCTGAAAGAATCGAAAAGACGTTTATTTCTTCTTTTTTTAGCACGAGTCGTACAGAAATCTTCATTAAACTCACCTCTATAGCTCCCTAAAATCCCTTTGAAACCTCCTGAAATGCCCTGAAACATCTTGAAACGATTTAGAACTCCTCTGAACCCCCTGAACATCTTGAAATGCTTTATAATCCTTTAAAACATCTTGAAACGCCTCTGAAACCCTCGTGAATTTCACCTGAGAGCCTATGAAACCCCCTACCCGAGCAGAGGAGAATATCAAATTAATAACTACGAAATAACATAACCTGTTTTTATATCTTGGTTTGTTACAATTATCTTATCAATGCATTACTTCTCCATAATATCTTTTGTTGAGCAATCTTATTTTGTTATGAGCACGGTATTGGTATACATTCATAAAATAACATTTAAATAATATGTTTTGTTGTAAAACAAATTTAGTTATTATTGAACTTTAGAGTGTGCATAAATATTTAATCATCAATACCACAACGATAAAAAGTTTTGAAATCAAAACTACATCATTAGATTTACGTTGTTTTCAGCATTTCGTGATGGGGAGCTTATGCATAATCTCTCATCTGTCCACCTTCTTCTCTCTCTCCTCTTCCTTCTCTCTCTCTCTCTGGACTTACATCCCAACTGATAGCATACCAGCTTCTCAGTTTTAGTGTTAAAGATATTAGAGTCAACATTGATCAGCGGAGTTGAGCGACCTGTATCCAAAAGAACATGATTTCACGATTCCAACAACGGCAACGAGCCATTTTAGAAGATGTTTTCGATCAGTTGGTAGAATTTCAGGAGGAACTTATTAAATGGTGTATTAGAAATATACTATAAACTTTAGACTAATCTTCTGGGGAAATTAAATAAATTGGGTCGATTATGGTGGAGAGAGGGGGTACTTCTATCTCTCTTGTGGCATTTACCATACCTTATGTTAACCCTAAAAGGGATACCTTCATGGTCTCAGTTTCGTCACCTCGCTGAGTGTGTTCCATCAAAGACGAGCTCTGAAAGGCGCCTGGGGTGCAATGGACTCCAGGTACCCTTTTTAGGGTTAAAGATAAGGTACATTATTATATTTCAGGTATATTATAATCATACCCAATTTTGTTTTTAAATTATTATCAATAACATAGAAAGTTCAAAATTTGTTATTGAAATATTTTTATATTTATTATTATTAAGTTGTTTTTGGAACCAACAAAACATGTTTTCAAATTGATCTTCCAGGAACATTTTTTTGTTATGATTTTTGTTATTTTGCCGCTTATGACAGACAAGTTTATAACATAATATATTATGTTAATAACATGAAAATAACTGATTCCATTGCTCAGTTATTTTGCCAAAATAACGCATTTTATTATGGAGTTGTTATTTCCTTCTGCTCGGGTAAAAGCCCTCTGAAGCCTCCTGAAGTGGACAGAAAAACCTCTGACACTGCTCCCCCTCAAACCTTCCTTGAAATCCATCTGACCATCTGTTCTTTACGTCTGAAAGCCTTGACCTCTTTGCATCTGCTAGCAACTTGCCCTTCTAAAACTTCTTCGCAACCTTCACAGTTAGATAAAATCACCAACTTCGGTAATATTTTACCGAAATCTCAACCGTTAAGTTTTGTTTGCCGAAAAAAATCGGTAAAGTTTGACAGATAAACGATAACATTTTACAGAATTTTTGTAATTTTTTACAGAATTTTGGTAAAATCCATTACCGAACGCTCAGCAGTTGAGATTTAGGTAAATATTACCGAACGCGATTAGCTGTGTTGAAATCCATTTAGGTAAAGAATCCAACAGGCTAAATTTCTCTTTGGGCCGTCCCGACTCATTAGCTAAATGGAAGTTCGGGTGTATTCAGAACTTTTTATTTTATATTTATATTTTTTTTCTTATTTAATTCTGTTTTCGTCGATTTTCAAAACAAAGAGAAGGAAACATTTTTTTATAGTTATGATACAACAAAAATTGATCGAATGAAGTTTGGTTGAATGACATTCGAATAACATTTGGTAGGAAGTATTTTTGAACATACGGACATTTGTTCGAAAACTATGTAAGAGGAAGCATTTAATCGGCATAGTACAAACAGAAAACTTGGAACTGTCTTTGTTTAAAAAAAAAAAGGAAATTCTGATTAAAACCACAGTAAACATAAAAAATAAAATGGAAAACTCAAAAGAAGTAAACTATGTTCAAAAAAAGGACATGATTTGATGGAGAATTCAATATTTGCTACAAAAGAAAAAAAAAGGTAACCAAGTAAGTAAACTTTAAAGAGAAGCATAAGTTTTGAGAGAAGAAAAATCAACCTAAAAAGTCGAAAACTGCCTAGGTTTAAAAGAAACAGAAGATTTGATGAAAAGTCAGCAATTCACACACCACTAACAAAAAGTACATGTACTAAACAAGCAACCGTATGAGAAATTTTATTGTTAAGATGTATATTTTTTTTCACCTATCTTTCAAAACTATAAACAATATAAAGTACAAATTGTAACCGATATCCCAGGCTCAGAAAATGTCGTATAGTTCTTATCGCCAACGTTTCGATCCAGATGTTGGGGTCTTCTTTAGGGATTGAAATAAATCAATTTGTTTGACTCTGTGCATATCTCACTGTTGACTGATAGCTTTGGCAGTGTCATGGCACCTGGTGTAGACCTCCTAGTTTTTACCATTCATTCACCACCTTCATGGGTACTGGCAGTTAATGAGACGTGCAGTGAAAACGGGATCAGAGAAATTGATTACTTTTGAGCACCGAAGAGGATCCAAACATCTGGATCGAAACGTTGGTAATGAGATATCCAAATCTACACTTTCAATCCAAAATCTCACAAGAAAGAAGTCAATTTCCCAGTCGAACCTCTGCAAGTAAAATAAACTTTCGACCAAATGTGCATCCAATCGATTTTAAGTTACAGCGAATTTAAACAATTAAACAAATAAAACATTTTTTTAATTAAATAGATGAACAAAGCTCAGCCGTCGAACTTCAGCGTAGCGTGTTCTAGTTAACTTACAATATATTGACAACTCAATTGGTATCCAATTGCCTTCCTTTTTATAGTTCCAAAGATTGAAGTTGCTGTAACTTAAAAGATTTAATGTTGGAAAACGATGTATATTTTTAATAGGAAATTGTACGTAGAACCCCGTTTTGGTATTGAATATTTAAATAAGTTTTTGCATCTGCTTTATTGGAAATCAATGAAAAGAAAAACATCGAGAAAAAATAGTTAAAGACATTTGACTATGCTAATGGCAAATTTTGTGGCTAGAAATCAGCATTCCAAAAAAAAAAAAACGTAAAGTTAAAAAAAAATATATATGACGTCTTTAGTCCTTAAAATACCTTCAAGCAGCATCTTCGAAGACAACATTTCAATTCGATTTCGGCTCAGTTATGCTCATGTGGCGCCCGAGCCTTCCAAATAAACGAATAAGTAAAAAAAAAACATTTCAATTCAACACAACTTTTCTAGTCATATATATTCAAAGGCGAAAACTCTTTTTTCTTCATGCGCCGTTTTCAAAAGTTAGATGAAAAATACAATGACATACGTTTTTGTATGACATCTCATATATGTGTGAAATTTCATTTAAATTGCAAAGGTAGCATCTACGCGATTTATGCGTTTAAAACTTTTTTTTTTATTGTTGTGCAGTTGCACAAGGGATGAACATTGCAAGAAATTGTACATGATAACAACCGCTCAGCACAAATTTTCATGATATTTTCCTCAGATTATAATTAGCTGCAAAGCATCGTGTTATTATTATCAAATGCCGATCATTACATGACCGAGATTGAATTTACTTATCATCGCAAAAAAAACAGCCCCGTGAACTGCCAAAATCGTCCGTTCACCTACATTTGTTGCGAAATTAGACCTTTGCTATGCTTACTGCCCCTGGCACAGCCCATCGAAAGGAAACTGACAAAAAAATGTTTCCTATCGATAGCGGAGGCTAATGGAGCTCTCCCGGAAGAAGCGTGGTCTGGTAACGCCCTGCAAATATACTCTTTCGCTTACCTTCAGTAGGTAAAAGGAAAAAGCTTTTAGTTTCACTAATGCTTGAGGTTGAAGGTCAACATTATAATACTTCCTATGGTAAAGTAGGTACTTGAAACATGACTTTCATAATAAAAATTTTGTTTGTCAAGGAAGAGGAAAAGTACTGCTAACAACAATCTTTAGAGCTTTTGAACTGCTGCTTCTACAATAGAATTGTTGCCTTCTTCTGTTGAGCTTGTAATACCTAAGAGCTTTTTGGAAGTACTATTTATGAAATAATCCGAATCAAATCTTACTACCTTATATTGATATTTACATGTACACTAAAAGTGATCTTCATGCCATGTTATATAAATACCATAAATACTACGAATAATGATGAAAAATATAATTTTATATGTGCCAATTGCACTGTCGTGACATTTATTAACCCTCCCTGGTTTTCACACCAGCGTATCTGTCATATTAACCTCAGCATCCTACTACTCTGTAACAAATTGCTGCTACGATATCAACTTCTTTGTCACTTAAATCTTAAAACACAAACCAAGCACCAACTTCTCACGCTGCACCGAACCTATAAAAGGCAGTTGTTTCCCCTCATCAAAAATTCCCCAAACCGTGAAATTGAATCACTGCAACGCAAATACATTTTGTCGTCGCTGCTGCGCCACCACACTTTCATTTCACCGCACAGTAAATCACCCATCCCCCCTTATAGAACTGCTAGTATTAGAAGGTACCGCTGCGCGGTGCCATCTGTTCATCCGGTCGGTCGAGCGCCAACCGTAAGGTATGTACATTACTACAATGTATTGTAAGTAGGCACGCATTTTCCCACCCATTAATCTCCCAACAATTTGTATCGACAAGCTCGGTCGCTTTCGATGCGTTGCGGTGGCGGTGTCGGCAGCGGCTGTGGCAGTGGCGGTCTAATCGCCCCAAATGTGTAAACACTTTTGCTCATTTCCCACACCCACCGCCGATGGGCGTAGGGTTACCATGCATTGGTTGAAATCGTGAGGGCTCTTATCTTGCTTTCTCGTAAGCATTGCTTCAGGAATTGCCGACAATTTATTTTTTATTCGAAAAATAAGAAATGATTTCAAAACCTTTTTATAAGTATTTCTTCTCAGAATTTTCCAGATTTTTTTTTTCAGATGTTACCAAGTGATTAATCCAGCTTGTTCATTACTTTTTCCTTTAGTGTTTTTCCATGAAGTCCTTCTCTAATTAACTTAACCTTTTTGCTTGATTATCTTCTGGAGATATTCTAGGAAGCTAAAATATCTCAATAGGGTATACTATTTACAATTTGCCCCGCCTCTTCTCCTTAAAGTTCATTGGAATTCCCCTGAAACCTCCTTGAAACTCTAAGAAACTCCCCCTTTATTCTCCACTCTAAAACTGACATGATACCACTTTTCGAGCAGTACATATGATCTACTTAAGTTTATGTAATTCTTTTACCAAATTTGGTCATATGAGAGTTGCTCTAACTTGTGCCGAACATGCGTGTTACTCGAGCTGAATTCTCTCCAAAACCAACCGTTTGAGATTTCCCAAATACCTTTCTGATGAGGCAGCAGGGACGAAAGTCCTGGGGCCTGACGCACCCCCCCGCTTGCGAGTCAGCCGCGTAGTCGCCGGCTAAGAATAGGTCTACTAACCCCAATTCAAGGTGTCAAGCGACCCGTGCTGAGGAATGAGTGATCGAGGGGGTGAAAAAGATGCTCGATCTTTAACGGAGCCTGTGGGGTACCTGGGCACCCCCCACAGTAAGCTGTCCCTTACCGCGTTAATGCAGGGCTCTGGCGTGGTGGACATTCTTTCCCGTGCTACTCGTGGGATTTAATCATGAAGTCAAATAAAAATCAGAATCTAGGTGGAAATAGTGGTGGGATCAACCCCTTCGCAAGAAGCGGGTTGATGAGATCTCCGACAAGGAGAAGTGAGGAGATAGGCGCTGGGAGTTGCGTACGCAGCTCAAGCGTGGGTGCTCCAGTCCACTTCCCGGCAAGCCAGCCGGTGGAGGTTATGGAAGGAGCGTGGTTGTTGAGGGCCGTCAACCGAGGATCCAAAGGACGGTCCGCAATAGAGGTGGCTGAGCAGCAGCTTGGCAAAATCATCGACTTTGCGTCCACTAAGTCGAACATAAGCAAGGACCTGAAAACAGCCTTGCTTCGACTTAGGGCGTCGATCGACGATGCCAAGCAGGAGCACGCGGCACTCGCGTTGCTGACTGCTGCAGCAGCGGAGCCTGCAAATGAGAAAGTGCCGAAGTTTACCCAAACGGAGGCCTTCTCCTTCGCAGGAAGTCCGAATAAGGCGGAAGCGACTGCTCGCGACAAACGGGGCAAGCAATCGCAGAAGCGGGCGAGGCAACCATCAGGCGAGGAGCTGTCTGGCGGTGCCCGCAAGGCCAGGCGAATCATTACCCCGAAAGTCGGTAATAATGCCGGAAGGTCGGACCCCAGCCAGGGTTCCCGGAAAGCTGGGAAGGGTGGGCCTGAAAAGGCTGGCCCGTCCCGGAACGATGGGAACAAGGGGTTGCGACCGCTAGTGGGCCCTCAACAGCCACAGAGTAGGGCGATCCAAGGGGAGGACCCCCCTTGGACGAAGGTAGAGCGGAAGAGGAAGAAGAAGGCGAATCCGCAGGTAGTAGCGCAGGACGCCAAGCCAAGGCGTAGGAGGGCAGGTGCCAAGCGCGAGAAAGGCGACGCTATCGTCATCAAGACGGAACAGTCCAAGTACTCGGACGTCTTGAAGATGATGCGAAGCGACGCCAAGCTTGAGGGTCTTGGAGCCGACGTACGCAGTATTAGACGTACTCGTACGGGCGAGATGATCCTGGAGCTGAAGCACCAGAAGGAGCACAAGGGCGCCGCCTATAAGAGGCTGGCAGAAGAGGTCCTTGGTGAGGGTGTGCAGGTGAGGGCTCTGACACATGAGGCGACTCTGAAGGTCAAGGACATCGATGAGATCACCGAAGTGGAAGAGCTCGTCACGGCACTGCGGCAACAGTGCGATGTGCAGGTGGCCGCCGCAGCCGTTAAGCTACGGAAAGGGCCAGCAGGGACACAGATAGCTTTGGTTCAGCTACCTGTGGCGGACGTCAAAAAGTCCGTTAAAGTAGGGAGCATAAAGGTGGGTTGGTGTGTATGTCACCTGACATTCCACGAGCCACCAGAGGTTTGCTTCAGGTGTCTGGAACCAGGACACAAGTCGTGGGACTGCAAAGGCCCCGACAGGCGCAAACTGTGCAGGCGATGCGGCGCTGAAGGTCATAAGGCCCAAAGCTGCACGAGTCCGCCCATCTGCATGATCTGTACCGGGAAATCCTCGAACAACAGACATCCGATGGGTGGTCCAAGGTGCCCGGCCTTCAAGAAAGCCGCAGTGAACAACAAATCACAGTGCAGGTGACGCAGCTGAACCTGAACCACTGTGATGCGGCTCAGCAACTGCTTTGTCAGGCAGTTTCTGAGTGGGAGACGGATATCGCCATCATATCGGACCCATACCGAGTACCCGCCGGCAACGGCAACTGGGTCGCGGATGGGACCAGAAAAATGGCGGCGATATGGACGACGGGTAAATACCCCGTTCAGGAGTTGGTGTCTACTACCTATGAGGGCTTCGTGGTCGCCAAAGTAAACGGGGTCTTCTTCTGTAGCTGTTATGCGCCTCCGCGGTGGCCGATCGAGCAGTTCACGCAAATGCTGGACCGCCTAACGACCGTGCTAACAGGGCGAAGGCCGGTGGTAATAGCGGGCGACTTTAATGCCTGGGCCGTGGAATGGGGAAGCCGTTTCACGAACCAGCGGGGTCAGATCCTGCTAGAAACACTGGCCATCTTAGATGTCGACTTGGCTAATGTCGGTACCAAGAGTACCTTTAGTCGAAACGGAGCGGAGTCAATTATTGACGTGACCTTTTGTAGTCCTGGCCTAACAAGTAGTTCGAACTGGAGAGTAGATGATGGCTACACTCACAGCGACCACCTGGCGGTTCGCTACAGTATCGACTACAATAACAGCAGACAGCGGATAGAAGAAGAGGCGGCTAGGCCAAGGCCAAGCCCTCGCAGGTGGAAGACATCATACTTCGACGAAGGGGTATTTAGGGAGGCGCTCCGCCGTGAGCGAAACTTAATCGGTTTAGACGGCGACGAGCTGGTAGCGGTGCTCTCACGTGCGTGTGATGCGACCATGCCTAGGCGAGTCCACCCTAGAAATGGGAGGCCATCGGCTTACTGGTGGACCGACGCGATTGCGGACCTGCGCCGCGCCTGCCTACGGGCTAGGCGGCGGATGCAGCGAGCACGATCAGAGGAAGAGCGAAACGAACGGCGGGTGGTGTTCGCCGCTGCAAAAGCCGCGCTTAAGACCGAGATAAGAGCAAGCAAAAAGGCCTGCTTTGAGGGTCTCTGTCAGAGTGCCAATACGAACCCGTGGGGTGACGCCTACAGGATCGTTATGGCCAAGACGAGAGGTGTGATGGCTCCTACAGAGCAATCTCCAGAGATGTTGGAGGGGATCATTGGAGGACTTTTTCCGCGTCATGATCCTAGTCCTTGGCCTCCTTTCGTAGGACAGCCGGGGACTGGGGCTGGCGATGATTGATTGATTTGTCTTTATTAGAGAGACTTTCAGCCCTTGGCTGGTTCGTCTGTGGGCTGGCGATGAGGAGAGGGTCACCGATGTGGAACTTGCGGGGATAGCTAAGTCCCTTAGCGTAGGTAAGGCCCCAGGTCCGGACGGAGTTCCGAACCTGGCCTTAAAAGTAGCTATTGCAGAAGCTCCCGAGATGTTCAGGTCTGCTATGCAGAAATGCCTGGACGAGGGAGTTTTCCCAGAAGCTTGGAAGAGGCAGAGCCTGGTACTATTGCCAAAGGCGGGGAAACCACCCGGAGACCCGTCGGCATATAGACCAATATGCTTGATTGACACGGCGGGGAAGGTGCTCGAAAAGATCATCCTCAATAGAATGTTGCGGTTCACCGAGGGCGAAAATGGTCTTTCGAGTAACCAGTACGGCTTCCGGAAGGGGAGGTCCACCGTAGACGCTATCTTGTCGGTTACAAAAACCGCCGAGAAAGCACTCGAGCCTAAGAGGAGGGGAATTCGCTTTTGCGCGGTAGTGACTCTGGATGTAAGGAATGCGTTTAATAGCGCCAGCTGGTCTGCTATTGCCGATGCGCTCTTGCGTCTGGGGATACCGGAGTACCTGTACAAGATTCTCGGAAGTTACTTTCAGAATCGTGTACTAGTCTACGACACGGAGGTGGGTCGGAAGTGCTTTCACATAACCTCAGGAGTCCCGCAAGGTTCCATCCTGGGTCCGGTGTTATGGAATGTCATGTACGACGAGGTGTTGAGGTTAGAGTATCCAGTGGGAGTGGTGATTGTCGGATTTGCCGACGACATTACGCTCGAAGTCTACGGTGAAACGATCGAGGAGGTAAAGTTGACTACCAACCACTCGATCAAGGTTGTGGAGGCGTGGATGCGGTCCAGGAAACTGGAGCTGGCTCACCACAAGACAGAGGTGACGGTTGTTAACAACCTGAAGTCGGAGCAGCAGACGGAGATCAGTGTAGGGGACTGTACTATCCTGTCAAAGCGCTCCGTCAAACACTTGGGCGTGATGATCGACGATAAGCTTACCTTCGGTAGCCACGTCGATTATGCCTGTAAAAGAGCCTCCACAGCTATTGCGGCACTGTCCCGGATGATGTCCAATAGCTCTGCGGTGTACGCCAGTAAGCGCAAGCTTCTGGCTAGTGTTGCTACGTCCATACTTAGGTATGGTGGCCCGGCGTGGGGCAAATGCTACCGACGGAAGCTGGAAAGTACTTACAGGCTTATGTGCCTGAGGGTTGCGAGCGCGTACCGTACCGTGTCACACGACGCTCTCTGCGTCATTACTGGTATGGTGCCTATCAGCATTCTTATCAGTGAGGACATGGAGTGCTTCGAAATGCGCGGCACAAGAGGCATACGCAGGACTGTCAGGATGGCCTCTATGGTCAAATGGCAGCGCGCGTGGGACAGTTCCACCAAAGGAAGGTGGACCTATAGGTTGATACCGAGGGTAGATAGTTGGATTAATAGGCGCCATGGGGAAGTCACATTCCACCTGACACAGGTCCTTACAGGACATGGTTGCTTCCGACAGTATCTACACCGTTTCGGGCATGAGGATTCTCCCGAATGCCCAGTGTGCAATGGTTTAGAGCAAACGGCGGAACACGTTTTGTTCGTGTGCCCGTGTTTTCGCACAATGCGTGACCGCATGCTTGCCACATGCGGGGAGGACACAACTCCGGACAACTTGGTCCAGAGGATGTGTAGGGATGAGTTTGGCTGGAACGCCGTTTCAACGGCTATTACCCACATCGTCTGGGAGCTACAGAGGAGGTGGCGCGTGGACTCGGAGAATGGCTAGTCCAGATGCAGTACAAGAGGTGGTCCAGGGGTTCGGAGTCGGCTTCGTAGGTCATACCGGTGCCCTGCGGTCGAGATCGACCCTTACAACGATTAAGTGGCCGCGGAGAGGAAGTCCCGGTAGCGGTGCTGTCGTGGCGTCGGTCTACTGGGTTGGATCCGAGCCCGCGGTTGGAAAGGGGTCCCCGGCAAGGGTCGGGGTAGGTGAGATCCTGCTGTCTGCAACCTACGGGTGCATCTGATAGGGCCTGAAGGGTAGTGATACCCTTCCTTTGCGGGCAGGTCAGATCGGGTTGCACGTGGGCATCAGCTCTTGATGTCCGCTCAGCAGTAGGGCGCGGGCGGGGTTGACCCTGCCCGCCTTCCGAGGACAAAGGGAGTGGCGAGGACCACTCGGGAAACTGGCTAAGCGCCAGCATGCTACCGTGATGGACTCTCCAAAGCGAGCCATCGATGTTCGTTGCTGCAGGCTACGCAGCTAACCTTGTGGGTGCGATGTGCACTAGCCCCTCTCTGAAGCAATACCTTCTTGGTGGTTCCGGAGAGACGTAGGGTTTGGCGACCATAGGAATGGTTTAGTGGGTACGAGGAGAGAGTAGTCCTGGATTTTACTTTTGTTGTAGAAGACGGCCTGTCAGACCTACACTACCCTAACCTTCTGTTAGGGTGTCTGTTGTGCAAATTATCCCCCTATGGTTTAGAAGGAAAAAAAAAATACCTTTCTGAAACCCCAATAAAACCTTGTGAAATCCTCTGAAGCACCTCCGAAACCCACTTAAGTCTCTTCAAATTCCCCTTCTCTGAAACCCAAGAGGAACCTTTTTTAAATTATCCCCCACGATACTTTCCTAGACTCCACTAAAAATTTGCATGGCCCTTCTTAACCCGTAAACACCCGGAACGATCTTTTTTTGGTAGAAATGCTATATCTTTCTTGTTTTAAAACATTTCACCCTGGAATCTTTTTTATACTTTACTATTACTTTAGAGCTTTTAGTAGAACTTGTTACTTCAGACTCTAGTTTAATTTAAAAAACACTTCACTTATACTTTACTTTTGCAAAAGAAAATAAAAAATGAATAACTCTTTTAAAGAAAAACTAGAAAGGACGAGCAAATTCCTTTTAATTCTACTACTGTGCTTATCTTCGGACAGATAGGCCTATTTCGTCTGTGACTTACAGACTTCTTCAGCGTCAAGTCGAGCACTTGACACTGAAGAAGTCTGTAAGTCACAGACGAAATAGGCCTATCTGTCCGAAGATAAGCACAGTAGTAGAATTAAAAGGAATTTGCTCGTCCTTTCTAGTTTTTCTTTAAAAGAGTTATTCATTTTTTATTTTCTTTTGCAAAAGTAAAGTATTAGTGAAGTGTTTTTTAAATTAAACTAGAGTCTGATCTTTTTTATAGTCAAGGGAAATAGTTGTGCTACAAAATTATTGGTACCTCCCCCTTTGCACCCTCCCTTTTTTTGCTGGTAGTCGACAATACGTGGCTTTTTGTATGTTTTTTATGCATTCTTCATGTTTTTGCTCAAATTTCATCGTGTTGCTAATCATCAATAGTTTTGACTGATCCTTGACATGCAATGTATCACTACCCATCATCGGCTGTTGAAGTTCTCATCCCAGAGCTATTCTAAGGCCTCCAAAGTACTCCGAAGTTTGTGTCACAAATCCAACATTCTGAACCAAATTTTATACACGATGACTGTTCACAGAACATATTCTACGGTACTCATAAAGCCTCAAAGCACCCGAAACAAAAACCATTAGAAATGCATTGGGTGGTCTAGGTCACCCAAACTACTCTGGAATTCATTTACCCAAGATATACAACATCAACCATCGAATGTGCTCAGTCTGTTCAAAAAAAATAGCCATGTTGATGTCCATTAGACCTCGCAATGCTACGAGCAACTCGATATTCTAATAGTTGGACATTCGGTGATATACAAATGGTCTGCAACACACTTTGAAGTTTGGGTTACGATATCTACACACTGTATCATGCTTTAATTGTAAAAAAAAATATTCGTGGAATGTAGTACACACTGCTGATGGAGCCTCAGTGCATAACTATAATGCTTTTAATGTTATTGTTGTTTTAATCGCCGCGATTTGATGTGCTGGTAGTTTATCGATTGGTTTTCGGCGAGACCAAATTGGTCTCGATCAAATTGGTTTCGATTGGTTCTCGCCGAAAACCAATCGAACCAATCGAAAACCAATTGGTCTCGACCAAATTGGTTTCGATTAGTTCTCGCCGAAAACCAATCGATGAACTACCAGCACATATAATGCTTTTAGTACATTCATGGGATATTCCAGGCTTTCCTAACTATTCTAGAATTAGGACCGTCAAGATCTACAGGATCTTGTTTCTCTTCACTCCATAGGCATAATTCTTTCACGATTGCGTCTGTTGCACCTCATTGTATTATCAGTATCTCTATTTGTTGCTATTTGGGTGTCCACTGGCGTACAAATGGACCCAATGTATTTTGAATATTGGGGTATTTTTATTGTAGCGAATGCTCACGTAATATCATCTACGCTACTCTTAGACCCTCAGAGTGCAATTCTGATAACTAAGCAACAGTCATTTGGTGATCTAGGTCATCTAAACTATTCTGGAAATAAGATCTTCAAGTCCTACACGCTCTACTCTTGCATCTCATTGCTTTATCGGTGTAATTCCTCCGAAAAATTCTTCAGATTTTCTTCCAAGACTTTCGCCAAGAACTCTTCAAAGAATCCTTTCAGGTATTCTTCCAAGAACTTCTGCCAATAATTCCTTCTAGAATTCTTCTAGGAATTTTTCAAGAAATTCATCGAAAATCCTTCCACGAGTAAATAAAAAGAAAATCGCGTTAAGTACTGTTCCTTTGAATTCCACTAAGAATTTGCATCCTTTGACAGATACGTATTTCGACCTCAACTGTAAGGTCGTCTTCAGTGTCTTGTACTTGACTCGACTCAAGTACAAGACACTGAAGACGACCTTACAGTTGAGGTCGAAATACATATCTGTCAAAGGATGCAAATTCTTAGTGGAATTCAAAGGAACAGTACTTAACGCGATTTTCTTTTTATTTACAGATATTCCCCTAACAAGCCCAGGTTAATCATCAATTTCCACGAGTTCCTCCAAGAATTCTACCAGAAATTCCTACAAGAATATCTCCAGGAATTTCTCAATAAAACCCTTCAAGAACTCCACCAGGAATTCCTCCAAGAAATTCTGCCAAGAATTTCTCAAAGAATCACTCTAGATATTCCTTCAAGAATTTCTCCAGGAATTCCTCCAAGACTTCTGACAAGAAATTCTCGAAGCATTCCTCCAGAAACTCCTCCAGGATTTTCGCCACCTTCAGGAATTCCTCTAGGAATTGCTCCAGAATCTTTTCAAAGAATTTCTCCAGAAACCTGCAGAAAATCCTCCAGAAATTCTTCCAAAACTCCACCGATTCATACGATATTGCTTACAGGCATTACTCCAGAAATACCTGCTGAAATTCGTGAAGATTTTTTTTTCAAAGAAATATCTACAGAAATTACTTCAGGAAATCCCCCAGGAACTTTTTCAGGAATTCCTCGAAGAATTCCTCCAGGAATTTCCCAGGAATTTTTTAAGAATTTTTTTCATGAATAACTCCAGAAGTCTTCCATGAATACCCCCAGGATCCTGCGGGGATCCTTAAGAAATTCCTTAAGAAAATACTACTGGGATTACTCTAAGAATTCTTCCTAGAATTTCTTCAGGGATTTCCTCAGAAATTCCTCCAAAAAAATCTGGATGAATTACGCCATAAAAATCCTCCCGAAATTTCTCCTTCAGGAACTCCTTAATAAATTCATTTGTGAATTCCGCCAGGAAATCCTCCAGAAATTCCTCCTGAAATTTCTTCAGGAAGTCCTCCAGAAATTCATCCAGGAATTCTTCTAATAATATTTTTTAGGAATTCCTCCAATAATTCCTCCAATAAATCCTCCAGGAATTGCACCAAAAATTTTTAGAGGAATTTCTTAAAGAATACATCCAGGAATTCCTCCAAGACATCTGCCTAGAATTCTTCCAGGAATGCTTCTAAAATTCTTACAGGTCCTTCTCCAGGAATTTGACCAGAAGTCCCTCTAAGACTTCTGCTAAAAATTCCTTCAAGAATTTCGCCAGAAATACCTCCAGGGATTTTTTCAAGAATTTCCATCAAGAATCCATTCAAAAAAACCTTTATTTTCCTTCATGTATTCCTCCAAGAGTTCAAGATTCTTCAGGAAACCTCAAGAATTTCCTCAAGAAAATACTCCTGGAACAACTCCAAGGATTCCTTCGAGAATTTCTCCAGGGAATTCTTCAGGAACTGCTCCGAGACTTCTTCCGAAAATTCGCCCAAAAGTTTGTTAAAAAAATCTTCCAGGAATTTCTCCAAGAATTGCTCCAGATATTCCTCCAAAACTTCTGCTAAGCAGTTCTCCAAGGAACTCTTATTGGAATTTTCCCACGACCTGCTCGGATATTTCTGTGGATAATTTCTTTAACCTTTCAGGACGCGCGCTATCAAGCAACCGAAACTGTACCGCGCTCGCGCTGTATACGACGAGCGAGATTTTTTGGTAGTGTTGTACTCTTTACAACAGCGCGCGCGTTGAAGGGTTAAGAATCCCACCAGGAATTTGGCTAGGGATTCCTTTATAAATCCATCTTGGAATTCCTCCAGGAATTTTTCAATAAATATCTTCAGGAATTCTTCCAGGATATCCTTCAGAAGTTCCTTCAGAACTGAATATGGGAATCTCCTCAGGAAACCCTTCAAGAACTCCTCCAAGACATCCGCCAAGAATTCCTCCAACAATTCCTTCCGGAATTCCCTTTCATGAGTTTCTTCAGGAATACCGCCACGTCTTCTTTCAAGAATTCCGTTTTTTTTTTTTCAGAAAAGGAAGGGACCTCACACCATGCTAAGAACCTTCCTCGTCCCTAAAAAAACCCTACATGCAAATTTTCACGCCAACTGGTCTAGTAGTTTCCGAATCCATGAGGGTCAGACAGTTATTTTCAATTATATCAATTTCAATAAACATCGATTTCAGTCAAATGAGAATAGAATTAACTAAACATATGAATCAATACTTATTTACATATATATGTACCTATCGATTTGAAAAAAAAAACAATAAGAAAGTGTTCTCATGAACATCTGATAGCTTGAATTCAGCGAAAAGTTTCTGCAAAAAAAATATGAAAATAATTGTTGAACCAGGTTAATAATGCATAAAACTTATTATAATGGCACTGATATCTCAATTCTTGAATTTTTACCTATGATAACAACTGAAATTTAAAAAAAAAAACTTTTCTTTTGTCTTTATTTATAAGGGTTTCAGCTTGAGAGCTGGTTCGCCTTCTAAAAAAACTTGTACCGTCGTTCGAGGTATCATTGGGCCACTATTCAACAATGTAAGTATATCATGTGCTAAAATGCTAGAATACATAATAATAAGATACTTGACATCCACCGTAGGATGCTCTGACTTATGTTGAATCCATGGGATCGATGGATCAATGTCGCCCTCCAGGCCCAATGTCACCCCACACGACGGTACCTACAAGCAAGGGTGCGACCATTCATTTGCAAAGATTTACATTTATTTGCTATTGTTGCCACGACCGCAGCACCGGCAACCCGGCCTTCGACATCTGGAGATTCCCTCCATCAACGCTAGGCGCGCCACTGAACAGACATATGGATTGGAGGAAACTTTTGATCGATTCGTATGTCAAGGGGCAATGTTTTGATCTCCAGCTAACGTGTTCATAAATGTGCTATATTGGAATCTTAAATTTACTTAAACTGTTGATGAATTGTAGGATTTGTTTAATTGAATTGATTTATTTAGTGCCTAAATGTTCTCTCCTAAATTACAGATAAAGATCTCATCTTAAATTTACCTAAAACTACCTTAATTTGTTAAATAATCTGTTTTGGGACGTGGAAGGTTAGAACAACAATAGATTTTAGTATTGAATTATATAACTAATAATTGAGATCTTCTACAGGTTGAATTAGATACCTTTCATAATCACATTATTAAAATTTGAATTGACTACCTATTATTACTCTTTGGTAAGCTGTTTAAGATGCTAAAATTGTGCTAAAGATGTATTATAATCCTATAATAATCCCAGCAGATAGATTTATGACGAGAATTGGATTGACCGTGCTTTAGTTTGGCATAATAATGCACTATTAAATGTAAGTTGAATTGATACGGTTTAAGAATGTGATTGAACTTATGAAATCTTTTCAGCTTGAAGCATACCAGAAATAAAGTTGCTATCAAGAATAGTGCCAAGTTTGTTTGACGCAACAAACTTCAAGATTTAATATCGATATGGATGCCCAGCACCGAACAGCCACCCCGCCACCACGACCTGGATACAGTTGCGTTGCCTGTAAGCGCCCGGATTCGGCCGATAATATCGTAGCCTGCGATACATGCAGTCTTTGGTGGCATTACACATGCGCCGGTGTCACCGATTCGGTAAGAGACCAGGAGTGGACATGTAGGAGATGCCTTCCAGCTCCCACGGTACCACAGTCGGTACGATCCACTACGTCGAGTCGCAGAGCCATCCTCCAAATGAAACGGCTGGCTGAGCAGCAAGAACTAGAGAGAAAGCAGCTGGAATTGGAGAGGAAACAGTTGGAACTTCAGAAGAAGCACTCGCAGGAGAAATTCGATCTGGAAGAGACGTTAGCGGAAGAGGAAGACAATCGTAGTGTCAGAAGCCGCGTGATCGAGATTGAGTCTCGAGAGAAGCAGGTATCCACATGGATTGATCAGCATACCCCCGCAACCAACCAACCGGTCGTCCCAGCTTCGCATGTAGCAGCGCTTACTGAGCTTCCACAGCCGATGCAGCCGCTGATCAACAATCTACCGGATGAGGAACAAGGAGCTGTAGGAGGATATGATTGTTTGAGACAGCCAGACCCCCAGAAAGCTACCACGCCCACCGATGAAGTGACGATCGAGCGAGCTGTGCAATCAGGTTTTCAACAACTGCAGCAGCAGCTGGCACAGTGCCAACAACAGCCAGAACCGACACTTGCACAGATTCAAGATCTGGAGGCACAATTGCAGAGATTTCGGATTCAACTACAGCAGCGAAACCAGTCAACTCCTCTCAAGCTACCTGTGCCAAGCACGAGTAAAGGTGCGATTCCCAAAGCGCAATGTATAACGCAGACGAACAGGGCGCGAGAACCAGTTGAGAAGCAGACAGATCCTCTTGTAGATCAGCACGGCAGAGACACTGTTCCTCTAGCTAAATCGGTTCCGATGGCAGCTCCATTAGAGCAATCGCGACAGGTAATATTCTCGAATCGGTCTGCCAGCAATCTGATTTCAAACGAGCAACCGCGTTCCCATCAAGCGCGATCGGATCTTCTTCCACATGAAACAGATTCATACGAGCAGCCGCGTACGCTTCACGCGCCCTCGAACATTCTTCCTCCAGGATCGGATCCATTCAGACAGCAGCACTCGGCGCAGTTCAACTACTACGATGCTCCAGGCAATTCGAGCTCCCTTGCGCAGCCGCAGGTCTATTCTGCACCGTCGAGTTTCCCAGCTGTATTACCGACCGCCGTTCTACGTCGACCGTCCCAAGAACAACTCGCTGCAAGACAGGTGATGCCACGCGATCTGCCCGAGTTCTCAGGTGACCCAGAAGAATGGCCGATATTCTTTAGCAGTTTCACTAACTCCACGGCCGCTTGTGGGTTCAGTAATGTGGAGAATCTCGCCCGCCTGCAACGCTGCCTGAAAGGTAGCGCCTTGAAGTCAGTGCGATACTATCTCCTATCACCTGACTCCGTTCCGGATGTGATGGACACACTACGAACGTTGTATGGACGCCCGGAGGTTATTATCAACAGGCTTATTCGAACCGTGCGCGAGACGCCAAATCCCAAGTCCGAGAGATTGGACTCCCTAATTGACTTCGGAATGTCCGTCAGAAACCTGACCCAACATCTGGTTGCAGCCGGCCAGCAAGCGCACCTGGCGAACCCGGCGCTGCTTCAAGAATTAGTTGAAAAACTACCAGCCAACGTGAAACTGCAGTGGGCGCAGCATTTGTCATTCCGCCCTGATGCAAGTTTGCGGAATTTTAGCGATTTTATGTCAACAATAGTTGAGTCGGTTAGCAAAGTGGTTATTTTTTCCGGCGGACAGCAGGACAAGTCGCGGAGCAAAGACAAAAGTTTCGTCCATGCACACGCTGAGCAACCAACATCGGGTAACGCAGTGAAAGACAAAACAGAGCAGGATAAAGTTTGTCTATTCTGCGGAAAAGCTGGTCATCGGATGAAAGACTGCACTAAGTTCCAAAAACTCGCAGTGGACGATCGATGGAAAAATGTGCAGATGCTGAAGGTTTGCAGAACTTGTCTTAATCTACACGGGCGACGCACGTGCCGCATATCAAGTCGATGTGGGATAGACGGCTGCCAATTCCGTCACCATCAACTGCTACACCAGAAGAGCGAAGAAATCACCAAGAAGACGCCGGAAGTCAGGAGGACAGAAGATCATGCACACCACCATCATGAGCAGTCCATTCTGTTCCGCATCATTCCCATAAAAATCCATGGGGCTACAAAATCCGTCAATGCGTTTGCCTTTTTGGACGAAGGCTCTTCCGCAACGCTCGTCGAGCGCAGCTTAGTTGAAGAACTTGGGATTGAAGGTCCAAACGTCCCGCTCTGTCTCAAGTGGACGGCAAATATGACAAGAAACGAGGAAGAATCGCAGGTAGTATCATTGGAGGTATCTGGAGTTGATCAGAAGAATCGGCTCCACCTAGTGAACGTCCGCACCGTAGAAAGTTTGAACCTACCAAATCAAACGCTCCGCTTCGATGAACTTCAAAAGGACCACCCTCATCTGAAAGGCCTTCCAATCCATAACTACGAGAACGCTACTCCTAAGCTCCTTGTAGGCCTTCGAAATTTGCAGTTTGCAGTACCGCTGAAAGTCAAACAAGGACGAAGCGGTGTCATAGCGACCAAAACGCGTTTGGGATGGTGCGTATACGGCAGTCTGGACGAGGTTGAAAACAACGCGGAGGTCAGCTACCACGTGTGTGAATGTGAAGCCGAAGAGAAGCTGGAGCAACTAGTTAAAGAATACTTCAATGCTGAAGACTGTGGAGTACGCCATCAGGATATCCTGGAGTCCGATGCCGAAACGCGAGCACGGAAGATCATGGAAGCGACGACACGCAGGATAGGAAACCGTTTTGAAACCGGGCTTGTGTGGAAGACAGACATCGTGGAGTTTCCTGACAGCTTTCCGATGGCGTTACGCCGTCTGCAGTGCCTCGAGAGGCGCATGGATAAAGACCCACTTCTAAAGGAGAACATCCACCTTCAAGTGCAGGAATACCAACAAAAGGGCTTTGCACACCTAGCAACAGAAGACGAGCTTGCCGAGGCAGATCCCAGGCGGATCTGGTATCTTCCGTTAGGAGCAGTCTACAACCCCAAAAAACCGGGGAAGGTGCGATTAATCTGGGACGCAGCGGCAAAAGTAGACGGGATCTCGTTGAACTCCCTTCTGCTACCCGGCCCGGACCTTCTCGTATCGTTGGTATCGGTGCAGTTTCTTTTCCGTCAATATCCAGTCGCCGTCAGTGGAGACATCAAAGAGATGTTCCACCAGATGAGAGTTATCGAACGTGACCGACCTTCTCAAAGCTTCCTGTTCCGCTATATAATGGACGTGTTAACCTTCGGAGCAGCCAGCTCTCCAACGTCAGCTCAATTCGTTAAGAACCGAAATGCACAGGAGTTTGCCAACGAGTTCCCGAGAGCTGCTGATGCCATAATCAAACGGCATTACGTCGACGATTATCTCGACAGTTTTGAGACAATCGACGAGGCGAAGACGGTTTCTGGCGAGGTGAAATGGATCCATGCACAAGGAGGCTTCGAGATCCGAAATTGGTCGTCTAACCAAAAGGCAGTACTGGATCACTTGGGAGAAGCTCCGAAACAGGAAACGATAGATTTGTCCCTGCAGTCGAAAACGGAGCGTGTGCTGGGAATGCTGTGGTGCACAAGAGAGGACGTACTATGCTTCTCTACAGTCTTCAAGGACGAAATGGCGACACTGATTGAAACGGGAACGAAACCGACTAAACGCCAGGTACTCAAATGTATCATGAGTCTGTTTGACCCGTTAGGCCTACTGGCGTGCGTCCTGGTACACGGGAAGGTAATAATGCAGAGCATATGGCGTAGCGGCATCAAATGGGATGAGTGTATCGACGAAAACGTCTACCAAGAATGGACAAAATGGATTGGCTTGTTGGACGACGTTAGCACTGTAAAAATACCTAGGTGCTACTTCCACAATGCGAGTTTGGATCTGTACCGTTCGTTGGAAGCACACGTTTTTGTCGACGCAAGTGAAGCTGCATACGCAGCTGTAGTTTACTTCCGTATTGTCAACCAAAACGGAACTGGAATATGCGCTTTAGTGTCTGCGAAAACAAAGGTGGCCCCACTAAGGTACGTCTCCATACCAAGGTTGGAGTTGATGGCGGCTGTCCTAGGGGTTAGATTGTTCTCATTCGTGCGCGACAACCATTCCGTCAAAATCAATCGAGCAATCTACTGGTCTGACTCTGAAGTTACCCTAGCTTGGATCCGCTCGGAACATCGGAAGTACCGCCCGTTTGTAGCTTGTCGCGTTGGTGAAATACTGTCGTCGACCAACGTGAAGGATTGGAGACATGTTCCCAGCAAGATGAACGTTTCAGACGAGGCAACTAAGTGGACTGACGGGCTGTCTCTTGGAGCGTCAAGCCGCTGGTTCAATGGCCCAGCATATCTGCAACTGCCGGAAAATGAGTGGCCCAAATCGAAACGATCTATTGCGACTACTGATGAAGAGTTGAGAGCGTGTCATCTACATCAAGAATCCGACGTTCTGTGCTCTCCCATAGACTACAGCCGATTTTCCAACTGGAATCGGCTGCTACGTACAACGGCGTATATGATCCGTTTCGGAACGCCTCGTAGTCGGAACACCTCGGGAAAAAGAATTGATCACTTGTTAACACACGAAGAATTGAAGGAAGCCGAGATTCTGCTGTGGAAATTAATACAATCAGAAGCATATCCGGATGAGATTGCGATTTTCTCGAAAAACCGGACTCTACCGATGGACAAACAACTAGTTCTGGATAAATCAAGTCCACTTTGGAGTCTGACACCTATGCTTGACGAAAATGGGATTCTTCGCATCGATAGCCGCATTACAGCAGCCCAAGGAGTAGCAGAAGACCTAAAGTTTCCAATTATATTACCTAGGAAGCATTCGGTTACCATCCTCATCGTCAACGATTATCATCGGAAGTTCCTGCACGGGAATTCTGAAACGGTGGCCAACGAAATACGGCAACGATTTTATGTTGCTCATTTGCGCACCGTAGTTAAAGGACTGGAGAAGAGATGTCAGAATTAGGCAGGCGATGATTCAGACACCTAGTGGATTTTTCCGGCGGCCTGTTTCCAAATTGGCTGTGCTGGACGTGGCAGGACGCAGTGAGGCTGCTGGACCCATACATCCTCACGGGGAGGGGGATGTTGCCACGACCGCAGCACCGGCAACCCGGCCTTCGACATCTGGAGATTCCCTCCATCAACGCTAGGCGCGCCACTGAACAGACATATGGATTGGAGGAAACTTTTGATCGATTCGTATGTCAAGGGGCAATGTTTTGATCTCCAGCTAACGTGTTCATAAATGTGCTATATTGGAATCTTAAATTTACTTAAACTGTTGATGAATTGTAGGATTTGTTTAATTGAATTGATTTATTTAGTGCCTAAATGTTCTCTCCTAAATTACAGATAAAGATCTCATCTTAAATTTACCTAAAACTACCTTAATTTGTTAAATAATCTGTTTTGGGACGTGGAAGGTTAGAACAACAATAGATTTTAGTATTGAATTATATAACTAATAATTGAGATCTTCTACAGGTTGAATTAGATACCTTTCATAATCACATTATTAAAATTTGAATTGACTACCTATTATTACTCTTTGGTAAGCTGTTTAAGATGCTAAAATTGTGCTAAAGATGTATTATAATCCTATAATAATCCCAGCAGATAGATTTATGACGAGAATTGGATTGACCGTGCTTTAGTTTGGCATAATAATGCACTATTAAATGTAAGTTGAATTGATACGGTTTAAGAATGTGATTGAACTTATGAAATCTTTTCAGCTTGAAGCATACCAGAAATAAAGTTGCTATCAAGAATAGTGCCAAGTTTGTTTGACGCAACAGCTATTACATATCTCAGTTCATAAGCATGCTATCGAAAAACAATGTATGGATGAATTTAACCTTGTAGTTTTATCTGAAAGTTTGCCGAATAATATTGGGGTCGCAAACGTATAACAAAGTCGTGAGCGAGCTGTGAAGGCATCTCTCCACGCAGTGAATGTAAATTTCATTCACGCTGTGGAAAGTTGCCTTCACAGCTTGCTCACGACTTTGGAATGCGTGTGCGACCCCAATGTTATTCGGCAAACTTTCAGATAAAACTACAAGGTTAAATTCATCCATACATTGTTTTTCGATAGCATGCTTCTGAACTGAGATAATAGCAAATGAATGTAAATCTTTGCAAATGAATGGTTGCAACCTTGCCTACAAGCAGACCAAAATGATTGTAGTTGTGAAAAAAAATATATAAAAACATAAAAGGTGGGCTGAGTGTACCAGTTATCACCTTAATCATTCCCTATTTATCCATAGTGGTTATTTAAGATAAACATTTAAATTCTTGCCACTAAAACTTTCATAATAGGTCAAAGCATGAAAACTTTCTAAATTTTCACTATGGCCAAATAGGGAACTACTATGGATATAACTGGTACACTCACTCTACAGTGATAATTTCTAATGTATCAAAATTTTACTGATTTAAAGGTTCTGGGAAACAAGTAACAAAAAAAAACGGGATTCAGATTTGGTGAAAATTCTGGCGAAGATCCGAACACACTTCAGGAATTTCAGGCGAGAAACACATTTTAGAAAAAGTTCCAGATTGCATTACCAAGAGAAATCGTTATTGAATTTTATTTTTGGAAAAGTAATTACCTTCTATGATGATGATGATGATGATATTGTTCTACCATCTATTATAGCAAGGCAGCTGCCTATAGCACTGGAATAATCTGAAAAACGATTTGATCAAGATTGTGCTGTTGTTAGTGGTCAGTCATTTTCCTGTATGAAGGGTCAAAAAGGGTTGTGCGGACCCGGAAGCAGAGACACTTGCGCGAAACCCGCGTCAGGGGAAAAGAATCTCCTTCCAGAAGAAAGTTCTCACGAACAACTGCAAAATCAAGCCCTCGATTGACAGAATACTCCCAATAGATGGGGTCGAAGAGCCCGCCCTCAATCCACGAAATGTTAACAACAATGAGGAGGCAGTTCCAAGCTCTTGTCCAAATCGCTTCAATCGGGTGCCATGATGGTCCCTCCCTTTCCCAATATATGATGAGATATGTATATGTAATGTATGTGAGTGTGTGTTGTGTATGTTTTGTTATACATTTGTATGAAAAACAGTCATAATAATGACGAAAAAGTAATTACCTTCTATAGGAAAAAAATATAAATATACATCCAAATTCCTAGAGAAATTGGATGTATATTTTATATTTCTCATGGTAATTAAAATATCATATTTGAAAATTTCTCTGGCAGAGTTTGTGTGGGAAGGGTTGTAAGAGTGATCTGAAATGATAAGAAAGATTCAGAGTGAATAGTCATGTTTAGTAGAACGCACTCTTTCTGTTTTGAAAAAAAAAAATTAAAAAAAAATCCCAACCTTCATGTTATCTGCTAGAGATGAAGTGTTAGACATAACGCTTTGCTGTAGTAGAATTAGTCATGAGCTGACCAATTGGCATGTGTCAGATGAAGAATCCTTATCTGACCATCGCTACATCTTGTTTGAACACGTGAATGTTACTTCGCAAACATTGCGTTTCAGGAATCCCCGGCCAACAAACTGGGATCTTTTTACTGATTTGGTTGCGGTCAAATTTCATGGATATTCACCATCCATTGGCACTCCAAGTGACTTAGATGATGCCGTTGATACTACAACGACCTTCATCATAAAAGCTTTTGAAGAAGCATGCCCTCTACGGTCTGTGAAAATCACAAGAGGAACCCCTTGGTGGAACTCTGATCTGGCGAAACTCAGGAAACAAATTAGAAAGAGTTTGAACAGACGACGTTCGGCTGTTTCGGAGGCTTTCAGGTCGGCTCGCAAGGCCTACAGGAAAGCTCTACGGTCTGCTGAACAATCCGGCTGTACAAATGTTGTACAAATGTTTCCAGTTTGAGTGAAGTCAGTCGGTTATACAAAATCCTTGCGAAATCCAAGGATTTTCGAGTGAACGAACTTCGTGTGCCAAATGGCGATCTAACTTCCTCTGATGAGGAAGTTCTGGAATGCTCATTCAGCACACACTTCCCTGGATGTGTGGATATTACATCTTCCCATGAACCTGATGTATTTTCTTGTAGTTATGATTCTCTGGCTTCGGCTCGGAGTATTGTAACTATAGAATTGATTGAGTGGGTACTTAATAGCTCCCCGAGCAAAGTACAATAACTGAGCAGTAACAAACTGATAACTAGTGTACGCTCCAGAACTCATTTTACAATTTTGTGTTATCAACTTGGTAGTTCATGTTACCATTACCTGTCATCATCGTCGACAACAACAACGGAAGTTAGTTATCAATGACCGTTGCAAATATCTTTCTGATAACAAAATAAGTTTTCAATTGAATAAAATTGATAGATTTACAGAAGCTGTTATCAGGGTACCTTTGATGATAACATAATGAGATATTATATTGGTATCACGGGTATACTTGGTTGTTATCATGTTTGTTATGTTGCCTGCTTATTCAGCCACAATGAGAACAAATTTAGTTAATTATTTTTGATATCAGATAACACAGTATGTTATCCGGTTGTTATGAAACTTTGCTCGGGTCTGCTCCTTTCAAATCTCCTGGGGCAGATGGGATATATCCTATTTTGCTTCAGAAGGAATTTGATTATTTCAAACATGTTTTGAAAAAAAAAACTATTTGTTTGCAGTTTTGCTACAGGGTATATTCCCAAATCTTGGCGGGATATTACTGTGCGGATATTACTGTGCAGTTTATTCCGAAACTGGGTCGTGCGGCGTATGAACAAGCAAAGAGTTTCAGACCTATCAGTTTGACCTCTTTTCTTCTGAAATGCTTAGAACGCATTGTGGATCATCACATCCGTGATGTTCATCTGGCCAACGTGCCTCTTCATGTGAACCAACATGCCTACCAATCTGGTAAGTCCACTGTGACTCTTTTACACAAGGTTGTTTACGATATCGAGAAAGCATTCGCTCAAATGCAATCTTGTTTGGGTGTTTTCTTAGATATCGAGGGTGCCTTTGGCAACGTGCCTTCCGATGCCATATTTGAAGCCGCACGGAGTCATGGTATATCTCCAATGATTTCCAATTGGATTCATCAAAAGCTCAAAAAACGATGTCTCTCTCGACATTGCGTCTAGCAGGGATTAGGAAATTGAGTGTTTATGGAGTCTTGTCACCGCTTTTGTGGAATCTCGTGGCAGATACTCTATTGAGGCAACCCAATAATAGCGGTTTTCCTACTTATGGTTTTTGCCGACGAGTACCTAGCATTGTTAGTTGGTATGTGTATCACCACTCTTTTCGACCTGATGCAAAGCGCCCTTCAGGTAGTTGAGGGTTGGTGTCACCAATATGGCCTTTCGGTTAATCCGAGTAAAACATCTATTGTTATTTTTTCGGAAAGGCGAAACCGTAATGGCGTTCGACCTGAACTTCTCTTTGATTCTGAAATCTGGTAAAGTACAGGTGATTCCAAGTTTTCCTGAAAATCTCACACAGCAAAAAAAAAAATCTTGTGATATTGTTGCGTATGAAAACGCATCTAAAATTTGAACATAGATTAGACTAAATATATTTAAACTTTAGCACCTCTAGTCTCTGTAGCAAAGAGAAACATAATGTCAAATAGAAGTGAAGATCAGTAGCTACAGCGAGGAAGTGGTAGAAGGAGCTAAACCACCGAATATGTAAGATTATTTGTACATGTTTATACATTGTTTTATTCAATAAAATATCATTTTAGCTTTATAGCTGATCGTAGGAGAATCTACGTTTTTCCTTTCTGCTGAAAGAGTCGGGACTCGCCACCACCTTCCGCAACCGCAACACCCATCATTTTCGCTGCACATCAGTCGCGTCGTAAAAGGGATGTAAACAATTACATCATTTTCATGCAACAAATTAGCTGCCGCAGCTTGAGAGTGGGTCTAGCAATCGCTAGAACCGGATCTTTAGATGAATCATATATAAGTAAAATATTGGCATGGAATCGTACACTGATCCGTTGATTGTGAGGCATATCCCTTACCTCTCGGCTATTTCACCGAGTTAGAAGGAAGGTGATAAATATGATACTGCTTCTAGGTATCTGCTGGAATGGGTTTGTTGATACTTTCCAGTGCCAACCAGGGTGTGCATGGTGAGTGTGATAATTGTTGGGAAATGATGTAACCGAGTGAGATTACGTTCGAAAATGAATACATCACCAGAAATTACGCGCCTGGATATTAGAAAATTATTTGCTGTGCACATTGAGTTCAGAATCAAGAAATGGCCTTGGGGCTATCCATAAACCACGTGGTCATGAGGGGGGGGGGGTGGTCGGCCAATGATCATTTTGTATGGACGAATAAAAAATTTTGTATGGACTAATGACCACGCGGGGGGGGGGTCAGAAGTCCTAAAAAAATGACCACGTGGTTTATGGACAGCCCCCTTCGGGCAATGCCGGCGAATCTTTGGTACAACTTGGGGTCTAAAATCCAAGTATATCAAATGGATCTACACAACTGTGGTGGCAAAATGGCGAAATGAGAACGATCCAATCAAAGTTAGGCCAACTCCAAAGCATGTGCTTAATGTCGATGTCTGGAGCATTCTCTCAACTCCCATGGCAGCGCTCGAAGTTCTCTTTGAAGTTTACCAACATCTCAGTTTCCATTCATCTCAAACAAGAAGCACTTTCTTGCACTTACCGCCTATGGGTACTCGGCTTACTAGAGGAAACTCCTGTGAATCGCAGTTCAAAACACACCTCGTTGTTTCTACTCTTGGTGAATTGGGACAAAATTGTCCTTGCTCCAAGTGATCTTACATTTGCTTGTAATTTTCCATATAGGATATTTTCCACGAAATTCCCATTCCGGGAAGAGTGGACATCTGGCTATCTGGAGAGAAGTATTTCAGACGGCATCGTATGTTACACTGATGGCTCCCTTCTCGAAGGTCGAGCAGGTGCTGGTGTTTATTCTCGTGAGTTAAGGCTGTATCAGTCTTATTCATTTGGTAGACACTGCGCCGTTTTTCAGGCCGAAATCTTTGCTCTTATGTGCGGAGTGCAGTCAGCACTTCAGCAGCACGTAATGGGCAAAGTAATATACTTCTGTTCAGATAGCCAGGCTGCTATTGAAGCACTTGCTTCGGCCAACTCCAGGTCGAAGATAGTTATCTCGCTTGTCGAGCTCAAATCAAGGAGCTGAATTCAGCAAATGGGTACCTGGCCATTCTTCCATCACTGGAAATGAATGGGATGATGAGTTAGCTCGCACTGGAGCATCATATGACGCCATTGGACCTAAGCCAGCTATTCCGATATCGAAGTGTTGGGTGAAGCTTTAGATTCACACCTGGACTGTTACTCAACACAGACAATACTGGATTTGTTTGGAGTCATGTCGTCAAATCAAATTGTTTTGTACTGAGCCATCTCCAAGGGTGGCGAAGTATCTTACAAATCTGTCAAAGCAGAATTGCAGCATGCTGGTCAAAGCATTGACTGGCCACTGCCGACTCGGTTATCAGATGGCAAATATTCAGCAAGCTGATTCATTTGCCTGTGATAGCTGTGAATCCGATTATGGAACTTCGTATCATTTAATATGTAACTGACCAGTTTTTGCGCAACTGCGTTTCCGAGTATTCGGTAAACACTAATTTAATAAAAAATAAAAAAAAAAAACAAAAAATTTGGAAACGCATCCAAGTTTTGCTTTAAGGTAAAATATTGAAACAAAATATATTTGGAGCCAATATGACCCCGGCAATGAAACCGAGCACAACAAACGTATTCGAGGCCAACGAGGTTGCGCAGCTGGGGCATAATTAGCCGACTCCAGTTAAAGCTGATTTCTTTTTCTAAACAGTGTACATCTTTATAACCATATTTAAATTTTTCGAAAACTTAAGGAAAAAGTCCCTAAAACTCTCTGATGACACGAATTTTGTCCATCTTTCTTAAAAATTTACTCCATACAATCGAAAAATCTATAGATTTCAGATTTTTTTTTGATAAATAATGTTCAAAACGATTTTAAGTTATGCCTAAAAAACTTTTTCACTTAAAATCCAAATCAAAAATCTTTGTTTAAAGTCCATCACTTACGTTTTATTTTAAATAGCTATGTTATCCAACTTGTTTGGTAACCCTATCGGCTGCATTCAATCAACGCACCGGGCTTTGGCATCGACACATGTGTTCCGACCGTAGAAGCCGCCATTTATCAACGAATAAACAACATCTAAATTTTCCCCCCACACCGAAGTAGGTAAACTGGGGAAAAGCATAAGACCAGCGCGAGACGAGACGACTCCGCCACGATCGACGACTTCAACTTTTAGGCATTTTTTATTTGTCGTCAAATTACACGCTTGGATGCGATAAAAAAAAAGAAAATTTCCCCGGCACATCAAGAAAATAGAAGAGGGAGAAAAGGAATTTGTTGTCTACCTTTTTAAAAATTATTGCGTTCCTAAGCTTCTTACTAAACCACACCAACCAACTACTAGATGTTACCGTGGGACATTAATTTTCCAAATCAAGAAAGCAGTTAGACCTCTGAGGTTGCCGGCGCTGTTGTAACTGACTGAGGCGCTAGAACGTCTGTTCTGGCTCAAACGGAGGGGAGTTTCTCAAGTGGCTGAGCATATGCATCGACACGTGTGTTTGTGTGTAGAAAAAAAGGGCAGAATAGGAAAAGTGACAAATTATGATAATATATTGCGCGGAAGCATTCCACTAAACGACGGCATTATAGAGCGATGAACTGGTGCTGCCGGTGCATAATGTTTCGAAACGAGTTAATTCCGAAGGTAGTTGTTCCACTTGAGGGAAGCAGAAAAAGAGGGGAGTATTCTGCGCCTTTTTCCGATAAAATCTCCAGTTACATCACATAACTCAGTGAACAACATTGCATGCAAACAACAGATAAGTATCACCCTTCCCCAGCCGTTCTGCAGCCGATATTGACCCGATTGGGAAAAGTTTCTTTTCTTTTCAGAGAGAACGGAAGTGGAACGGGTGAGTTCGTTAGTACTTTACAGCTCGCAAGTACTTAGAAGAACGAGATGCCGATTTTTTTTCGTTCACTTCCATCTAGCAGCTAGATCGTCGTTAGAGAAAGACCCTCGTGCAAATGTGCTGCTTCGAGTGCAAAAGTAAAGTAGTTGCACGCCCCATATCCTGACCTTTGGTCCCAAACCGAACGAAAGCAAGCGTTTTCTTTTCGGTCGGTGCTTTTTGGTTCGAAGCCAGAGGCGGGATAAGTAAAAAGTTCTGCATGGGAGGGCGTTTCCGAGCTACTTCCGGAGGGGTGCTCACTTTGGCCTCCGGTTACGGAGTGGATGGTTTTTTTTCTACGTTCTTCGATAATGGTTGTACCTTCTAGAGGACTTCGGGTTCAAGTTTTCCAGCGTCAATCGATTGAAGGCGAAGAGAAGGGAAGTTACTTTGTAATTGGAGGCTGCGTTCCTAAAATGATGTTCGAGTGAGATTTTTCGAAAATAATTCAGCATAGCATGTCTTTTCGGCAGAAATTTCCTTACAGTTTCTTGCAGGATTACATTTTGAAATGCAAGCAGGATTTTTGCAGTAGTTTCCTCGTAGATTTCTCCAGCGATTCTTGCAAGAATTCCTCTATGGATATATTTAGATTTTTTCACAATTTATTTTGAATTTTTTGTAGGCATTCCTCCAAAGGTTCTTTCAGATATTTCTTTCTCTAGAACATTCTCAAGAGATTCTTCAAGAAGTTCCTTCAGGTTTTCCTCCAAGGGCTGCTCAATGAATTCATGTTAGGGTTTTTTAGAGCTTTCGTTGGGAATTGTTTTAGATGTTTTACTGTTGATCCTTCAGGATCATTCCATCGCTTTATTCCTTGGTTCTTCTCAAATATATTTTCAAGACATAATTTTAGAAGTACCTGGAGAGGGTTCATCACATCTTCCAGGTTATTCTTTCGAGATTCGTTCCAAAAAATCCTATCCTTCAAAAATTTCGTCAGTGATTCCCTGAAGAATACCTCCAGCAATTTGTTATTCAATTTATAATAATTCAACAGGTTTTCCTTCAGAAACTCCTCAAAAGTGTCCGTTGGAAATATCCTTAGGAATTTCTTCGGAAACTAAACCTGAACTAAGTTAAGAAATTTCATTAGAAATTTTTCAAAATTTTTTTTGAATTATTTGCAGAATTCCTCCTTAAGTTTTAGGTATTTCCCCAAAGATTATTCCAGGATTTCTTCCAGAGGTTACTTTAGATATTTCTTCAAGAATTTTAGTCCACCAATTCCTGCTGAAAAAAAAAATCAAGAGTTTCTTGTACTAACCTATCAAGCTAAAAATATGTGTTAACCCTTCCGTTACCAACCCCCCCTAACGAGAGTGCGAAAAAAACACTCTTTTCGCTTTATTTTTTTGTTTTTCAATATTTTTCAACCAAATTTTGACACAAGAAGCGGATATCCTTCTAGTTTATGGATTTTCCAGGGATTTTTGGAATGGCCACCTGGTTCCGGAGTTATTCCGGAATCAAAATGTGTCATTGGAATTGGCCATATTGGATAAAGTGAATTTTCGATATGAGAACAGTTTAGTTTTTAGACCTAAATGAACTAGAATGATAGAAACATATGTCTGGAAGTCCATATCGGTCACTAAGTGCCTTGGAACCAGTTTTACGGATGTTCCGGGGTCAATTTTTGAATATGTTTCAATACCATCACGCGACACCTCAAACTTCGTGATTTTTCAAGATACATCATTCTGAAGTGTTTTTGTATAAACCGAAATACTTTTGGCCATTTTGGAATCAATAAGCGGATTTCACGGGAATTGGTTCCGGTGGTTCCGGTATCAATTTTTGAATATGATTCAATACCATCATACGACACATCAAACTTCGTGATTTTTCAAGATACATTATTCTAAACTGTTTTTGTGTTATCCGAAATACTTTTGGCCGTTTTGGAACCGAAAGGCGGATTTCACGGGAATTGGTTCCGGTGGTCCCGGGGTCAAATTTTCTAAGATGAATAAACACCATCATGCGACATATCAAACTTCATGAATTTGAAAGTTATAGAATATTATTACGATGATTGGTCATTTAGAATACATTTGGATATTTTGGAACCGGTTTAACGATTTTCCGTAATCCAGTTCCGGCGAAAAGTTTTGGAAAGGGTGCAATACTAACATTTGGAATTTCAAACATCGCGGTTTTCAAAATACACCGTTATGTGCTAGTTTTGCGTTGAATGGAATACTTCTGGTCATTTTAGAACCGACAAACTGATTACCGGAAAATGATTCTAGCGGTTCCGGGTTCCATTTTTCGAATGTGAACGAAACAGTATCATGCTACACCTCGAAATTCGTGGTTTTTCAAGATACATCATACTAAGCTGTTTAATGTTATCCAAAATATTTCCTCCTGGTATTTCTTCAAGGCCATGGGGTTTTCAAGGAATAACTCTATCGATTCTTCCAGTGAATTATCTAGGTATTCCTTTATGGATTCCTCCCGATATTTCTTCAAATTTCTTCTCTTGGGTTTTTCCAGGCATCTCTGAAGTTTCACCAGACATTTTTGCAGAGATTCCTCCAGCAATCCCTCCTAGGATTATTCTAGAAATTCCTACTATGATACCTCCCGCAATTCTTCTAGGGATTTCTCTCGAGATTTCTATTGTTTTTTTTTCTGGAATTCTTGGTGAGGTTATTGAAGACAATCTTCTTGAGATTCTTCCAGAAGTTTCTCCGGTGATTCCTCCAGGAATTCCTTCAGAGATTTTGGCCTGCGATTTCTCGAGAAATTCCTCATGGGATTCCTCCAAGAACTCGTATCGGCCTACCTCCAAGAATTGATTACCTGCAATTCCTTCAGAGACTCTTTCACGGATTTCTCCGGAATGCTTTTAAAGATTATTCCAGGGATTTCTCTAAGCATTCCTCTAGGTATATATTCAAAGAGCATCTTTTAGGATTCCTCCAAGCATTCCTTATGGGATTTCACAAGAGAATTCTCTAGTAATACCTACTAGTCTATAGAAAAATCACTAGCAGTATCACCAGAGGCATTTCTGGAAGTATCCTAGGAAGACTATTCGAAAGAAACCCAGCAAGAATGTCAAGAGAAATCCATAGAGGGTTTCCTGCAGGTATCACAATAAAACTTTCTGGAGGAGTCATAGAGGATATTCCTGAAAGAAACACAGTGGGAATCGCTTGTTGAATCCCAGCTGGAGCTCCAAGAGGGATTCCATTGGAAATTTTCGGAGAAATCCTAGGATAATGTTTCTGGAGTAATTACTCGAGGAAACACCAAAGGAACTTCAGGAAGAAACGTAGAAAGATTACCTTGAATCATCCCAAGAGTTTTTGAAGGAACTCCAGGAAAATTATAAGAAGAAACCCTAGAAAAATTAGGTATTACAGTAAGAATTTCAGGATGAGTCCTGCGAGAAATTGCTGAAAGAACCACAGTAGGAATTGCTTTGACGAATCCAGCTGGAACTCCTTCAGGAAAGCCAAGAGGAGCTCCTGGAGCATTGCCATGACAAATTCGTGGGGGAATCCTGGGATATAATCTAAGCTTTTCCAGAAGTTCCTTCGGTGATTGCTCCAGGAACGTCTTCAGAGATTTTATTCAGGAATTCCAGCTGGGATTAAACAGTTGCAACTGTGGTTCTGCCAACAAATCCTCCCAGGACTCCTCCAAACGTTCTTGTCTTCATTAGTACCTTCAGGAGTTCTCCTAGAATTTCTCTAGTGGTTTCTTGATTATTCAATAATATTTGCTGGGATTATTCAAGGCAATATTTTGAACATTCTGCAAAAAGTTCCTCCGGCGATTCTTCTAGGAATTCATTTAGAAATTTTATTGCGGGATTCCTTCACTCATTTCTCATGGGGTTCCTCCAGGAGCTCCTCGTGACCTTCCTCCAGAAATTTCAGCTGGAATTCTTCAACAAACTCTTCCTGCGGTTCTTCCAACTATTCTTGCTAGGACTCCAGGTATTTTTATCCAAGAAATTTTATCCAAAGATTCCCTCATAAATTTCTCAAGGGATTCCTCCAGGAGCTCCTATTGGCCTTCCTGAAAGAGTTCCTGCTTGATTCCTCAAATCAATGTTTTTCCAACAATTTCATCCAGGACTCATCCAGAAATTTTTACTGTAAAACCTCTCGGAAACCATCTAGGATTTCTTCTTATAATTTCACCTAGCGTTCCTTCGAAAACTTTTGAGATGATTCAAGGCAATCTTTCAACGATTCTCCCAGAAGTTGCTTTGGTGTTTCCTCGAGAAATTACTACACAGACATTATCCTGGGATATCTCAAAAAAAATTCATGGAATTCCTCCTGGAGCTCCAGCTGGGATTCTGCAAGCGATTCCTATTATGATTCTTTCAGAAATGCCTGCTAGGACTCCCCCAGAAAGTTTTATTGTGATACCTGCAGGAAAACCTCTATAGATTTCTCTTAACATTCTTGCTGGGATACTTGGAGGAATGCCTCTGGTGGTACTTATAGTGATTATTCAAAAGACTAGTAGGTATTACTAGAGAATTCTCTTGTGAAATCCCATAAGGAATGCTTGGAGGAATCCTAAAAGATGCTCTTTGAATATATACCTAGAGGAATGCCTAGAGAAATCCCTGGAATAATCTTTAGAAGTATTCTGGAGAATCCGTGAAAGAGTCCCTGAAGGAATTGCAGGCAATCATCTCTTGGAGGTAGGCCAAAACGAGTTCTTGGAGGAATCCCATGAGGAATTTCTCGAGAAATCCCAGGCCAAAATCTCTGAAGGAATTCCTGGAGGAATCGCCGGAGAAACTTCTGGAAGAACCTCAAGAAGATTGTCTTCAATAACCTCACCAAGAATTCCTGAAAAAAAAAACAATATAAATCTCGAGAGAAATCCCTAGACGAATTGCTGGAGGTATCATAGTAGGAGGGATTGCTGGAGGAATCTCTGCAAAATGTCTGGTGAAACTTCAGGGATGCCTGGAAAAACCCAAGAGAAGCATATTGAAGAAATATCGGGAGGAATCCATCAAGGAATACCTTGAGATTTCATTGGAAGATTCGATAGAGGTATTCCTTGAAAACCCCATGGAGAAGGTCTTGAAGAAATACCAGGAGGAAGTATTTTGGATAACATAAAAACAGCTCAGAATGATGTATCTTGAAAAACCACAAATTCAAAAATTGATCCCGGAATCACCAGAACCAATTCCCGTGAAAGCCGCTTATCTGTTCCAAAATGGCCAAAAGTATTTCGAAATCACGAAGTTGGAGGTGTCGCATGATGGTATTGAAACTTATTCAAAAATTGACCCCGGAACATCCGTCAAACTGGTTCCAAGGCACTTAGTGACCGGTATGGACTTCCAGACATATGTTTCTATCATTCTAGTTCATTTAGGTCTAGAAACTAAACTGTTCTCATATCGAAAATTCACTTTATCCAATATGGCCAATTCCAATGACACATTTTGATTCCGGAATAACTCCGGAACCAGGTGGCCATTCCAAAAATCCCTGGAAAATCCATAAACTAGAAGGATATCCGCTTCTTGTGTCAAAATTTGGTTGAAAAATATTGAAAAACGAAAAAGTTATAGCGAAAAGAGTGTTGTTTTTTCGCACTCTCGTTAGGGGGGGGGGGGGGGGGGGGGGTTGGTAACGGAAGGGTTAATGACCCTGTAGATATGCTTGGAAGAATAATAGAGAACAATCAATATGAGAGCAAAGTCGCTCTATGGCTCACGTTAATACACAGATAAAAATAATGATATTTACACCTCATGTAAACTTCATTTTAGTCATGTAAACTTAGTGTTATGATGGTTTACATGATATATCATGTAAATTTGTGTTATATGTCATGTAAATACTCAGAGTCATGCTGAATTACATGACATATAATGGAAGTTTACATGATATTTTATGAGTTTTACATGATATGTCATGTAAACTTCTGTGATATCCCACGCTCCAATTATGTGCATTATATGTCACAGAATTTTACACTCTTTTTTCGATCTGTGTAGGAATTGCATATAATTTGAAAACATCAACCCGTACTCTTCAAGAGTTTGTGCAAATAATTCGTGAGATACGATGGAACAATAGAAAACAATTTGAACATATTTTAAACGATGGATTAGTGTAATATAAAATTGTAAATATTATAACGAAGGAAAAGCTTAATAAAGGTTATTATTGAGAAAAAAAAATCTACATTAAACTACAGGTATCTTGTGCAGTTCTTTCAGAAATTTCTTCAGAAAATCCTCAGAAATTTTCTTTGAATTTAAAAAAAAATCCATAATTTTTTAGTGCAATATCGGGAAGATACACTGAAAAATAATAGTTGAGGAATCTTGGAAGTAATTACAGGAGATGTTTCTGAAGGAATTGCAGTAGCAATTTTAAAGAAAACCTTTGTAAGAATTACTGCAGGAAGCCCTGAAGGAGTTTTTTTTTAAGAATTCTTGGAGGAACTCAGGAAGAAATTTTTGTAGGATTTTGAAACGGGATTTTCTGAAAAAAAATCCACAGGAGAAGTTTTGCTAAAATTCCTAAAGAAATCCCTGAAATACTGAAAGAGTTCTTGGATGAAGAAATCGCTGAAGAAACTTCATGAGGTTAAAATGGAGGAATTACTTAAAGAAACCTTGATGGAATTTTTGAATAAGTCTTTAGTCTGATTTCTGCAAAAATGGAACCCCAGGTATCTCATAAATTTCAGGGGGATTTCTGAAGAAGCTACTGGAGGAGTACCAGCAAAAACTTCTGGGTTAGCGCTTGGGGAAACTCCAAGAGATTTCTTTTTAACTTTCGAAGGGTTCAAGGAAAAATATTTCAATAGAGTACCTGAAAAAATGCCTGACAAAACTACTGAAATTAATAATGCAAGAATCCCTGGAGAAATTATTGATGGATTTTGGAGAAGATATTATAGAATCTTCGTAGACCACCCATGAACTCTACTGAAGCTCTTGAAGCCCTGAAACCAACTGAAAAGTTTTGAAACGCCTTTAAAACCTTAGAAAATCCCTTGAGATACTGTTGAACCGCCTATTTTCTACTGAAGGCCCCCAAAAACCTCCTGGAATCGCACTGAAACGCGTTGATGTCCTTTGATACACGCTCAAATGCCTTGGCATACATCAGAAAATCTTCTTGAGACCCCCTGTGGGCTTCCTGCGAATTCTACTGAAGCCTTATGAAATTTCTTTAAACCACTCTAAACGCCTTAAAATGGTTCGTAATTTCCCCTAAGGCTCCCCAGAGACTTACTTTATACTCTATTTTGTATACAAAAGCCTTGATGATGATGATTAACCTGGGCTTGTTAGGGGAATATCTGTAAATAAAAAGAAAATCGCGTTAAGTACTGTTCCTTTGAATTCCACTAAGAATTTGCATCTTTTGACAGATACGTATTTCGACCTCAACTGTAAGGTCGTCTTCAGTGTCTTGTACTTGACTCGACTCAGTCTAGTCAAGTACAAGACACTGAAGACGACCTTACAGTTGAGGTCGAAATACGTATCTGTCAAAAGATGCAAATTCTTAGTGGAATTCAAAGGAACAGTACTTAACGCGATTTTCTTTTTATTTACAAAAGCCTACTAAAACCACTTGAAACCCACTAATGTCCCCTAAAGACTGTAATCCACTGTAACGTTTTCAAACACTGAGACTTCCGTAGTCAATCCTTAAAATGTGCCCTCTGAAATTCCCTGAAACCTAATGAAACTTCTCCCTCACGAAACGCCTTGCAATTTATTTGGCACTCTCCTCGAGCTCTCATAGAAGCCCCAAAAGCAGCAAGGAAAAGCCACCTGAGCCCTTCTGAAGCTTTCGTGAAAGGTTCTCGAATACCTTGAAACGACTGGAAATATCTCTGAAAGCATCCTGGTCTCTCCACTTGAAGCCCTCTGAAACCGCTGGAAACATCGTCTGCAATTGTCTTTGACCTTGAAACCACTGAAACTCCTCTGCAAGAGTCGTCAAGCCCCTGTGAATCCGCGTATAACCTTGAATATTCTTAACTGAAGAGAGGTGTCTTCGAAGTTTTAGTTTGTACCTAAGTCTTAGAAGGGCAACGGAATTTTTAGGGGATTTCATTGGGTCCTATGAGGCCCACATGCACCCCAATGAAATTCTTTTCAAAGGAGATTCCAGGAAGATCTTGGGTGTTGCCCTAAAGTGGAATCAATAGCGAAAGTGATTCAAGGTTGGCTTCTGATCGATTCAAGGTTGGGATCGGATCGGATATTGGTGGACAACGACATTTAAGATTTCAAGGGTGTTTCGGGAGGTTTAACATAGCTTTCGAGGGGGATTTAGGAGGGTATTATTTGATGTAATAAAGATATCAAGTTTTTTAGGGGTCAGAGCGTCTGCAGGGAGTTTCAACATGTTTAATTAGTTTCAGGATTGTAAGGAGGCTTCATGGGGTTTCAGGAAAGATTCAAGGGAAATTCATGAGGATTTTAGGAAATTTTCGTTGGGGTTATCGTGAAACTAAAATTGAACCCCTCTGTAATTCCTCTGAAACCCTCACTGTACCCGTGAACCCACTGTACCCCTTGAAATCGTAGTTAAGGTCCGTGAAAATCAAACATTCATGAAACCGCAATGAAACAACTTGAACCAAACTCCTTCCCAAAGCAGTTTTCAAAAGGATCTTAAATAGGCAAATTGTTAGTTTTTTTGGTTTTGAGCTCTTGGTCTCACGGGGACAAACAAACTTTTCAAAGGGGAATGAGTGCAAAAGAAGTTACAAGGAGTTCTTAGGAAAACGGCCTCGTGTTGAAGGAAAGAGAATTTCAAGCTCTCTTTTTAAAAGTAAGGATTATTAATGGTTGTCTAAGAAGAATTGATGGTCATAGAGCTTAAACCAAGCAAAGTGTGACTCCGGGGTTATAGGCCTCATAGGTGTCTAAGGGTTTGGGAGGGGTATCCTGGTTCAGGTGGTTTAAGATATGTTTCAGGGGGGCAGGCTAGGAGGTTCACAGAAGTTTCAGGTGATTTTAATAGGCTTCAGGAGATTTCAAGGGTGCTTGGATACTTTTGGGACGTATTTTATGCGGTTCATGAAAGTTTTATGGGAGTTTTAGGTAAGTTCATTAGGGTTTCAGAGGGTCATCATATCTGCAAGGGGTTTAAATAGTTTCAGGGGATTTCAATTAGGCTTCAGGAGGTTTTAGGAAATATTCATGGGGATGTTAATAAAATTTCAGAGAGAATTTCAGTGGGTTTATTGGATATCTCATGATTTCTGAAGCCCTCTAAAACTCCAAAAAAATCCTCTTAAATCCTTCCTAAGCTCCCTGACCACCCCCCCTCACTTTAAAACTTTCTGATATTCCCTGGAACTCCTTCGAAAAAAGAAAGCAGAAATCTTAGAGAGGCAGGGGCGTTTGAAGTTTTGGGTTTTCATTCAAAGGAACGCAATTTAATTTTCAGATGAGTCTAAGGGGTTTAGCGTTATCAAAAAGATATGAGTAGTGAGTTCAAATTGAGTTAAAGAGAGTTTGAAGGGCAAGGTGATTTTCTGTAAAAAAGCAAATAATGTTGCAGACATTTTAGAGGTGGAAGGATCATTTATGGTTTGGCGAAGTTTGGAGTCAATGGCCAAAGATGTTCCAGGGTGGTTTCTGAACTCGTACGATGAGAGATTACCGGGATTATGAGGTTTAAGATATTTGAAGGGTTTCAAAGGAATTTTGAAGAAGTTTCAGGAGACTTGAAGGGGTTCCATGGATTTTATGGGGATCAAGAGGTTCTATCTCTCTCGTATATCGGATCACTGCGTCCAGACTTTAGGGCTATTATCATGTACCCTTTTGCATTGACTGGAAGCGCTGATGATGCATCATAGAATTTCACGACTTACGTTGTTTTAGGCCGTCAGTAAGGATCTGAAGTAGACGAAGTCCTTCACCACCTCGAAGGTATTCCCGTCTATCGTAACATTATTACCCAGACAGATCCGGTCGTGTTCGGTTCCGCCTTTCAGCATACATACATACATACATACAATTATTTGTTCAACAGCATTAAGACAAGACATAATCAACAATAGTACGCCACAATACTCGGTTCGTGGCTGCCGCTCTCCATCCTCGATCGCGCCCGATGCACGCCAAGTCACGCTCCACCTGGTCCGCCCATCGTGCTCTCTGCGCTCCACGCCTTCTTGTGCCTACCGGATCAGTTGCAAACACCAGCTTTGCAGGGTTGTTGTCCGGCATTCTTGCAACATGCCCTGCCCACCGTATCCTTCCGGCCTTGGCCACCTTCTGGATGCTGGGTTCGCCGTAAAGTGCAGCGAGCTCGTGGTTCATCCTTCTCCGCCACACACCATTCTCCTGCACACCACCGAAGATCGTTCTTAGCACGCGTCGCTCGAAAACTCCGAGTGCTTGTAGGTCCTCCTCGAGCATGGTCCATGTCTCGTGCCCGTAGAGGATCACCGGTCTTATTAGCGTTTTGTACATGGTGCATTTGGTGCGTGGGTGAATCTTTTTCGACCGCAGTTTCTTCTGGAGCCCGTAGTAGGCCCGACTTCCGCTGATGATGCGCCTCCGAATTTCACGGCTCACGTTGTTGTCAGCCGTCAGTAAGGGTCCGAGGTAGACGAATTCCTCCACCACCTCGAAAGTATCCCCGTCTATCGTAACATTCCTATCCAGACGGATCCGGTCGTTTTCGGTTCCGCCTACCAGCATGTACTTTGTTTTTGAGGCATTCACCACCAGTCCGACCTTTGCTGCTTCGCGTTTCAGGCGGGTTCTAGCGATGTTCTAGCGATAACATCCATATCGTCCACAAAGCACACAAATTGACACACAAATTTTTGTGAAAATCGTTCCCCGGCTGTTGAGCCCGGCTCGTCACATCACACCTTCCAGAGCGATGTTGAAGAGTAGGCATGAGAGTCCATCACCTTGGCGCAGTCCCCGGCGGGATTCAAATGAACTGGATAGTTCACCCGAATCCCTTACGCAGTTTTGCACACCGTCCATCGTTGCTTTAATCAGGCTAATCAGCTTCCCAGGAAAGCCGATTTCATCTATGATTCTCCATAGGTCTGCGTGGTCGATACTGTCGTATGCCGCTTTGAAGTTGTTGAACAGATGATGCGTTGGGACCTGGTATTCACGGCATTTCTGGAGGATTTACCGTACGGTGATGATCTGGTCCATTGTCGACCGGCCGTCGATGAAGCCGGCTAGGTAACTTCCCACAAACTCATTCGGTTTAGGTGACAGACGACGGAAGATGATCTGGGATAGCACTTTTAGGCGGCATTCAAAATAGTGATCACCCTGAAGTTCTCACATTCCAACTGGTCGCCTTTCTTGTGAATGGGGCAGATTACCTCTTCCTTCCACTTCTCCGGTAGCTTTTCAGTTTCCCAGATCCTGACTATCAGCCGGTGCAGACGGATGGCCAACTTTTCTGGGCCCATCGTGATGAGTTCAGCTGCGGTACTATCCTTACCAGTTGCTTTGTTGGTTTTGAGCTGATGAATGGCATCCTTAACTTCCCTAAGCGTGGGAGTTGGATCATTTCCGTGCTGCGCTGCACTAGCATCGTCGTTTCCTCAGTTGCCGTGGTCTCCCGTGCCTACGTTCTCCACGCCATTCAGGTGCTGATCGAAGTGCTGCTTCCACCTTTCGATCATTTCGCGTCCATCCGTTAAGAGGCCTCCGTTCTTATCCGTGCACATTTTGGCTCACGGCACCAAGCCTTTTTTTGATGTGTTGAGCTTCTGGTAGAACTTCCGTGTTTCTTGGGAACGGCACAGCAGTTCCATTTCTTCGCACTCCGCGTAACGTTCCACGTTCTGTCGGGTTCCTTGCTGCAGCATTACCACCCTCGCTGCGTTCTTCCCCTCCAAAACCGTTCTGCACTCTTCGTCGAACCATTCGTTCCGTCGATTTCGTTCCACGTACCCGATGGTGTTCTCGGCTGCGTCGTTGATAGCTGCTTTCACTGTACTCCAGTACTGCCGTGAATCGCATATCAGTCCCATCTTTGCTGGATTTCCTATGCAAATGGGACAGATATGCGATTCACGGCAGAGTAGTCCTCTAGAGGGGCATCATCGAGTTTGTCTGGCAACATGGCCTCGAGATTCTGCGATATCCGGTAATTTTAGTCGCTCTAGGTTGTACCGTGGCCTAGACCGTGGCGGTCGCCGGTACCATACATTGTTGATGACGGAAAGTTTTGGGCGCAGTTTGACCATCACTAGGTAGTAGAAGATGTTGGCGCAAATGTATGATGAATGATGAATGATGAATGATGAATGATGAATGATGAATGATGAATGATGAATGATGAATGATGAATGATGAATGATGAATGATGAATGATGAATGATGAATGATGAATGATGAATGATGAATGATGAATGATGAATGATGAATGATGAATGATGAATGATAGGGCCCATATAGCCGAGGCGGTAAACGCACGGGTATTCAGCATGACCATGCTGAGGGTGACGGGTTCGATTCCCGGTCGGTCCGGGATCTTTTCGTAAAGGAAATTTCCTTGACTTCCTTGGGCATAAAGTATCTTCGTGCCTGCCACACGATATACACATGCAAAATGGTCATTGGCAGAGGAAGCTCTCAGTTAAAAACTGTGGAAGTGCTCATAGAACACTAAGCTGAGAAGCAGGCTTTGTCCCAGTGAGGACGTTACGCCAAGAAGAGGAGAGGAATGATGAATGATGAATGATGAATGATGAATGATGAATGATGAATGATGAATGATGAATGATGAATGATGAATGATGAATGATGAATGATGAATGATGAATGATGAATGATGAATGATGAATGATGAATGATGAATGATGAATGATGAATGATGAATGATGAATGATGAATGATGAATGATGAATGATGAATGATGAATGATGAATGATGAATGATGAATGATCAATGATGAACGATGAATGATGAATGATGAATGATGAATGATGAATGATGAATGATGAATGATGAATGATGAATGATGAATGATGAATGATGAATGATGAATGATGAATGATGAATGATGAATGATGAATGATGAATGATGAATGATGAATGATGAATGATGAATGATGAATGATGAATGATGAATGATGAATGATGAATGATGAATGATGAATGATGAATGATGAATGATGAATGATGAATGATGAATGATGAATGATGAATGATGAATGATGAATGATGAATGATGAATGATGAATGATGAATGATGAATGATGAATGATGAATGATGAACGATGAATGATGAATGATGAATGATGAATGATGAATGATGAATGATGAATGATGAATGATGAATGATGAATGATGAATGATGAATGATGAATGATGAATGATGAATGATGAATGATGAATGATGAATGATGAATGATGAATGATGAATGATGAATGATGAATGATGAATGATGAATGATGAATGATGAATGATGAATGATGAATGATGAATGATGAATGATGAATGATGAATGATGAATGATGAATGATGAATGATGAATGATGAATGATGAATGATGAATGATGAATGATGAATGATGAATGATGAATGATGAATGATGAATGATGAATGATGAATGATGAATGATGAATGATGAATGATGAATGATGAATGATGAATGATGAATGATCAATGATGAATGATGAATGATGAACGATGAATGATGAATGATCAATGATGAATGATGAATGATGAATGATGAATGATGAACGACAAAAGGATCATCGTACATTCCTCGTTCCAATCTCATCATTAATATAAAGTTGACCTGCTTTTTCATTCATTACATCGTTTTCCATAATTATCAAATTCGATTATTAAATGAAATTAAACTTCAATTTTTGAGCTTGACATCTTTATGCCAAATCTTATTCAAATGCTGGAAAATGCATCAACATTTGCTTATTGTTTCTAATTGAATGTATGTCTTTTCCCTTGAATCAAAATTTACTTGAACTCCTATTTTCTGACGGTTATTAAAATCAATAATTATCTTCTATCACTGTAATAATCCAATTTCTCTCGACTACCGGTTCACTTTCATTTGCTTCCGATCACCATATTTCCACATTCAACAGCGGCGATGCAAATTGCATCAAAAGCTCCCGTGTGCCCACATCCCAAAGCCAAACCATTTCCCCGATAATTTTCGCGTCTCCTCAACAAACCATTATCGCAATCATTTCGCCACCATCCATCGCCACGGTCTTCTCTGGCCGCCTCCTAACCATAAACAAAATCATACATTTAACACACTTACCATCATCATCTCTCAAGCTTTCGCTGGGTAATCGATCCCAATCATCGTAATTACCGGCGATGGAGGTCCGCGGCTGCTTCTGTCCGGTGATGCCCAGCCGCGATTTCTGCCCGATTACACCTGCAAATAGGCAACCCTGCAAAGACATTGAGAAGGAAAACGCTCGTTAGTGGAGTCGTTACTTCCTGCCGGTCTGTCCAACTGGACTGAACCGGATTCGGTGGACGGGAGTTTATTCAATTAACACAGTCAAACCAATAACAATCCCATCCCATTCGGACGAGTAGGTACCTACAACAAATTGATGATGAAATCCGATCCGATGTTCGATTCGCTACGACTGTTGATTGAGTACACGAAAAGTTTTTCTTTGCTGTTGCGGAGGACCCCAGCCGGGTGATGACCCCAAGCCACCCCCAATCATCCCCAATCAACTAGGGAGGCTTCTTAGTTATGTTTGGAAGAAGGTTTTTGGGAACCATAAAAAGTCTTGGATGCGTCATAAAAGTGGGTGCTATTGGTTATTCCTTCAGACTAAAGATACTGCGGAATACTATGAGGTTCTGCGTAATATCGTTATTTTCCGAAATGCTTTGAAGTTGCACAGAATATCAGGGGGTTCTACGAAGTACCGAAGAGTTACACGGATTACTATAGAGTTTAACGAATGGTTCTTTAGTACTTACTACTAAATTAGTACCCCTGAATATCTTGGAGTTCCATGGAATAGTGGAGTTCTCTAGAATAACGCAAAGTTTTACGAAGTTTAAGTGAAAACTGTGAAGTTCTATAGTATATCGTGGAGTTTCATAAATTCGAATTTTACAGAATACAGTGGAGTTTTATAGATCATCGCATTTTATATGCCCACGAATTCAACTAGGTTCTCCAGAGTCCTGCACACTTACTTGGTCATCACCGCTCTACAAATCAACATTAACGTTTTGATCACGAGTCCGATTCGGGGGATCGAACATTCAGCACCGATGGTAGTTAGAGGAAAGGGACGCAACCGCCGACGATGATGAAGAGGAGCATTGCATGACATCAATGAACTGTGTCAGACATCACCGCTGCTGCAGCAGTGCTCCGTACGGATTAAGATGGATTACGTTGGCTAATTTTCCAATCAAGCGACGATGCTGATGACGACGACCGCTGGCTGCTCAGACTGAGACGTTTCTCCGGATGGAGTCGTTATAGCTGGCACACTATTGAGCAGTGATGGTTGAAATGGATGGAGAAGTTCAGGAAGTGTATCTTGGTGTAATTAAATTTGTATCGTGAATCGTGATGATTGAGAACTTGGGATACGGTTTGGTCATAAGTAGAAGTGAGTTACAATCCGATTATGGCGATGCAATCATTCTCAATTTGAAACTTCAGTAACGTAATCGTGATGGATCCAGAATTTTATGTGCAACCATCACGAAGCCTCTCAAAAAAATCCAGAGAAATACTTTTAGAATGAGGGTTTTCATTGCTAAGTTTCTTCCTTCCCTCATAAACCGCCCTTCTCCCAAAACGGAAACATTCAACCGACACGCGGAGATAAATTATATCAGGCAAAAACTGCTCCAACTCCTCACATCGGACATGATTTACTGGCACCGGTCACGAGAAGAAGGCCCACTTCTCCCGGCGGTCTGCATCTGAACCAACCAAACTGACGATGGCTGGGTGAGCCATCAGCACCGGTTCTGTTGCGCAAGAATGAATTCAAACAACTGGAACAGCATTCTATACTGTCAGATTAGGTGAATTTGGTACATTTGATTATGTTTGGAGTGTTTCCTGAAACAGGGCGATTGGATTTTCATTTCGTTTTATTTATTCTAGAGGAATTCTAGCAATATTTTCAAATAAATGACTCCTCGGCAAAGTTCAAAGTTAATTTACATAGAGTACATTTACAGCAGAATTCCCAGAGGAATTCTAGCACAATTCCCAGAGGAATTCTAGCACAATTCCCAGAGCAATTCTAGCAGATTTCCCAGAGTGTTTCCCAAAAGAATTCTAGCAGAATTCCCAAATGAATTCTAGCAGAATCTTAAAGATATTCTTGCAGAATTCCCTAAGAAATTCTAGCAGAATTCCCGGACGAATTAAGGGAGAATTCCCGAAGGAATTCTGGGAGAATTTCCGAAGGAATTCTGGGAGAATTTCCGAAAGAATTCTGGGAGAATTTCCGAAGGAATTCTGGGCGAATTCCTTAAGGTATTCTGGGAGAACTTCCGCGGGAATTCTGAGGGAATTCCCGAAATAATTCTGGGAGATCTCCCGAAGGAATTCTAGCAGAATTCCCAAAGGAATTCTAGCAGAGTTCCCAAATGAATTCTTATAGAATTCCCAAAGGAATTCTAGCAGAATTCCCAAAGGAATCCTAGCAGAATTCCCAAAGGAATTCTAGCAGAATTCCTAAAGGAATTCTAGCAGAATTCCTAAAGAAATTCTAGCAGAATTCCCAAAGGAATTCTAGCAGAATTCCCAAAGGAATTCTAGCAGAATTCCCAAAGCAATTCTAGCAGAATTCCCAAAGGAATTCTAGCAGAATTCCCAAAGGAATTCTAGCAGAATTCCCAAAGGAATTCTAGCAGAATTCCCAAAGGAATTCTAGCAGAATTCCCAAAGGAATTCTAGCAGAATTCCCAAAGGAATTCTAGCAGAATTCCCAAAGGAATTCTAGCAGAATTCCCAAAGGAATTCTAGCAGAATTCCCAAAGGAATTCTAGCAGAATTCCCAAAGGAATTCTAGCAGAATTCCCAAAGGAATTCTAGCAGAATTCCCAAAGGAATTCTAGCAGAATTCCCAAAGGAATTCTAGCAGAACTCCCAAAGAAATTCTAGCAGAATTCCCAAGGAAATTCTAGCAGAATTCCCAAAGGAATTCGAGCAGAATTCCCAAAGGAATTCTAGCAGAATTCCCAAAGGAATTCTAGCAGAATTCCCAAATGAATTCTAGCAGAATTCCCAAAGGAATTCTAGCAGAATTCCCAAAGGAATTCTAGCAGAATTCCCAAAGGAATTCTAGCAGAAATCCCAAAGGAATTCTAGAAGAATTCTCAAAGGAATTCTAGCAGAATTTCCGAAGGAATTCTAACGGAATTCCCGAAGATATTCTAGTCGAACTCCCGAAGGAATTCTAGCAGAATTGACAGAGGATTTAGAATTCATCAAGGAAATCCAACAGAATCCATAAAGAAACTTCTGGCAGAATTCACAGAGGAAATCTAGCAGAATTCACAGAGGAAATCTAGCAGAATTTACATAGAGTACATTTACAGCAGAATTCCCAGAGGAATTCTAGCACAATTCCCAGAGGAATTCTAGCACAATTCCCAGAGCAATTCTAGCAGATTTCCCAGAGTGTTTCCCAAAAGAATTCTAGCAGAATTCCCAAATGAATTCTAGCAGAATCTTAAAGATATTCTTGCAGAATGCCCTAAGAAATTCTAGCAGAATTCCCGGACGAATTAAGGGAGAATTCCCGAAGGAATTCTGGGAGAATTTCCGAAGGAATTCTGGGAGAATTTCCGAAAGAATTCTGGGAGAATTTCCGAAGGAATTCTGGGCGAATTCCTTAAGGTATTCTGGGAGAACTTCCGCGGGAATTCTGAGGGAATTCCCGAAATAATTCTGGGAGATCTCCCGAAGGAATTCTAGCAGAATTCCCAAAGGAATTCTAGCAGAGTTCCCAAATGAATTCTTATAGAATTCCCAAAGGAATTCTAGCAGAATTCCCAAAGGAATCCTAGCAGAATTCCCAAAGGAATTCTAGCAGAATTCCTAAAGGAATTCTAGCAGAATTCCTAAAGGAATTCTAGCAGAATTCCTAAAGAAATTCTAGCAGAATTCCCAAAGGAATTCTAGCAGAATTCCCAAAGGAATTCTAGCAGAATTCCCAAAGGAATTCTAGCAGAATTCCCAAAGGAATTCTAGCAGAATTCCCAAAGGAATTCTAGCAGAATTCCCAAAGGAATTCTAGCAGAATTCCCAAAGGAATTCTAGCAGAATTCCCAAAGGAATTCTAGCAGAATTCCCAAAGGAATTCTAGCAGAATTCCCAAAGGAATTCTAGCAGAATTCCCAAAGGAATTCTAGCAGAATTCCCAAAGGAATTCTAGCAGAATTCCCAAAGGAATTCTAGCAGAATTCCCAAAGGAATTCTAGCAGAATTCCCAAAGGAATTCTAGCAGAATTCCCAAAGGAATTCTAGCAGAATTCCCAAAGGAATTCTAGCAGAATTCCCAAAGGAATTCTAGCAGAATTTCCAAAGGAATTCTAGCAGAATTCCCAAAGGAATTCTAGCAGAATTCCCAAAGGAATTCTAGCAGAATTCCCAAAGGAATTCTAGCAGAGTTCCCAAAGGAACTCTAGCAGAATTCCCAAAGGAATTCTAGCAGAATTCCCGAAGGAATTCTAGCAGAATTCCCAAAGGAATTCTAGCAGAATTCCCAAAGAAATTCTAGCAGAATTCCCAAGGAAATTCTAGCAGAATTCCCAAAGGAATTCGAGCAGAATTCCCAAAGGAATTCTAGCAGAATTCCCAAAGGAATTCTAGCAGAATTCCCAAAGGAATTCTAGCAGAATTCCCAAATGAATTCTAGCAGAATTCCCAAAGGAATTCTAGCAGAATTCCCAAAGGAATTCTAGCAGAATTCCCAAAGGAATTCTAGAAGAATTCTCAAAGGAATTCTAGCAGAATTTCCGAAGGAATTCTAGCGGAATTCCCGAAGATATTCTAGTCGAACTCCCAAAGGAATTCTAGCAGAATTGACAGAGGATTTAGAATTCATCAAGGAAATCCAACAGAATCCATAAAGAAACTTCTGGCAGAATTCACAGAGGAAATCTAGCAGAATTCACAGAGGAAATCTAGCAGAATTCCCAGAGGAATTGTAGCAGAATTCCTAAAGGAATTCTAGCAGAATTATCAGAGGAATTCTAGCAAAATTCTCAGAGGTATTCCAGCATAATTCTCAGAAGAATTTTAGCAGAATTCCCAGAAGAATTCTAGCAGAATTCTCTGAGGAATTCTAGCAGTATATTCCCAGAGGAATTCTACAGACTTCTTAGAGGAATTTTAGCACAATTCCCAAAACAATTCTACCAGAATTCCCAAAGAAATTCTAGCAGAATCCCCAAAGAAATTCTAGCAGAATTCCCTAAGGAATTGTAGCAGAATTCCCAAAGGAATTGTAGCAGAATTCCCAAAGAAATTGTAGCAGAATTCCCAAAGGAATTCTAGAAGAATTCCCAAAGAAATTCTATCAGAATTCCCAAAGGAATTCTAGCAGATTTCCCAAAGGAATTCTAGCAGAATTCCCAAAGGAATTCTAGCAGAATTCCCAAAGGAGTTCTTGCAGAGACCCTAAAGGAATTTTAGCAGAATTCCCAAAGGAATTCTAGCAGAATTCCCGAAGGAATTCTTGCGGAATTTCCGAAGAAATTCTAGCAGAGCTCCAGGAAGGAATTCTAGCAGAATTTACAGAGGATTTAGTATTCATCAAGGAAATCCAACAGAATCCATAATGGAACTCCTAGCAGAATTCACAGAGGAAATCTAGCAGAATTCCCTTAGGAATTCTCGCAGAATTCCTAAAGGAATTCTAGCAGAATTATCAGACGAAGTCTAGCAAAATTCTCAGAGGAATTCTAGCGTAATTCACAGAAGAATTTCAGCAGAATTCCCCGAAGAATTCAAGCAGAATTTTCAGAGGAATTTTAGCAGAAGTCCCAGAGGTATTCTAGCAGTATATTCTCAAAGGAATTCTAGCGGAAATCCCGAAGGAATTCTAGCCGAACTCCCGAAGGAATTCTAGCAGAATTTACAGAGGATTTAGAATTCATCAAGGAAATCCAACAGAATCCATAAAGGAACTTCTGGCAGAATTCCCGGAGGAATTCTAGCAGAATTCCCAGAGGAATTCTTGCAGAATTCCCAGAGGAATTCTAGCAGAATTCCCAGAGGAGTTCTAGCAGAATTCCTAGAGGAATTCTAGCAGAATTCCCAGAGGAATTCAAGCAGAATTCCCAGAGGAATTCTAGCAGAATTCCCAGAGGAATTCTAGCAGAATTCCCAGAGGAATTCTAGCAGAATTCCCAGAGGAATTCTAGCAGAATTCCCAGAGGAATTCTAGCAGAATTTCCAGAGGAATTCTAGCAGAATTCCCAGAGGAATTCTAGCAGAATTCCCAGAGGAATTCTAGCAGAACTCCCAGAGGAATTCCAGCAGAATTCCCAAAGGAATTCTAGCAGAATTCCCAGAGGAATTCTAGCAGAATTCCCGGTGGAATTCTAGCAGAATTCCCAGTGGAATTCTAGCAGAATTCCCAGTGGAATTCTAGCAGAATTCCCAGTGGAATTCTAGCAGAATTCCCAGTGGAATTCTAGCAGAATTCCCAGTGGAATTCTAGCAGAATTCCCAGTGGAATTCTAGCAGAATTCCCAGTGGAATTCTAGCAGAATTCCCAGTGGAATTCTAGCAGAATTCCCAGTGGAATTCTAGCAGAATTCCCAGTGGAATTCTAGCAGAATTCCCAGTGGAATTCTAGCAGAATTCCCAGTGGAATTCTAGCAGAATTCCCAGTGGAATTCTAGCAGAATTCCCAGTGGAATTCTAGCAGAATTCCCAGTGGAATTCTAGCAGATTTCCCAGTGGAATTATAGCAGAATTCCTAGTGGAATTCTAGCAGAATTCCCTGTGTAATTCTAGCAGAATTCCCAGAGGAATTCTAGCAGAATTCCCAGTGGAATTCTAGTAGAATTCCCAGTGGAATTCTAGCAGAATTCCCAGAGTAATTCTAGCAGAATTCCCAGAGGAATTCTAGCAGAATTCCCAGAAGAGTTCTAGAAGAATTCCCAGAGAAATTCTAGCAAAATTTCCAGAGGAATTCTAGCAGAATTCCCAGAGGAATTCTAGCAGAACTCCCAGAGGAATTCAAGCAGAATTCCCATAGGAATTCAAACAGAATTCCCAGAGGAATTGTCGTAGAATTCCCGGAGGAATTGTAGTAGAATTCCCAGACGAATTCTAGCAGAATCGCCAAAGGAATTCTAGAAGAAATACCAAAGGAATTCTAGAAGAATTCCCAGAGGAATTCTTGAAGAATCCCCAGAGCAATTCTTGAAGAATTCATAGACGAGTTCTAGAAGAATTCCCAGAGGAATTGTAGTAGAATTCCCAGAGGAATTCTAGTAGAATTCCCAGAGGAATTCTAGTAGAATCCCCAGAGGAATTCTAGCAGAATTCCCAGAGGAATTGTAGCAGAATTCCCAGAGGAATTCCAGCAGAATCGCCATAGGAATTCCAGAAGAAATACCAGAGGAATTATAGAAGAATTCCCAGAGGAATTCTTGAAGAATCTCCAGAGCAATTCTTGAAGAGTTCCCAGAAGAGTTCTAGAAGAATTCCCAGAGGAATTCTAGCAGAATTCTCAGAGGAATTCTAGCAGAATTCCCAGAAGAATTCTAGCAGATTTCACAGAGGAACTGTACCAGAATTGCCCTAGGAAATCTAGCAGAAATCTTAGCAGAACTTTCGAATTAATTGTAGCAAAACTAGCAAGAAAAATTCTCGTAAAATTTCAGAGAAAAAAATAGCAGATTTCTTTAAGAGATTCTAGTAGAAATCCCAGAGAAATTCTTGCAGAAATTCCAGAGGCAATCTTTTCCATTCTTTAATTTTCCATTCTATTCTATTCCATTTTATTCTGTTTTTTTGGTTCTATTTTATTCTTTTTTTTAATTCTGTTCTGTACTTATCTATTATTTTCTATTCTATTCCTTTCTATTTTCTGCCTTTCTTATATCAACTAATTTTCAGTTTTCTTCCATTATCTTCAATGCTCTTCTATTTCTTTCTATTCTCTTCTATGTTTATCTATTCTCTTCTATTCTCTCTTATTCTCTTCAATTCTCTTCTTTCATCTTCTATTTTCTTTAATCCTCTTTTTTTCTCTTCCATTCTGTTCAATTTTCTGCTATTTTTTCTATTATCTTCTATTCCCTTCTATTCTCTTCTCTGCGTTTTTTTCTGTTCTCTTCTATTCTCGCCTATATTCTTCTCTTTTAATTCTCTTCTATTCTCGTCCATCCTCCTCTATTGTTTTCTATTCTACCTATTTTATACTTTTCTATTCCATTCAACCGTTTTTTTTATAATCAAATTGCATCATTAACGAATTCTCCCGGCTATACGGTACCTGTACTAGTATGCACAGCGAAAATGTAGTGTTTTTCGGCAGCACCAACTCGGCCGGAGTGCGGGTGCTAAAGACAACAGACGGACTGGCAGTCGCTTGGAACCGTCCCCGTGGTGTGAAACCCGTAACACTCCGGCCGTTGACGTGCAGTTTGCAGTACGTTGTACGATGCAATGTGCACCAGTGTGGTTTCGTTTGTGGAGATGATAGTAAGTACCTACCAGCAGCATCGTCATCATCATCAGCAGCAGCATAACAAGAGTGAGTGGTGCTTACATTCGGTCGGTTGGATGGTTTCGGTTTCGGTTGAATTCGGTCTTTTGGCCTGCATACCTCCATGATGATACGCCACATTTCATTCTTTGTGTTACGGAACAACCGTGGTTTTGGGGGAAAAGAGAAGTGTGGCGGTTCTTCGCCAAGTTGAAAATTTGGATTCCGGCAATTCTCCAGAATAAGTATTTCCCATGGAGATGAATGGCAACCATAGTCCGATTACAGTACTCATCGCCCTGTCGAGCTATCAGATGTAGGTACAGAGTGCAAGTGAGCTGCCAACCACAAAACTTTCAGTCTCCCGCCTTTCCGTCCCTTTCTAAGCCTAAGCCACAATTCGTTCACCAGGGAAGAAGCACCGATCCGGTAGTGATGACTTAATTCACTCGTATTCTCTGCTAGTGATGCTGGGCTTCTATAGTAGATTATATATCGGTAGAAGGTACATTGTACTTGTGCCTACCAGCTCCACTAGCAAAGTTAATGTAGATCTCGGTACTACTCAACATCGCATCGGTCTCATCCCTTTCTCGTTTGCTATGGTTCCTCGGTGGAAGCATTTAAACCCGAAGTACATACGTAGTACTGGAACTACGACAAACGCCTTCTAACAACGATGACGGTGAAATCCCGCTCTTAGATTGAGAGGATGACGTCCTCTAGCCGTCCATTCGGAGAGTCAGTCCCAACGGCAAGGAGATGTACGTTATCATTATCCTCTAATAATGCGCCGACTACGACGGCGACGGGCGTCCTCTTTGTCTTGTACAACAGCTGCATGTGACTGCATGCAAGGACCCGAGAAGAAATAAATTACAAAATGCATTAGGCCTTTGACGCAGGACGTTTTTATTCACATAGATGATGTAATTTCTTGCGAATTTTATAATGATTTCACACAAAATTCTGAATAGGGAACAGTTTGAATTCTAGAAGAATTCCCAGAGGAATAATTTCAGATTTCCCAAAATATTTCTAGAGGAACTTCTAAAGGAATTCTAGCAAAATTCCCAGAAAAATTCTAGCAGAGTTCCCAGAGGAATTCTAGCAGAAATTTCAGAGGAACTTTAGCAGAATTCCCAAAAAAATACAAGCAGAATTCCAAAAAATTCAAGCAGAATTTTCAGAGGAATTCTAGTTGAATTCCCAGAGAAATTTTAGTGAAATTTCGAGAAGAATTCCCTTGCAGAATTCCCAAAAGAATGCTAGTTGCATCCGCACAGGAATTCTAGCAGAGTTCTTAGAGAAATTCGAGCAGAATTTACTAAAGATTTCAAGCAGAATTCCTAGAGAAATTCTAGCTGAATTCCCTGAGGAATTCTAGAAGAATTCCCAGAGGAATTCAAATAGAATAGAATACCGGAAGAATTCTAACACAACTTCCGTAAGAATTCTAGTTGAATTATCAGAGAAATTCGAGCAAGCTTCATAAAAGAAAATTTTGCAGAATACCCAGAGGAATTCTAGCAGAATTCTCAGAGGAATTCTATCAGAATTTACAGAAGAACTATATTTGATTTTCCAATTCTTAAAAAATTTCTAACCGAATTCCCAGGAGAATGCTATCAGAGCATTCGGAGCAATATTAGCAGAATTCCCAGAGGAGTTCTAGCAGAATTTTCAGAGGAATACTAGCAGAATTTCCAGAGAATTTCTAGCAGAACTTACAGAAGAATTCTGTAAGATTTCCCAAAGAAATTCAAGCAGAATCTTGAGAGAAATTCCAGCAGAATTTTCAGGAGAAATTGCAGAGGAATTCTAGCAGAATTTTCAAAGGAATTCTACCAGAATTTGCAGAGGGATTGTAGCAGAATTTGTGGAGGAATTATAGCCGTATTTATAAAAAATTTCAATCAGAATTCCCAAAGGAAATCTAGAAGAATTTTTAGAGAAGTTCTAGTGGAATTGCCAGAGGAATTCTATCGGATATCCCAGAGCAACTTAAGCAGCAGCAACTAGCAGAATTTCCAAAAAAAAATCTGGCAGAATTTCCAGAAGAATTCTATCAGATTTCACAAAAGAGTTCTAAAAGAATTTCAAGAGAAATTCTAGCAGAATTCCATGAGGACTTCTAGCAGAGTTTCCAGAGGAATTCTTGCAAAGATTTCAGAGGCATTCTAGCAGAATTATCAGAGGAACTCTAGCAGAATTATGATAAGGTTTCTATTAGATTTCCCAAAGAAAATCAAGAAAAATTTCCAGATGAATTCTAGCAGAATTTCCAGAAGAATTCTAGCAGAATTTACAGAAGGAATGTATAATTTTTCCCAGAGGAATTCTAGCAGAATTCCCAGAGGAATTTTAGCAGAATTCCCAGAGGAATTCTAGCAGAATTCCCAGAGGAATTCTAGCAGAATTCCCAGAGGAATTCTAGCAGAATTCCCAGAGGAATTCTAGCAGAATTCCCAGAGGAATTCTAGCAGAATTCCCAGAGGAATTCTAGCAGAATTCCCAGAGGAATTCTAGCAGAATTTCCAGAGGAATTCTAGCAGAATTCCCAGAGGAATCTAAGCAGAATTCCCAGAGGAATTCTAGCAGAATTCCCAGGGGAATTCTAGCGGAATTCCCAGAGGAATTCTAGCGGAATTTCCAGAGGAATTCTAGCGGAATTCCCAGAGGAATTCTAGCAGAATTCCCAAAGGAATTCTAGCAGAATTCCCAGAGGAATTATAGCAGAATTCCCAGAGGAATTATAGCCAGTGTACGCAGAATATGCCACCGCAAGCGAAAAAGAGGCAACAAAGGAGGCACGGCAACAACGCTTTGTTTTTTCGTTAGCAGATAATGACAAAATCGCTCCCGAGTTTGTTCACAACAAAAACGGTAGGAATATTTGTCTCGTTCTATTCACATCGTGAATTTCGCATTGTTTTACAACTGAAATTCGACTCTGAGGTTTGCAAAAGTCTTATTTCGTCCAAATGCTCATGAATTCGATAATGTATGTCGAAAATTTCAACAAAAAAGCCGGAATATCCGCACACGCACGGCAAGCGATGTTGGTTTTATTGCTCTCGTCGCCTGACATGCGTTTGTTGCGGAGCGCCTTTGTTACCAACATACACCGCTTAGGACAAAGCGTTTGTTTTTCGGCGTGATCCGTTTTTCGTACCCTGATTATAGCAGAATTCCCAGAGGAATTATAGCAGAATTCCCAGAAGAATTCTAGAAGAATTTCCGAAAGAATTCTAGAACTGTTCCCAGAAAAATTATAACAGAAAAAATTATAGCAGAATTCCTTGAGTAATATTAGCGAAATAACTCGGGGATGAACCAGCCTCGGGCTGAAAATCCCCATAATAAAGAGCCAATAATAATAATAATAATAGCGAAATAACTAGAGGAATTCTAGCAGATGTCCCAGAGGAATTCTAGCAGAATTCCCAGAGGAATTCTAGCAGAATTCCCAGAGGAATTCTAGCAGAATTCCCAGAGGAATTCTAGCAGAATTCCCAGAGGAATTCTAGCAGAATTCCCAGAGGAATTGTAGCAGAATTCCCAGAGGAATTCTAGCAGAATTACCAGAGGAATTCTAGCAGAATTCCCAGAGGAATTCTAGCAGAATTCCCAGAGGAATTCTAGCAGAATTCCCAGAGGAATTCTAGCAGAATTCCCAGAGAAATTCTAGCAGAATTCCCAGAGGAATTCTAGCAGAATTCCCAGAGGAATTGTAGCAGAATTCCCAGAGGAATTCTAGCAGAATTCCCAGAGGAATTCTAGCAGAATTCCCAGAGGAATTCTAGCGGAATTCCCAGAGGAATTTTAGCGGAATTCCCAGAGGAATTCTAGCGGAATTCCCAGAAGAATTCTAGCGGAATTCCCAGAGGAATTCTAGCAGAATTCCCAGAGGAATTCTAGCAGAAATCCTAGAGGAATTCTAGCAGAATTCCCAGAGGAATTCTAGCAGAATTCCCAGAGGAATTCTAGCAGAATTCCCAGAGGAAATGTAGCAGAATTCCCAGAGGAATTGTAGCGGAATTCCCAGAGGAATTCTGGCGGAATTCCCAGAGGAATTCTAGCAGAATTCCCAGAGGAATTCTAGCAGAATTCCCAGAGGAATTCTAGCAGAATTCCCAGAGGAATTCTAGCAGAATTCCCAGAGGAATTCTAGCAGAATTCCCACAGGAATTCTAGCAGAATTCCCAGAGGAATTCTAGCAGAATTCCCAGAAGAACTCTCTGCTAGAATTCCTCTGGGAATTCTGCTAGAATTCCTCTGGGAATTCTGCTAGAATTCCTCTGGCAGTTCTGCTAGAATTCCTCTGGCAGTTCTGCTAGAATTCCTCTGGGAATTCTGCTAGAATTCCTCTGGGAATTCTGCTAGAATTCCTCTGGGAATTCTGCTAGAATTCCTCTGGGAATTCTGCTAGAATTCCTCTGGGAATTCTGCTAGAATTCCTCTGGGAATTCTGCTAGAATTCTTCTGGGAATTCTGCTAGAGTTCCTCTGGGAGTTCTGCTAGAATTCCTCAGGGAATTAAAATAGGACTCCTCTGGGAATTCTGCTAGAATTCCTCTGGGAATTCTGCTAGAATTCCTCTGGGAATTCTGCTAGAATTCCTCTGGGAATTCTGCTAGAAATCCTCTGGGAATTCTGCTAGAATTCCTCTGGGAATTCTGCTAGAATTCCTCTGGGAATTCTGCTAGAATTCCTCTGGGAATTCTGCTAGAATTCCTCTGGGAATTCTGCAAGAATTCCTCTGGGAATTCTGCTAGAATTCCTCTGGGAATTCTGCTAGAATTCCTCTGGGAATTCTGCTAGAATTCCTCTGGGAATTCTGCTAGAATTCCTCTGGGAATTCTGTTAGAATTCCTCCAGGAATTCTGCTACAATTCCTTTGGGCTTTCTGCTAGAATTCCTTTGGAAATTCTGCTAGAATTCCTCTGGGAATTCTTCTAGAATACCTATGGGAATTCTACTAGAATTCCTTTGAAAATTCTGATAGAATTCTTCTGGGAATTCTGCTAGAGTTCCTCTGGGAGTTCTGCTAGAATTCCTCTGGGAATTCTAATAGGATTCCTCTGGGAATTCTGCTAGAATTCCTCTGGGAATTCTGCTAGAATTCCTCTGGGAATTCTGCTAGAATTCCTCTGGGAATTCTGCTAGAATTCCTCTGGGAATTCTGCTAGAATTCCTCTGGGAATTCTGCTAGAATTCCTCTGGGAATTCTGCTAGAATTCCTCTGGCAGTTCTGCTAGAATTCCTCTGGGAATTCTGCTAGAATTCCTCTGGGAATTCTGCTAGAATTCCTCTGGGAATTCTGCTAGAATTCCTCTGGGAATTCTGCTAGAATTCCTCTGGGAATTCTGCTAGAATTCCTCTGGGAATTCTGCTAGAATTCCTCTGGGAATTCTGCTAGAATTCCTCTGGGAATTCTGCTAGAATTCCTCTGGGAATTCTGCTAGAATTCCTCTGGGAATTCTGCTAGAATTCCTCTGGGAATTCTGCTAGAATTCCTCTGGGAATTCTGCTAGAATTCCTCTGGGAATTCTGCTAGAATTCCTCTGGGAATTCTGCTAGAATTCCTCTGGGAATTCTGCTAGAATTCCTCTGGGAATTCTGCTAGAATTCCTTTGGGAATTCTGCTAGAATTCCTCTGGGAATTCTGCTAGAATTTCTCTGGGAATTCTGCTAGAATTTCTCTGGGAATTCTGCTAGAATTTCTCTGGGAATTCTGCTAGAATTTCTCTGGGAATTCTGCTAGAATTCCTCTGGGAATACTTCTAGAATTCCTCTGGGAATTCTGCTAGAATTTCTCTGGGAATTCTGCGAGAATTTCTCTGGGAATTCTGTTAGAATTTCTCTGGAAATTCTGCCAGAATTCCTCTGGGAATTCTGCTAGAATTCCTCTGGGAATTCTGCTAGAATTCCTCTGGGAATACTTCTAGAATTCCTCTGGAAATTCTGCTTGAATTCCTCTGGGAATTCTGCTTGAATTCCTCTGGGAATTCTGCTACAATTCCTCTGGGAATTCTGCTACAATTCCTCTGGGAATTCTGCTAGAATTCCTCTGGGAATTCTGCTAGAATTCCTCTGGGAATTCTGCCACAATTCCTCTGGGAGTTCTGCTAAAAGTCTTCTGGGAGTTCTGCTTGAACTCCTCTGGGAATTCTGCTGAAATTCCTCTGGGAATTCCGCTAGAATTCCTTTGGGAATTCTACTAGAACTCCTATGGGAATTCTACAAGAATTCTCCTGGCAGTTCTGCTTGAATTCCTCTGGGAGTTCTGCTTGAATTCCTCTGGGAATTCTGCTAGAATTCCTCTGGCAGTTCTGCTAGAGTTCCTTTGGCAGATCTGCTTGATTTCCTCTGGGAATTCTGCTGAAATTCCTCTGTGAATTCTGCTAGAATTCCTTTGGGAGTTCTGCTTGAATTCCTTACGGAATTCTGCTAGAATTGCTCTGGGAGTTCTGCTTGAATTCCTCTGGGAATTCTGCTGAAATTCCTCTGGAATTCTGTTAGAATTCCTCTGGGTATTCTGTTAGAATTCCTCTGGGAATTCTGCTAGGATTCCTTGCGGAAATTTGCTTCAATTCCTATGGGAATTCTGATAGATTGACTCTGGGAATTCTGTTAGAATTCCTCTGGGCATTCTGCTAGATTTCCTCTGTGAATTCTGCTAGAATTCCTCTGGGAGTTCTGCTAGAATTCCTCTGGGAGTTCTGCTAATATTTCTCTGGGAAATCTGCAAGAATTCCTCTGGGAGTTCTGCTAGAATTCCTCTGGGAGTTCTGCTTGAATTCCTCTAGAAATTCTGCTAGAATTCCTCTGAGAATTCTGCTAGAATTCCTCTAGAATTCTGCTAGAATTCTAGCGGAATTCCCAGAAGAATTCTAGCGGAATTCCCAGAGGAATTCTAGCAGAATTCCCAGAGGAATTCTAGCAGAATTCCCAGAGGAATTCTAGCAGAATTCCCAGAGGAATTCTAGCAGAATTCCCAGAAGATTTCGGGCAGAATTCTCAGAGGCAGTCTATTAGAAATGCAAGAGGAATTCTAGCAGAATTCTCAGAGGAATTCTAGCAGAATTCCCAGAGGAATTCTAGCAGAATTCCCAGAGGAATTCTAGCAGAATTCCCAGAGGAATTATAGCAGAATTCCCAGAAGAATTCTAGAAGAATTTCCGAAAGAATTCTAGAACTGTTCCCAGAAAAATTATAACAGAAAAAATTATAGCAGAATTCCTTGAGTAATATTAGCGAAATAACTCGGGGATGAACCAGCCTCGGGCTGAAAATCCCCATAATAAAGAGCCAATAATAATAATAATAATAGCGAAATAACTAGAGGAATTCTAGCAGATGTCCCAGAGGAATTCTAGCAGAATTCCCAGAGGAATTCTAGCAGAATTCCCAGAGGAATTCTAGCAGAATTCCCAGAGGAATTCTAGCAGAATTCCCAGAGGAATTGTAGCAGAATTCCCAGAGGAATTCTAGCAGAATTACCAGAGGAATTCTAGCAGAATTCCCAGAGGAATTCTAGCAGAATTCCCAGAGGAATTCTAGCAGAATTCCCAGAGAAATTCTAGCAGAATTCCCAGAGGAATTCTAGCAGAATTCCCAGAGGAATTCTAGCAGAATTCCCAGAGGAATTCTAGCAGAATTCCCAGAGGAATTCTAGCAGAATTCCCAGAGGAATTCTAGCAGAATTCCTAGAGGAATTCTAGCGGAATTCCCAGAGGAATTCTAGCGGAATTCCCAGAGGAATTCTAGCGGAATTCCCAGAAGAATTCTAGCGGAATTCCCAGAGGAATTCTAGCAGAATTCCCAGAGGAATTCTAGCAGAAATCCTAGAGGAATTCTAGCAGAATTTCCAGAGGAATTCTAGCAGAATTCCCAGAGGAATTCTAGCAGAATTCCCAGAGGAATTCTAGCGGAATTCCCAGAGGAATTCTAGCGGAATTCCCAGAGGAATTCTAGCAGAATTCCCAGAGGAATTCTAGCAGAATTCCCAGAGGAATTCTAGCAGAATTCCCAGAGGAATTGTAGCAGAATTCCCAGAGGAATTCTAGCAGAATTCCCAGAGGAATTCTAGCAGAATTCCCAGAGGAATTCTAGCAGAATTCCCAGAGGAATTCTAGCAGAATTCCCAGAGGAATTCTAGCGGAATTCCCAGAGGAATTCTAGCAGAATTCCCAGAGGAAATGTAGCAGAATTCCCAGAGGAATTGTAGCGGAATTCCCAGAGGAATTCTGGCGGAATTCCCAGAGGAATTCTAGCAGAATTCCCAGAGAAATTCTAGCAGAATTTCCAGAGGAATTCTAGCAGATTTCCCACAGGAATTCTAGCAGAATTCCCAGAGGAATTCTAGCAGAATTCCCAGAAGAACTCTCTACTAGAATTCCTCTGGGAATTCTGCTAGAATTCCTCTGGGAATTCTGCTAGAATTCCTCTGGGAATTCTGCTAGAATTCCTCTGGGAATTCTGCTAGAATTCCTCTGGGAATTCTGCTAGAATTCCTCTGGGAATTCTGCTAGGATTCCTCTAGGTATTCTGCTAGAATTCCTCTGGGAATTCTGCTAGAACTCCTCTGGGAATTCTGCTAGAATTCCTCTGGGAATTCTGCTAGAATTCCTCTGGGAATTCTGCTAGAATTCCTGTGGGAATTCTGCTAGAATTCCTCTGGGAATTCTGCTAGAATTCCTCTGGGAATTCTGCTAGAATTCCTCTGGGAATTCTGCTAGAATTCCTCTGGGAATTCTGCTAGAATTCCTCTGGGAATTCTGCTAGAATTCCTCTGGGAATTCTGCTAGAATTCCTCTGGGAATTCTGCTAGAATTCCTCTGGGAATTCTGCTAGAATTCCTCTGGGAATTCTGCTAGAATTCCTCTGGGAATTCTGCTAGAATTCCTCTGGGAATTCTGCTAGAATTCCTCTGGGAATTCTGCTAGAATTCCTCTGGGAATTCTGCTAGAATTCCTCTGGGAATTCTGCTAGGATTTCTCTAGGTATTCTGCTAGAATTCCTCTGGGAATTCTGCTAGAACTCCTCTGGGAATTCTGCTAGAATTCCTCTGGGAATTCTGCTAGAATTCCTCTGGGAATTCTGCTAGAATTCCTCTGGGAATTCTGCTAGAATTCCTCTGGGAATTCTGCTAGAATTCCTCTGGGAATTCTGCTAGAATTCCTCTGGGAATTCTGCTAGAATTCCTCTGGGAATTCTGCTAGAATTCATCTGGGAATTCTGCTAGGATTCCTCTGGGAATTCTGCTAGAATTCCTCTGGGAATTCTGCTAGAATTCCTCTGGGAATTCTGCTAGAATTGCTCTGAGAATTCTGCTAGAATTTTTCTGGGAATTCTGCTAGAATTCCTCTGGGAACTCTGCTAGAATTCCTCTGGGAATTCTGCTAGAATTCTTCTCGGAATTCCGCTAGAATTTTTCTGGGAACTCTGCTAGAATTCCTCTGGCAATTCTGCTTGAATTCCTCTGGGAATTCTGCTAGAATTCCTCTGGGAATTCTACTAGAATTCCTCTGGAAATTCTGCTAGAATTCCCCTGGGAATTCTGCTTTAATTACTCTGGGAATTCTGCTACAATTCCTCTGGGAATTCTGCTAGAATTACTCTGGGAATTCTGCTACAATTCCTCTAGGAATTCTGCTAGAATTCCTCTGGGAATTAAGCTAGAATTCCTCTGGGAATTCTGCTAGAATTCCTCTGAGAATTCTGCTAGAATTCCTCTGGGAATTCTGCTAGAATACTTGGGAATTCTGGGAATTCTGCTAGAATACTTGGGAATTCTGGGAATTCTGCAAGAAATCCTCTGGGAGTTCTGCTAGAATTCCTCTGGGAATTCTGCTAGAATTCTTCTGGGAATTTCGCTAGAATTCCCCTTGGATTTCTGCTTGAATTTATCGGGGAATTCTGTTAGAATTCCTCTGGGAATTCTGTTAGAATTCCTCCAGGAATTCTTCTACAATTCCTTTGGGAATTCTGCTTGAATTCCTTTGGAAATTCTGCTAGAGTTCCTCTGGGAATTCTTCTAGAATTCCTCTAGGAGTTCTGCTAGAATTCCTCTGGGAGTTCTGCTAGAATTCTTCTGGGAATTTCGCTAGAATTCCCCATGGAATTCTGCTTGAATTTATCGGGGAATTCTGTTAGAATTCCTCTGGCAATTCTGTTAGAATTCCTCCAGGAATTCTGCTACAATTCCTTTTTGCATTCTGCTAGAATTCCTTTGGAAATTCTGCTGGAGTTCCTCTGGGAATTCTTCTAGAATACCTCTGGGAATTCTGCTAGAATTCCTATGGGAATTCTACTAGAATTCCGTTGAAAATTCTACTAGAATTCTTCTGGGAATTCTGCTAGAGTTCCTCTGGGAGTTCTGCTAGAATTCCTCAGGGAATTAAAATAGGACTCCTCTGGGAATTCTGCTAGAATTCCTCTGGGAATTCTGCTAGAATTCCTCTGGGAATTCTGCTAGAATTCCTCTGGGAATTCTGCTAGAAATCCTCTGGGAATTCTGCTAGAATTCCTCTGGGAATTCTGCTAGAATTCCTCTGGGAATTCTGCTAGAATTCCTCTGGGAATTCTGCTAGAATTCCTCTGGGAATTCTGCTAGAATTCCTCTGGGAATTCTGCTAGAATTCCTCTGGGAATTCTGCTAGAATTCCTCTGGGAATTCTGCTAGAATTCCTCTGGGAATTCTGCTAGAATTCCTCTGGGAATTCTGCTAGAATTCCTCTGGGAATTCTGTTAGAATTCCTCCAGGAATTCTGCTACAATTCCTTTGGGCTTTCTGCTAGAATTCCTTTGGAAATTCTGCTAGAATTCTTCTGGAAATTCTGCTAGAGTTCCTCTGGGAGTTCTGCTAGAATTCCTCTGGGAATTCTAATAGGATTCCTCTGGGAATTCTGCTAGAATTCCTCTGGGAATTCTGCTAGAATTCCTCTGGGAATTCTGCTAGAATTCCTCTGGGAATTCTGCTAGAATTCCTCTGGGAATTCTGCTAGAATTCCTCTGGGAATTCTGCTAGAATTCCTCTGGCAGTTCTGCTAGAATTCCTCTGGGAATTCTGCTAGAATTCCTCTGGGAATTCTGCTAGAATTCCTCTGGGAATTCTGCTAGAATTCCTCTGGGAATTCTGCTAGAATTCCTCTGGGAATTCTGCTAGAATTCCTCTGGGAATTCTGCTAGAATTCCTCTGGGAGTTCTGCTAGAATTCCTCTGGGAATTCTACTAGAATTCCTTTGAAAATTCTGCTAGAATTCTTCTGGAAATTCTGCTAGAGTTCCTCTGGGAGTTCTGCTAGAATTCCTCTGGGAATTCTAATAGGATTCCTCTGGGAATTCTGCTAGAATTCCTCTGGGAATTCTGCTAGAATTCCTCTGGGAATTCTGCTAGAATTCCTCTGGGAGTTCTGCTAGAATTCCTATGGGAATTCTACTAGAATTCCTTTGAAAATTCTGCTAGAATTCTTCTGGAAATTCTGCTAGAGTTCCTCTGGGAGTTCTGCTAGAATTCCTCTGGGAATTCTAATAGGATTCCTCTGGGAATTCTGCTAGAATTCCTCTGGGAATTCTGCTAGAATTCCTCTGGGAATTCTGCTAGAATTCCTCTGGGAATTCTGCTAGAATTCCTCTGGGAATTCTGCTAGAATTCCTTTGGGAATTCTGCTAGAATTCCTCTGGGAATTCTGCTAGAATTCCTCTGGGAATTCTGCTAGAATTTCTCTGGGAATTCTGCTAGAATTTCTCTGGGAAATCTGCTAGAATTCCTCTGGGAATTCTGCTAGAATTCCTCTGGGAATACTTCTAGAATTCCTCTGGGAATTCTGCTAGAATTTCTCTGGGAATTCTGCTAGAATTTCTTTGGGAATTCTGCTAGAATTTCTCTGGAAATTCTGCTAGAATTCCTCTGGGAATTCTGCTAGAATTCCTCTGGGAATTCTGCTTGAATTCCTCTGGGAATACTTCTAGAATTCCTCTGGAAATTCTGCTTGAATTCCTCTGGGAATTCTGCTTGAATTCCTCTGGGAATTCTGCTAGAATTCCTCTGGGAATTTTGCAAGAATTCCTCTGGGAATTCTGCTACAATTCCTCTGGGAATTCTGCTAGAATTCCTCTGGGAATTCTGCTAGAATTCCTCTGGGAATTCTGCCACAATTCCTCTGGGAGTTCTGCTAAAAGTCTTCTGGGAGTTCTGCTTGAACTCCTCTGGGAATTCTGCTGAAATTCCTCTGGGAATTCCGCTAGAATTCCTTTGGGAATTCTACTAGAACTCCTATGGGAATTCTACAAGAATTCTCCTGGCAGTTCTGCTTGAATTCCTCTGGGAGTTCTGCTTGAATTCCTCTGGGAATTCTGCTAGAATTCCTCTGGCAGTTCTGCTAGAATTCCTTTGGCAGATCTGCTTGATTTCCTCTGGGAATTCTGCTGAAATTCCTCTGTGAATTCTGCTAGAATTCCTTTGGGAGTTCTGCTTGAATTCCTTACGGAATTCTGCTAGAATTCCTCTGGGAGTTCTGCTTGAATTCCTCTGGGAATTCTGCTGAAATTCCTCTGGAATTCTGTTAGAATTCCTCTGGGTATTCTGTTAGAATTCCTCTGGGAATTCTGCTAGGATTCCTTGCGGAAATTTGCTACAATTCCTATGGGAATTCTGATAGATTGACTCTGGGAATTCTGTTAGAATTCCTCTGTGCATTCTGCTAGATTTCCTCTGTGAATTCTGCTAGAATTCCTCTGGGAGTTCTGCTAGAATTCCTCTGGGAGTTCTGCTAGAATTCCTCTGGGAAATCTGCAAGAATTCCTCTGGGAGTTCTGCTAGAATTTCTCTGGGAGTTCTGCTTGAATTCCTCTAGAAATTCTGCTAGAATTCCTCTGAGAATTCTGCTAGAATTCCTCTAGAATTCTGCTAGAATTCCTTTGGGAACTCTGCCTGGATTCCTCTGGGAAATCTGCTAGAATTTCTTTGGTAATTCTGATAGAATGACTCTGGGAATTCTGTTAGAATTTCTCTGGGAATTCTGTTAGAATTCCATCTGGGAATTCTCAGAGGAATTCTAGCAGAATTCCCAGAGGAATTCTAGCAGATTTCCCAGAGGAATTTTAGCAAAATTTCCAAAGGAATTCTTGCAGAATTCCCAGATGGAATTCTAACAGAATTCCCAGATGGAATTCTAACAGAATTCCCAGAGAAATTCTAACAGAATTCTCAGAGTCATTCTATCAGAATTACCAAAGGAATTCTAGCAGATTTCCCAGAGGAATCCAAGCAGAGTTCCCAAAGGAATTCTAGCAGAATTCTAGAGGAATTCTAGCAGAATTCTCAGAGGAATTCTAGCAGAATTTCTAGAGGAATTCAAGCAGAACTCCCAGAGGAATTCTAGCAGAACTCCCAGAGGAATTCTTGCAGATTTCCCAGAGGAATTCTAGCAGAATTCCCAGAGGAATTCCAGCAGAATTCCCAGAGGAGTTCTAGCAGAATTCCCAGAGGAATTCTAGCAGAATTCCCAGAGGAATTCTAGCAGAATTCCCAGAGGAATTCTAGAAGAATTCCCAGAGGAATTCTAGCAGAATTCCCAGAGGAATTCTAGCAGAATTCCCAGAGGAATTCTAGCAGAATTCCCAGAGGAATTCTAGCAGAATTCCCAGAGGAATTCTAGCAGAATTCCCAGAGGAATTCTAGCAGAATTCCCAGAGGAATTCTAGCAGATTTCCCAGAGGAATTCTAGCAGAATTCCCAGAGGAATTCTAGCAGAATTCCCAGAGGAATTCTAGCAGAATTCCTAGAGGAATTCTAGCAGAATTCCCAGAGGAATTCAAGCAGAACTCACAGAGGAATTCTAGCAGAATCCCCAGAGGAATTCTAGCAGAATTCCGAGAGGAATTCTAGCAGAATTCCGAGAGGATTTCTAGCAGAATTCCGAGAGGATTTCTAGCAGAATTCCGAGAGGAATTCTAGCAGAATTCCCAGAGGAATTCTAGCAGAATTCCCAGAGGAATTTCAGCAGAATTCCCAGAGGAATTCTAGCAGAATTCCCAGAAGGATTCTAGTAGAATTACCAGAGGAATTTTAGCAGAATTCCCAGAGGAATTCTAGCAGAATTCCCAGAGGAATTCTAGCAGAATTCCCAGAGGAATTCTAGCAGAATTCCCAAAAGAAATTTAGCAGTGTTTCCAGAGGAATTCTAACAGAATTCCCAAAAGAAATTTAGCAGTGTTTCCAGAGGAATTCTAGCAGAACTCCCAGAGGAGTTCTAGCAGAATTCCCGGAAGATTTGTAGCAGAATTCTCAGAGGAATTCTAGCAGAATTCCAAGAGGAATCCAAGCAGAGTTTCCAGAGGAATTCTAGCAGAATTCTCTGAGGAATTCTAGCAGAATTCCCTGAGGAATTCTAGCAGAAGTCCCTGTGGAATTCTTGCAGAATTACCAGAGGAATTTTATTACAGCTTCAAGAAGATTTCAAGCAGAATTCCCAGAGGAAATCAAATCCTTTGGAATTCCAAGTAGAATTCTTGCAGATTTCCCAGTGGAATTTCAGCAGAAATTCAAGAGAAATTTCAACAGAAATTCGTAAATTATTCTAGCAGAATTCCCAGACGATTTTTTCAGTATATTCAGAGGAATTCTATCAAAATTTTGGCAGAATTCTCTGAGGAACTCTGGCATAATCCTAGAGGATTCTAGCATATTTTTTAAGGAATTCAAGAAGAATTCTCATAAGTATTCTAGAAGAATTCTTAGATGAATTCTTGAAAAATTTTCAGAGATATTCTAGGAGAATTCCCACAAGAGTTCGAGCAGAATTTCTAGAAGAATTTTAGCAGAATTCTCAGAGAAATTCTAACAGAAAATATAAAGGAGATCTAGCATTTTTTCCAGAATAATTCCGGAATTCTAACATTTTTTTTCTGCAGTTCTATTATAATTTTACCACCAGTCAGAATTTTGCAGAAAATTCCATAAATCTGAGATTTTCTTATATTCGGGTTTCCCTTCTTGTTCGAATAGAGAAGATATGACCTGCTGTGCTATTCACTACATGAACCGACCTCCTAATGTACGAATCCATTCTCAGTGTAACGCACCTTATTCATTGTCCCGTCGAAGGGGAAGTCGGCATAAAATGCGCCATTATGTATCATCCATAGCATTGAGGTCATGTTATCGCAACAACTTGATATTCTAAAGCAATAATGAAGTCCGTCCAACCATTGAGAACGCCTTCCACCCTAAAGTCCCGTACCGATGAAGACTCCCGCCAGAATCGTGCGGAGGATGCGTATGAATGCTGTTGAGAAGGATACGGCATTTTGCTTTCCATCCGGATTCACCGACCGGCGCCGTCGTCGACTGATAGTCCTTGTTTGCTCGCTACTCTTGGGATGCACCGCAGAATATAACTAGCAATGTGGACTGACTGACTGGCTGCGGTCCGTGATTCATTTTCATCAGATGCAGTGTAGTGTTTGGAGGCTTTCTCAACCCCGATGATGGGTAGAAGGTTGAGCGCTCTTTCGCCGGATGAAGTTGTTTGTTGATGGAAATCCTGACTATTCCGGCATGTTCCTTCCTCATTTGCCATAGGAGCCTGATCCTTCCCGATTATCCGGCTGTTGAAGTCACTTTTCTGGAATGGATTAATGAAGTTTTGGGGGTAAGATAAATGACAGATCTGTGAAAGAATAGGGTACCGGAAATCTCGACGGGGATGACTTCATACCGGATGAATGACAATGAACCTGCGACACAGTGGGACGCCCTACAACAGTCAGCCAGGAAGGAAGGAGACAGGCACGCAGATAATAAAGTTGTTTCGGCCTTTTTAAGTATCGGTATGAGCGAGCGAGGTCGGATCTTGGTACGCTCGCCTTCGGGGGGATTTGGAAACAGTAGCCACCGCTGGTTGGACGTGACCATTGTAACAAGTAGTAGCTGACCAACCGACCGCATTTGGAACGACGATGACGATGAGATGGTAATCGGACAAATGGACACAGCAGTGTACTTTGCCTAGGCTAGAGGAGATGGGGCGATGCGACAACTAAGTAGCGAGGCGGGCGTTAATGAACGTGCTACTGCTGAGGTTTTGGAGCATGGACTGTGGACCGTAGACCGTGGACGTGGACGGAACTTGACGCTTGACGCTTGACGTGGACGTGGACGGAACGAAGTGCTTTTCTGGTTGTTTGGTACGTGTGGTCATTGCCAAGTCTGATTAACGCGATTCATTAGATCTCATTTAAGTTGGTAATTGCGATGGAATGATGCCATTTGCGGTGTTGGAAGCTTGAGATTGCGATTCGGTTTTGAAGTTGTGCCTATCATTTTTTTTTGTTCGTGACAGAATTTTTTTCTTGATCACAAGAAGAATTAGCATTAGTTAAAACTCATGAATAAAAAGAAATTAAAAAATGACAATCATAAGAAAAAAAGAGATTATCGTACAAGCACAAAGATTGTTGAATCATGTTTCTGGTAGATAAATGAGACCGTCTGTCGTACCCGTAATCCTTTAGATAGGATTTACAATAAAGTTATTTTGTTCATCATTGGACGGTTACCAGTTCTACCAGTTTAGATTTGTCCCAAATCTAAAACGGCAAAAGGTTTTTGCAACCGTAACAAATTGCAAATGCTCCATAGAAAACCAAAAAGCTCTCCATAAAGAATGAACATATGTTCGATGAAAATGTGTAATGTTACCCATAAATAATTGAAAACGTTCCATACTTTATAAAAAATGTACCGGTAAAACATAAAATTTTCTTAATAAAAGTGAAATTTTGCACCAATAAATAATACTGAAAAGCTCCATAATAGAATACAAATGTTCCATAGGAAAATGCAAATGCTCCATAAATAATTAAAATTGTACCCATAGAAAATTGAATATTGCTCCATAGAAAAATTAAATTGCATCATAAAAAATTGAAATTGCACTATAGAAAATAGACAAATGCTCCATAAGTATTATCTAACTGCACCACATAAAATACACTTTGCTCCATAAAAAATTGAAAATTCTCCATAACTTTAAACATTTGCACTACTAAAGCAGTGTAATGTGAAGCAATTTAGCCCTGTTGAATAAAGTTTTGAGAATATGCTATTTATGGAAGATTTTCAATTTGTCATGGAGCAATTCATGTTTTCTATGATGCAGTTTGATAATACTTATGGAGAATTATTTTATTTTCTATGGTGCAATTTCAACTTTTTATGGTGCAATTCAATTTTCTATGGGTACAATTTTAATTAATTATGGAGCATTTGAATTTTTCTATGGAGCATTTCATTATTATTTATTGGTGCAAAATTTCAATTTTAATGAGAAAATTTTATGTTTTACCGGTACATTTTTTATAAAGTATGGAACGTTTTCAATAATTTTTGGGTAACATTGCACATTTTCATGGAACATATGTTTATTCTTTATGGAGCGCTTCTTGATTTTCTGTGGAACGTTTCTATTTATTTATGGGTGCAATAAATGGGCTACCATCTAAAACAGTCGTTTTGATTCCCCAAGTCTGCAGCGCCGATAAGAGTAGCAAAAATCACTGGAGAAGTTACAACGAAAATTCCGAAACCTTCGAAGGAATCGTGGAAGGAGTCTATGAATATATGCCTGGAGATTAGGGTGGCCCACACTTATATGAAAAACAAAAATTTCAAAAAATGCCAAGTCTTACCTCCAAAATCAGTTGTGTTGGACTCCCAGAAGCTACGTTCAAAATTTGAGCAAAATCGGTTGAGCCTAAGGGGGCGCTCAAAACGCTTGAAGTTTGTATGGGAAAACTTGGCCAAATGTATGCAGAAATTTTAAGTTTTCGAATTTTGAAGCTAGGTGGCGCTGTAAGCGTTCAATAATCAAACCCTTTGGTATTATTGAAGGTGACTATATGCCAAACAACTTTCTCGAAAAACGGCTGTGAAAAAAGTTATACCCTAGGAAAAGTGAGGCAAAGTATTGAGATTTCATTATTGATATTATTCCTTTACATGTACCGTCAAGGCGCCATTCACCGTGGGGGCTCCATTCACCGTGTGCCTTTGAATATTTTTTCATTATTTCCATATTATGATTGAATGATATGACAATTTCCCTTCAATTTCACCAATAAAACATTGTATTGGTGAAATTGAAGGGAAATTGTCATATCATTCAATCATAACATGGAAATAATGGAAAAATATTCGAAGGCACACGGTGAATGGAGCCCCCACGGTGAATGGCGCCTTGACGGTATTGGAAAAACAACAATAAAGTTTATCCTTACTTTACCTAGGGTATAACTTTTTTCACAGACGTTGGATCACTTTGCGGTCTTCGACAAAGTTGTTTGGCATATAGTCACCTACAATAATACCAAAGGGTTTATTTATTGAACGCTTACAGCGCCACCTAGCGGCAAAATTCGAAAATTTAAAATTTCTGCATACATTTGGCCAAGTTTTCCCATACAAACTTCATGCGTTTTGAGCGCCCCCTTAGGCTCAACCGATTTTGCTCAAATTTTGAACGTAGCCTGTGGGAGTCCAAAACAACTGATTTTGGAGGTAAGACTTGGCATTTTTTGAAATTTTTGTTTTTCATATAAGTGTGGGCCACCTTACTGGAGATCCTATAAGATATGTTTAAAACAATCCCTGAAGTACTAAATAAAATAATCTCAGGAGGAATTCCGTAGAAATATCAGGGCGAATTCCAGAGAGAAACTCGGAAAGAATCAATGTGAGATATTACTGAAGGAATGACAACGGAAGCCCTACATGAACTCTCGGGAGGAATTCCTGAAGGATTGCCAGAAGGATTCCCGGGAGAAATCAATGAAGGTATTTTGGAAGGAATTCTGGAATAAATTACATAAGAGTCTTGGCTAAGCCCTTATAAGAATCTCGTAATGAATCTCCGGAAGAATCTCTAAAGGAATCCTGCAAAATATCAATGATAAAATCCCGAGTGGAATTTATTATAGAATCCTTAGAGGAATTTCGGAAGGAATCTCTGGAGGAAGCCCAAGAAAAATACCCGAGAGAAAACCCAGAAAAAATCCTGAAAGAATCCATGATGCAATCTTTGGAATAATTCGCGAAAGCATCCTGGAGGGAATTCCGAGAGGAATCATTGAACCAAATCCCGGGAGCAGTACCGATTGAATTGGCTTTCTCGAATACCGGAACAATTTCCTAATAGACTTCCTGGGAGAAGCCCTTAAGAAACATCAGCATAAATTCCCAAAGACATCCCGGAATAGATTCGCGAAACTTTACTGACAAGAGTTCCGGAAGATATCCCTGGAAAAAAACGCTGAGTAATATCGGGAAAATTCCGGGAGAAACACATTAAAGAATCTCGAAAGAAATCTATGAACCAATCCCGGGAGGAATCGCTGAAGGAATATAGCGATGAACCCCTTATGGAATCCCTGAAGGAATTCTTAAGGGAAATGCAGGAGAAAAAAAGCCGGAAGGAATCTCTGAAAGGGATCCCTGAAAAATTCCAAGGGAATATCTGAATAAATGTCGGAGCTGATCCCAGGAGAAATCATTGATGAATTCCCGGGTACAGTATCCGGTGGAATGCCAGAAATATCCCTAACTAAACCCCGGGAAGAATTTCCAGAAGGAATGCCTAAAGCAATCCCAGGAAGAAACGATGGCGAAATTTCGAAAGGGCTCAATCACTAGCGTTCGCGGGGTGCTTGCTTAGAGGGAGCACTGCAAAGATCGTGCAAGCTTAGATCATGGTGCTACTAGGATGCCAAAGAAGAGGTTTTAACATGCTGTGGTGCTAACATCGCCAAGTACAATTGGGATTCTGAAGAAGGATTGGAATGGTGATGGTTCCAAAGTTATGAAATTTTATTGCGTAAAATTTGTAGCGCAATTGCTGGGGAGGTTGACGCGAAAGCTCCTTAGAAAATTTCTATCGGAATCCATGATGGAAGTTGCTGGTCGATTATCGAGTTTTTTGTGGAACTTTAACATGAAAAGTTCTGGGAGAGTGTATGGCGATCTCCCCAAAGAACATTCGACAATATTCTGAATCGGAATCAACTAATTACATATGTAAATTATATAGTGTTGTTTTTGGCGGCAAATCTCATAGTTGCTATAGAGACTTTTTTAGCGGAAATCCTTGAATTCCTGATAAGATTTCCGGCTCCATTTCTTATATGTTTTTTTTCCTAAAATTTTTAGAAAATTTTTGGTGGAAATCCCAAACCAACAAATTTTACAAGACTCAACCATATCTTTCTAAATAAACTCGATTCGAAATTCGACAAAGTATATACCGGAACTTCTTGCTAGAGTTCTTCCTAAATGTTTTGATTGTACCCTAGAGTTAAAAAAAATCTCCAAAATTCCGATTGAAGATCCTGCAATGCTTCTAAAAAACTCTATAGAAATTTTTCAAAATATCTAGAAGAATCTCTGACAGTAACATTCAGCAGGAACCTTTTTACTCTGCATTTCACTTCCTGCAGAATACAGAAGATTATTCTCTGATCTGCGTAAACATTTTTGTTAAACTGCACCAAAAATAAAACATTTGGTGGAACTTCAAACATGTATTAGTAGCTGAAAAGATACACCCAAAACAGAGACTTGAGAGCGTTCACAGCGTTTTGGGTACAGTCTAATCTTCAAGCTAGTGTATTATCAATTGCCGCTTGTTCACCAAGAAAAAAAAAGAGATAAGCTATATTAAGCATGTTTGTGAAAGGAAGGAGATCGAACAATAATAAAGTTATGGTTTTGTAGCAATTCCTCTTATTATGTTAACAAATGTTTTTGAAATTTCATTTGTGTGAGGAGCTATCGTAAGATATTCGTTCATCTGAATCTCCTTGACGAATTTTTCGATATTTTGCTAAAATGTATTTAAAATTTTTATTTTTTTTGAGAATTGCCATCGTAATATTGCCGTTTTTCTGAAATATCTGTAACATTTTCTCATGTTTTTGTAAAATTCCTTCCTAAAGTGCAATCACCCTGAAACTTTGGGGATTCTCCGAATTTTTGTAGATTTCCTTGGCCAAAAGAAACCGCTCTGTAAAGTATTTAGACCTCCGGGCCACAATGAGGAATTCTCTGATGTTTTTTTTTGTAGAACTCAGTGACGAGAAGAATTCGTCAGTTAATTCGGCAGTTGTATTCCATGTAAACTGTGAGAATTTTAAACTATTTGTAAACTACAGATGTGGTCACTTGGCCCAAATCACGGAAAAGATCGTCACAATCATCCACATTTTTGCGATGGGTGATAATCGGATCTACTCTAGTAGTCTGCAATTCAATTGGAACAATATTTAGGAACCACTAGATGGAAACCCAAACTTTTTTGTAAAGAGGTACCGTACAACATGCAAGTCCAACGAAGGCGGCTTTTCATCACATCACAATAATGAATTCACTGATTTTTTGTAGACTATGGTGCCAAAAGTAAACACCCTTAAGTATTTTTTTTAATATTCGATCTCGATTGGGAGATCTGATTTTTGTGGGGTCACTCAGGGGTCAAGAAGCAATTTCTTAAAGTATTATTAAAACTTTTTATCTTCATTAGGACCTTTCTGGTTATTTGTAGAACTGTGGTTCCAAGAAAGCGCTCCCCAAAGTTTTTTTTTTATTTCCGATCCTAATAAGAAATTCTTTGATTTTTTTTTGTAGAACTTTGTGTGCCAAAAAAAATTCACTTTTTTCTCATTTCCGATCATAACAAGGAATTTTCAGATTTTTGTTAAACTGGTATCAATTCCGCGAAATATTTTTAAAATTTTTGATCTGAATTAGGAATTTTCAGACTTTTTGTAGAAATTTATTGCTAAAAATCTGAAGTAGTTACTCGATTTCTGATCTCATTTAGGAGGGCTCTACCCCATTTGGCATAATGCCATTTCGCATAACAATAATTATGCACATTCTTACCAAGAAGGCTGTTCTTCGTGTTATACCAAATGGCATTATGCCAAATAGGGTAGAGCCATTTAGAAGCTATGACTTTTATAGATCTTTTGTGGTAATAGGAAATACTCCGAAGTTTTTTTTTCGGATTTCTGAATTGAATTAGACATTCTGTGATTATGCCTTTTTGAACTCTTTGGCGCTCTTGGAACTCTAGTGCCAATCTGTGCCAATGAAAAATACCCCGAAGTATTTTTTGGAATTTCTGATCTATATTAACTCTGAAGAGAAGAACTCTAGTATCGAAAGGAAATACCATGACAAGTGTTCGAATAGCGCAGAGTTTCATCAGACGTTATGCTTCATCAACGGAAATGAATGTTCCTTTTGTGCTCCGTTTTTCTACTTTCAACAGATCATCACTTTATTGAATTAATAGTGCATGTAATCTTAAACTAACGTCACTTTACTCTAATTATACACACAGTCATTGGGTCAAATTACAAAACGATACAGTTACACATAACGAAAACCGATCAAAACGATTTGCGATAGATATTGGTGATGTGAATGGCTTAGCTCCCGAATGCTTTGGTAGATCGATTTGGACTGTCGAAAGGTGATGATGGCGATTTGGAAGCGGGAGCGCCAAAGCTGATGAGTGTTTTATACGTTGAGTGTCGTTATGATCAAACAACAAGTTTATTGAAAGTCTAATCTCAATGTTCATTTTTCGATTTTTTAAGTTTATACGCTCAAATGATAATTCACGGGTTTTTGTAAGTATGATGTCAAGAAGAAATTCCCTGAAATATTTTTTGGAACTTACGGTCTTAGTTAGGAAATGTATTATTTTTTTTGTAAAATAGACATTTTTCACTTTTTTTTTGAATTTCTGAACTTAAATAAAAATTCTTAGATTTTGTGAAGAACTCTGACGGTAAAAAGATATTCTCTGATTTTATTTTATAGAACTCTGGTGTTAAAATGTATGTACTGATGTTTCTTTTTTTAAGAATTTCTGATTTAAATTTGAGATATTTTTGTTTTGTTTTGTATAAAACTGGTGCCAATAAGAAATACCAATTTTTTGGAATTTATGATCTTGTTAAGGAAATCTGATTTTGTTTGTAGAACTCTGGTTTCAAACACTCAGGAATATTTTTTTTAATATCTGTTACTACCAATGACGCCCACGCGTCTGTGGCATGGACGTCCGTTCGCCCTAGGCCAGCTCACCTCTTTGATTTTGCCTCTCAGGGTCGGCACACGTGCTTAGGAATACTCACCGTAACAGACCTATGATGTTATCTCAACCTGAAATTTCTTTTCTTTCGATGTTTGCAAAGAACTAAAGGCAACTTTTGATTTTCACCCAACAAAACTAGGAATCTAATTTAATTTTCAAAATTTTCTTTAATTGTGGCTCAAAACTTCTACAGGCACTCAATTTATGGCAATGTATCAAAGGTAGGAACTCACTCTCTCTGCTCCGATGATGCGGGATCTGGCGTCGTCGTCGAGGTCGAGGCGTCCACGTGCCGCCCAACCGCCCTATGCTTGCAGGTACGCAGGATCGCAGGATCGCTTCACCCTTAACGGGCCTGGCACTTTCTCACGGGTCGTGTGTTGATGGACGACCGATTGGTTCTTGGGAGCGGTAACACTATGTTCGGCACTTTTCACTGAGAGGGATTCTGTCTAACTCGCGGACTACGACACCTTGCCTATCCGGCCAACTAGCTTTACAACACGCACACGTGTCGATTTAGACTTTTGAACCGGCAGGCGACCTCTCACAGGGGAACTGGCCTCTCGTTAGCGATTAGGAGGTCCAGTATGCCACTATGTGGCCACTAAAAGCACTAACACCACTTTTAATGTCCTCGCGAGTCAGAACTGATTTACTATTTGGCACAATTACCAGGAGATACGTTCACCAGACGTTATATTACTCCCCAAACTATGGGTTTTTCGTACACTTGCCGAACACTTTATAATAAAACTCGATGCGCTATCTTGGCTTCCCAGGATCGAAAAAGAGAGCGGCCGATGGGTGTGGGTAAATTCTTGGAGCATCGGATGATCATCGCGCGTTTTCACATCTACTTCATTCCACGAAAGGTGTGGTGGTACAGTGGGGACCCGATTTTGTCAGCCCCCGATTTTGTCTACCCCTGATTTTGTCTACCCCCGATTTTGTCAGCTTTTTGACCCGATTTTGTCAGCCTTTTTTGAAGCAAAAAAAATGAATTTGTATTTCATTCAGAATTTCAATTTTATAATCATTATTAATGCAGCTGATGTCTTTAGGCGCCATAGAAAAATTACGCAATGAACAAAACTCGCGTAACTTTTGAAAACGGCCAAGCTTGTTTTGCAAACTACCACATTGAGGCAATTTTAGCACCCAACCCTCGCCAATGTTTTGAACCAATATTGTTTTAAATTGCTAAAATATTCCAGCTCTCTCTCTTCTTGGCGTAACGTTCCAACTGGGACACAACCTGCTCCTCAGCTTAGTATTTTATGAGAGCTCTTACAATTTTTAACTGAGATCCCCCACAGCCAATGTTTATTTTGCATTTGTACATCGTGTAGTAGTCATGAAGATATTTGATATAGGGTAATTGTTCCCATCATTGTGGTAGTACCTAATGTTGCGGTAATGGCAATTGGGTTGTTTAGAGAATGAAATATTGCTATTTTCTATACCCTAATCGAAAAAGCTCATTTTTCTGAGTATAACGTGAATTTATTGGATTCCAATACCTTTGTTTTGATGGTTAAATTAACAAAACAGGTTTCATTTTTGTGGATAGAATGACAGTTCAATCGATAAAGTGAAAACAAAAAAAATTCCCTATACAAATTTTAAATGCATTTTAAAAATAGTTCCCGGACTCCGAAAATTATGAAATTTTGGATTTCGATTAATTGTAGGGCGGAGAATCCGATTTTGAAATAACCCGGATGCCCCTAAAGAACCCAATTGAGCACTTCTTCGACTGAAATGTTACCAAAAGATATTTTTAATAGATGTATGCTGCAGTGAATCGCATATCTGTCCCATTTGCATAGGAAATCCAGCAAAGATGTGACTGATATGCGATTCACGCTAGTATGGTGCCTAAATTATGCGATTGCACTACTTGTTTGCTTAAGATATGCCATAAAACCTATTGGACCCCAGGCGCCTTTCAGAGCTCGTCTTTGATGGAACACACTCAGCGAGGTGACGAAACTGAGGCCATGAAGGTATCCCTTTTAGGGTTAAGCATGAACCCAGTGCTTAACTCATCCATGATCGGATCAATTACCCTACAAGGTAGTTAAGGAAATGTCAATTATGAAATGGATTTCTGAGCTAACCGGGAATCAAACTCCTCACTCTCAACATGGTATTGCTGATTGCACGTGCGCTTACCACATCGGCTATATGGGCTAAAAGACTATTCTTCTGAATTTCCTCAGGAACAGAACAAACAATAAACGCTGCCTGTTGTTGTGATTACAAGTCAATCCATTTACTTCTTTCCGGCATCTCTGGGATTCCTCTAGGTATACTTGTTTAGATTGATCTAGATAGACTAACATTTGAAAAGGCGCAACAACCATTTCGAGTTTTTTCTTATCCCTTCCTTCTGAGCACATGGTCCATTTTTCATGTAATCTCTGACCAGTAACAGATAGAGCAGACTGCCCTCTATCTGATAACGGGATAAGTTTGCACAAATAAATTGAAATACGCCTATACGGGGTGGAAGAAGTTGAGAATGCAATGGTTGTGCCGCCCTTTTTTCACATGTTGGTCTTGATTTATTATGAGATTTGTAGTGTAGATTTCCTCCTTGGGTTGCTTCAAAAATTGCTGTCAGAATTGTATTCATTAGAAACCCTTAAGAAATTTGAGATGGGATTCCCCCAAAAATTCTTGCTGTGATTCCTTCAAGAACTTTTGCGTGGTTTCTTGTAAGAATTTTTGCTGGTATTTCTCCAAGAATTCCGCCGGAAGCTTTTAAAGGAATTCTTCCGGGATTTTTTTAATGATTCATTAAGGTGTGTCTCTTTAAGATTTTTTCAGGCATTCCTCCTGTGATTTCTCCAGAAGCTTTTCTTGAGACTTGTTCTGGAACTCCTGCTAGGATTCCTCCAAAAGTTTTGCTGATATTCTTACAGCATTTTTTTTTTCAAAAAAATTCTATATGAACTCCTACAGCTATGTATCTAGGGGTTTCTCCAAGGATTTCACCTATAATTCCTCCTACATTTGCTACGTGGATTTATGCAGGGATTTTCCTAGCGATTCTTTCAATACATCCTACTGGCATTTCTCCATACATATCTGTTTGGATAGTCCTGGAACTTCTGCTGGAGTTCCTCCAAGAAATTTTCAGGAAATTTCTATAAGAACCTTTTCAGGTATTTCCCTAAGAATTGTTCATGCATTCTTCCTATGATACCCCCAGGTTGACGAACTCCTGTTAAGATTCCTTCAGAAATTCTCCTCTAGTGATGTATTCAGAGTATTCTGTAGATATTTCTAAAATAATTCCTATATGAATTACTGCGTGCATTAGTCCATGAACAAATTTCCGGAAGGCAAAAATTTCCCAAATGGAAGAGAACGTGCCCCCGGAGCCAACCAACTGATGAATAAATCTAGCGATTTTCCTAGGGATTTTTTCAAGAATTCCTTTTAGGGTTCCTTCAGGGATCCTTCTAGGAATTTCGAAAAATGTTCCTCTATTAATGCCTTCAGTTATTACTCATACAAGAATTCCTCTAGAGATTTCACTATGATTGCTCTGTTAGACTTCCCAATTGAGCATCCTCTATGGATTTTCCGGAAGTCCCGCTTGAGATTTTTCCAGGGTTACCTCTTGGTATTTCTTTACGAAATCCCTTGGTATTGCTTCTAAATTCTTCTGGAATTCATGCTAGACTTTAACAATTCATTTTTGCTATGGTTTCTCCTTCAACTGCTCTTGATATTTCCCCAGTACTTTTTTACAGGAAATACTCCATGAATTTCTCAAGGAGATTTCTTGAAAGATTGCAATAGAGATTCTTTCAATGATTTTTCAGAAAATGCTAAATAAATGCCCCTAGAGATTTCTACGGAGATTGCAGTAAGGATTCTTTCAGAAATTACTTAAGGGACTTATCCGGAGCTATCTTAAAGGTTTTTGCAGAAACTGCTTATGTGTGAAGAATTAGCATTAAGTTAAAATTCACAAATACAAAAAACCAAAAAAAAAAAGAAAGAAACTGCTTATGGGATCCTTTCGGGAATGTCTTGAGGGTTACGTTCCGTATATCCTTGGATAGTTTCTCCGAAAGTTTCCCCGATCATTTCTTCAAAGATTTCTCCAGATATTCTTTAGAGATTAGGCTCTGAAAATTAAAGTGGAAAGGCAGCGGAAACGTAGCCAATTCTGACAGTTTGAGTGTCTATACTTTGTCAATCAGATGTTGGTTTATTTTCATTCGTTGACAGCTAAAGTTATATGTTATGATTTAAACTGCGCTAACCAGTGTCAACGGTCTTCTGTAGACCACAATTGCTTTAAGCTAGGAGAAGGCTGTGTTCCAGTAAGGATGTTATGACAAGAAGAAAAAGAAATAAAAGATTAAATAGTTTTGCTGTAAAAAAGCACTGAATGTTAACTTTGCCAAATACCATTTTTTTCTGAGCCCTTAACACCCTTTTGATTTGTTACCACAAAAGGTTCGTTCAAATATTACGTTACGCAAAATTTTGGCAATTTTAGATCCTATCCGCTATCCCTCCACCACGTAACTATTTTTGAAAGAGAAATTTTAAAATTTTGTGAAGCGTAACACAGCGCTGGGCTCCCCCCTCATTGCATTGGCGTTACGTAATATTTGAACGAACCCAAAGCAGACCCTCCACACCTATCTCCGTCTCTGACGTGCTCAGAACAATTTTTCATAAATTAAAAAATGATTTTAAAAAATGTCCCGATTTTGTCAGGTACCCGATTTTGTCAGCCCAAAATGCTACCAGGGGCTGACAAAATCGGGTCCTTACTGTATAGCACCTGATATATCTTCCACAGATACTCCCGCGGTTCGAGCAGTTGGATGATATTTGTGAGTTGAGCAGTTTAGCCTATCTGCCTGGGTAGTTTAATTTCGAAATGCCCTATCGGTCCATAGTATTCTACTACTTCATTTCTACTTGAAATTAGGGTGATTCAAAATAGTTTTTTTTTATTTTTATATAATACAAATTTAGTTCTTGCATATTATTTACATTTACTTACATTTTGTTTCTATTCAATGGCAAAACAAACATCAAAAAAGAGAAATTTGTGTTGGAACAATTGTCAAATGTTATATATCTTATCTCAATTGGATAAGTTATCTGTTTTTTTTGTACAACTCTGGTTCCAAGAATAGACACTTAGAAGTGTTTGTTCAACTAAAGTCTCAATAATCCCAAGTAACAATTCCATTGCTGATTGGTTTTGTTCGATTTTTGTTAGGGTTTTATTACAGCTATAATTAAAACTCACAGTTTTATGACTACTTTTATGAAACCCATTGATGAAATGTTTTATAATATAGTTGAAGACATTCATAAAGCCAAATATCTAGAGTAAACAAAACTCTTCGATATGTAAACCTTCTGGCATTCATTATTACCTCAATAAAACTGTTCAAACTCTCAACAGATGACGATCCGGTCGATTAGTAACGACATCTGTTGGTGAAAAAACAGAAACTACGACACTTTTAGGTTTATTGCGGTTATCATAAAAGCAAAATTGCTTTCGTTTTGTTTTCGCTAATTGGTCGTCGCCATATTGAATATTTAGCTGACGTGAATTGAAAATATTTAATTTTGCTCAAATAAGCAATGAATTGATAGTTTGCCGCCATTTCCATAACATGCCCACATAAATAAACTCTTTCAGCTGAGTTTTTTTGTGATTCGAGGTAGTTTTACTAAATTAACAGGTTGATTTTTTTTAATTCCAAGATGATAATATTCACCATTTTTGAAGCGCATTAATTTTGTGTTTCTGCAACCTCAATATTCACGGTAGAATTGAATGCGCATAAGCTTACCAACACAATAACAACTAAATTATCATTTTGAAATGATCGAAATACGAATATTGTATCCTCCTGAAATTTACGTGCCATCGATGTAGGTTCTCTGCGTCTTGAGCTGTGTAATTTTTGTTGAAAAAAAAAAACAACAACAATCATCATAACCTCTTTTCGAGAATGGATTTTTTTCAACTAGGTTTAAAAACAGTTATTTTTGCTACTCTTAATGTGGTTTGCAAAACCTCTCCGAGAGTGGTCTACTTAGCCGGAAGATGCTCTTAAAGGGGTTATCAAGAGGTTTTGTTGTATAAATCATTTTTGCTGGAAATTTTGATTTTTATATGGAAAATCATCACTTTTTGCCTTTCTCGTACACCACAGTGTACTGAAACGCTATATGTTCACTCAAGAAACGAATTTTCGATAGAATACTCGGAGGGTCAAGTCACATATACCAATCAACTCAGTTCGACAAATTGGTGTCTGTATGTGTGTATGTATGTATGCCTGTGCACAAAATAAGTCCACTCACTTTTAAAGCACTTCCTATTGCGATCCAAAATCTAAGATGGCTGCTCTTACTCAAGATGGCGACTGTTTAACGCTGTTTAGGCTCTAAAGTCATGCAATATATTTGGTATGGGGAAGATGTTTCAAAATTGAAAAATGGTGGCTGTTTAACGGTGTTTCAGGTTCCAAATCAATGCAATATGGGTATACTTGCAGGGCTGTTACAAAACTGTCAATTTGGAAACCGCAAAATCCGCGCCAAGCCATTTGAAATCCGCGCCGAGGTCATCAAATCCGCGCCAGTACAAAAACATATGATTTTGATGACTCAAGCTCATAAAAAGCCTGAATTTTTCAATTTTTCGAGCATGTTTTTTGCACTCCTGATGAAGATCATTTCTTATTTTAAAACCTAGGTTAAAACCGATTTTAACTATTATTAACCCATGCAACTTCCACATCAACCAAGAAATGTTGCAAACAGGAAAGTTTTTTAAAATTGGAATAAAAAGTTTCGAATAAATAGTGCTTTGATTGCTGGCCAATCAGGGTGACTACTATTTTACGAGAATGGGATTTCCTGTTCCCTGAAACAGTTCCAAAACTGGAGAATTTTTTTAAATAATTATAACCAACATTATTGTAGAAATCCTGCTATAAAATCTGTAGTAAGTCTCAGAAGATCGTTCGAGAGAACTGCAAGAAAATTTTCAGATTTCTTGTGAAGATACAAATTGAGTAATTGATTTTAGCGTAATCCATTGATTAAATAAATCACCAATTCCAAAAGGAATAAAATCTAAGGGTGATATTTTTTTTAGAAACATTTCATAAAAAATGTCAGGCAAATGTTCTCACGTTTGAGCAAAAGGTATGTAGAGAAGTATTAATTTATTAGAAATTTAAGATAAGAGTTTCTGCCCATACCACGAACTTGGAAATTTAGTAAAGATTTCAGCAAGAATGTCCTGCAAGGATTCCAAAAGCTTCATGTTTTCATGTAAAAAAAATCCTTCACAATTCTACCAAGAAACCCTTTATTAACTGTGCTTGCTACTCCCCTTTCAACGAATATCCGATTGGAAATCAAAGATAAATTTTATCATGACAACAGAAGTTTATTTTTAGGATAATTCTACCAGAGTTTTTTTTAACAAAAATCGATTCGACAAAAGATCTACAAGCAACAGAATCAACTACAATACCAATAATTTTCTATACGAGATTCTCTAATTTAATTAAAACTTTATCCAGTGAGAAAGTTTATCCAAAATTGCAAATTCCATAAAAACAGATTTCAGAATTACCAAGAAACTCTAGGAATTTATGCAGAAATCTTGCCATGATTCAGTGTTTTTTGAACCTCAGACATTACTAAATAAGAGGTTGACTACGAAATTCAGAAGAGGAACTTCAAAAATTGAGCGTTTAGTGCAGTGCAACTTATTTAGCACTCCAAGCTAGCGACTAGTAACATCATTTTTACTCAATCACAAAATTCATAACTCCAATATGGAAATGTTCTTTATTTATTGTTGTTGGCACGGTGTAAGACGCAGGAAAAACGGGTCACTGTCTTAGTAGCGAAATCCATAATTTATTCAGCAAAACGCTTTAAAGCTAAAATATAAAGTTTCCAATTACATCCCATGATTCATCATTCATATCGTGTTGTACTCACATTTCAGTGACTCTAGTCTCAACGTCCCTGTCCTTGTTACCGCCCAATTATCGTTCTAGTCAGTATACCTAGTAAGTCGATTTTAAGTTCTTAGTCTTAAGTTTAACAATAGGATGTAGTTTTACTTACTGTTGCATGGCAAATATAGTTTAAGTTCTAATTTTAGCGCAAATATGAAGCCCTAGCAGGGAAATAGTGCATGGAATCTAACCTGAAATCATGATTTTAAAGAATTCACATATTTTTCGCATAAGAATAAATTATTTTCATGTTTGACTCACTAGTAACTATAAACAGAGTTCATTTGGTCAAGTTGCCACTAGTAAATTCACGAAAGATATCGACTATTTCAATATTTAATCAAATTCCCGCTCTAGCACAATTTGCATCACTACATTCCATCATCTGTTGTTTTTTTTTCCTGATTTTTCCCCACTCATGCCGTAACAATTGTCGGATGACAAACGATGGCGTTCGGTGACGGATCGTTCCGTCACATATCTGCTATCCCTATTGAACATTTTTGTCGTCGCACTAACGGCTGTAACGCCTCCCGCTACAATTGTGATTGTGTTGAGCTACATGTCTACATATTTGATGTAAGTGCATTTGAAAACCATTTCCGCAAAAACCGCGCCGAAATTAGCAAAAACGCGCCAAATCCGCGCGAAACGCAAAAACCGCGAAAAACGCAAAAACCGCGAAAAACGCAAAATCCGCGCCACCTGTAACAGCCCTGTATTTGGTATGGGGAAAATGTCAGGATTTCACAAAATTGTGAGTCTAACATCAACTGAGTAATTAGCCTGTGCATGCCGGCAGGATCGACATACGAATGACACTAATGAGTGGAGCTTTTTTGTCGATCATTTAAAGCTTTCAACAGTGTTTGACATTCGATAAGAAAATCTTATTGGAATCTTATTGGAATCGTAAACAACAGCTTTTCCTATTGAACCCTCGTTGACTGAAATTCAATTCAACCGTTATTTTAATTTTCAGATTATAATATCTCACAGATCGCAAAAATCGCAATCTTAAATTTTTAGCAAATACACATCAATAGGTATATTTTGGTGTTTTTGAAATATTTGATCTTTTGTAATAGTATTAATAAAGGTGGTGCCTCTCCAAATTTTCGAATTATTTGCTAAAAAAAATCAGGTTGCAATTTTTTGTGTTTTGTGAGATATATAATCTGAAAATTACACCATTTAATCTATATTCTATCTATATATTTAAAAATGCAGTGGCATACGTGGGACCGCCCATAACTTGCGAGCGGAAAGTCCGATTTTGGTCGTCTTAGTTTTGTTCTGTTAGTTTTCAAGGAACGTTTATGAGGCCTAAAACATGGACAAATTGAGAGTTTTTGAAAATCGATTTTCTATACCTCTTCCACCGGCTGCTTGGGCTTGGCTAGAAACTTGAAACGTCAAAAAACGCAGTGGGCAAGGCAAAGTTTGCCGGGTACAGCTAGTAATTAATAAATTAATTAAATACATTTTGTTAGATGGAGGTCGTTAGCGTTACAATAAATAAATAATTAAATTTAACTTCCAACTGTTGAAAAAATCACCTTTCTAGTTTGCAGTTTTGCATTAACCGTAGTGTGGCCAGCAATAAAAGAAACACCCGTAGAATGTCAATACGGTACCCGGGTACCCAGGAAACTGAAATGATCATATCTCCGTCAATTTTTCACCGATTGTTTTTGGCTCATTCAACTCACAAACTCATTACCTATCGAGATAATATTTGGTTGGACCGGTCCGATCACCGTGGGTGAAAATCCGGATTTCGCCCATGTTTTTATACAAAACAATGCTCGGGATTTTCGGTAGGTTAGTAGCAATATCGGTATCAATCTTGCCTCAATTGGTTCAGCATATAGTGTCTGATCAGCCTGAGATCATAAAATGTGTTGACTTTGAAGCTGCGATTCCAGATCAGGCTTCCCGTGAGGGTTCTGGCTGGCCATGGCTACTTTACGGTATCCCAGGCTCAACAATGTGGGCTTCAATAAGCACATGCTCCCGAAAAAACGATGAAAAATTGACGAAGATATTATCATTTCAGTTTCGTGGGTACCCGGGTACCTTGGCGGCATTCCACGTAATAAAAAAAACAAAAGCCACTCCCCTGACCCACCTCACTTGAAAATTCGGTCAACCCCATTAATAGATACATTAATTAGATAATATTTACTAGTTCTTGGATCTAGCAGAGTTTCTACTTCCTATTCTCAATAATAATTGAAATATCGAGATTCGAAATCGAAAAAGTTACCCGGGTACCCTGCCGGTCACATAAGGGTTAATTTTAACGAAAAAATGTATTAAGAAGGATTGAATTTCCAGCTATTGTTATACTTGCAGTAACGTTACTGTTTCTAACTAATTTTGTTAGTTCTAATCTAATTTGATCTTCAATTATTTTTTCATTTAACGAATTAATCCTACCTTCACGTAAGTCTATTGTCGTCGCGGTTGAAACAATAATTTTTTCTTCAAATGAATATGTGAAACATAACGTCGGACGTAATGCGCTGGACAGCAGATCTGGCCCTCTATCCAGCGCAATATGTTCGAAGTACGTCCAACACACGGTTAACGAAAAAATCAATTTTCGCGTGACAAAAAAAAAATCAAAATTCTATCTTCAAAATAACGGTTGAATCAAAGGTTGAATTAAATTTCAGTCAATGATGGTTCAATGGGAAAATCTTTTTGGAATCTTATTGGAATCGTAAACATACGATTCTAATAAGATTTTCTCATCGAATGTCGAACACTGTTAAAAGCTTTGAATGGTCGACAAAAAAAGCTAAACTCATTAGTGTCATTCGTATGTCGATCCTGCCGGCATGCACAGGCTAATAGTGACAAGTGTCCAGATTACACCCTTCCTTCCAAATGGTTCCACATCCTTTTTTTTTTTTTATTTTTTTTTTATTCCTGTTCGGGTTTGTCACTGCGACCAGTTTTTAGATCAATTGTGACATTACCCGTATCCTTAGTGTAGTGCATGTCGCATTACTCAATTGCCATTGAGGGGCAATAAAGTATCGATTTTGATACAGTTTTTGTTTTGTTTTCTTAGAAAACAAAACAAGAGTACTGATATTGGCCATGCATCGGAAACCTAGCATCACCCTTGTTTTACTGCTAAATACTCCCCAGGTTTAGGACCCGGGTTTTAACATTAGCAGCAATATCATTTCAATAATGGGACATGTGTTCAGTAATAAGGATTCTAGTATGTTCCTTGCGTACTAGCACTTTCCAGTCTTCGAAGAGTTAGTACATACATGGATCCCTAACCCAATTTGATTTCCTTTGCATTGAGTTTAGCCTCAGATGGTGAGGTTTTTAACTATATGCAATGTAAAGTTGGTAAACTTAGTTTTATTCAAAGACTGGAAGTCATCACAACACCAGTAGCAAGGACTAAATACTATAATGCCTATAATTATCAGAACACATATTCCAAAATTGAAAAATAGGACGACACTAGATTTCGGTTTGGTAGATCTAACACCGCAACGCAACCCAAAAAGGCGATCTACCCACGCTACGGGCTCCGTTAAAGATCGAGCATGTTTTAAACCCCCTCAACCATTCATCCCTCAGCACGGGTCGCCTGACACCTTGGATTGGGGTTACCTGTTTGGTGGACTTTTACCCCCGGAACAGGTGGTCCGTAGTGCTATTCTAAGCCGGCAGCTACACGGACACATCCTACTATTGTCGACTCATCTGATAAAGCTAAGCTAGGCCATTTAAATCGCCATCGCTCTTAATAATCATTAACACAATAAAGTACCATCCATGACCAACAAACACTAATTCAGAACGAAAAAAAAAATACTCCGAACCTACAATTCTAACCACCACGATGGAACAACGATGATATGGATCATCGCTTGGCGTTCCAAGAAAACCATTCGAAGCGTTCACCATGCCCCATTCGTTCTGGCTGACCATAGCTAGCTAGGCCATAGCAGCTGGAACATAAATTAATCCGACCGGAATCATCTTCTTCACCGACACGTGACCGCGCGCTCCTATCTGGTGCTGCTGCTGCTGCTGAGTGTTCAAACGACGACGCTGATCGTCGAGGGGGTCGAAGTTCCCCGACGTAAATTCCGCTTCAAGGTCTTCCGCCGCCCACGATTATCACGTTGTTATCTAATTATTGTTGGATGTGCGAAGAAGATGTTTATGCGTCCCGCCACCGCCACGATATTCAGTAACTCGCAAAAAAGTGAACTTTTTGCCCCTCTCCTCAATGAGATAGGTATAGTAGACGTTCATTTGCATGACGGTGCGGTGGTGTGATGATGCAAACTTGGCTTCTCAACGGGCTTCACGTTGAAGATTTGCCGATAGAGATGAATATTGATGGAATTGAAACGATGTAGAGGAGGGACGGTGGGGAAATAACTTTGAAATCATTAAATTTTATCGAATTAGGCAGCGGGCGATATGAGGTGTTGTTGATTGGTGGAGGGGAAGTGACTCTGCTGAAACCTGAATCTGAGGAGACACGAATGATGTAATTGCAAGGGTGACTAATTTCTATCCTGAATTGAATTATGAGAATGACTCATTATGTTTTAATCTACGGAGATGTATATAACTCGATAATGGTGATTCGATTGACCATTTCTTCACTTCAAGAGAAGATCTCCAGGAGTAATGTCTAAAAAAAGACTTTCGGAAATTTCAAGGATTTTCCCGTAGAATTCTTGCAGAAACCCTGGGTATTTCCACTCCAGGAATTCCACTGGGAATTCCTTCGGGAATTGTCAACAGGAATTCTTCCAGGAAATTTTCCAAAAATTCTTCCGGGAAATTCTCCATGAATTCCTCCAGGAATACCTCCGGAAATTATTTCCGGAATTATTTCTGGAAATTCCTCATAAAATTCCTAAAAGAATTCCACTAGGACTTCTCTAGGAATTCCACAGGGAATTCCTGTACTAATTCCCCAGGTAATTTTTCCCCAGGTAATTCTTCTAAACTTTCAAAGGAATATCTCCATGCATTTCCAAGTAATTCCCTCAGGGGTACCTCAATGAATTGCTACTGGAATCTTGCCATGAATGAATTCCACTAGGATTTGCTCCATGAATTCCATCAGGGTCAGAGATTTCACCAGGATTACCATCTGTAAATCTTCCATCACTTCATCACTTCTCCCACTGATCAGCCCTCATCTAACTTTCTCCTCCAGGATCCTCCTAAGAATTTTTGGAAATTTTCTCTTGGAAGTTTTCCTGGGAATCGAACACGAATGAGGCTGTGCCCCAACACAGTTTGAAAAAAGTATCTTGTCTTGATTTTTTTTCTAGAAATTTTTAAAACAGTTTTGCGAACTTCAAGTGAAGATCTCGGTTATCAGTGACTTGTGTGTCTCTTCTGCCCTTTTTCAGATTTTTTCCATTAGCGTTTTGAGAAAATTTTGGGAAAATCCCCCGAGGAGTGGTTCAAAAATTCTCCTTTGAAATAATCTCGGAAGTTCATGAGGAAATTCTTAAAAGAGTTCTTGTAGGACTACCACCAGAATTTGTTTTTGGAGCTCTAGGAGTTCTCTATAGAGGACTTTTGTTGCGTTGCTGTTGGATAAAGTTATCGAAGGTGTTCTGAAAGAGCTCCACTGGGAATTGTTCCAAAATTTCAATGAGATTTTCTCCAGGATTTCCATTTTCTAGAAATTACCCTCGGAATTCCACCAGGAGAACTCCTGCAGGACTTCCACGAAAATATATCCATGTGGGCATCGTAGCCGAGCGGTTAGTGGCGTCAGTCGATTAGGAATCTCGTAAGCTTCGGAGTGTGGGTTCGATTCCCGCTCCAGTCCTGATTAGTCTGTGCGGCTTCTAGCTGAAGACGGTGTACTGTCTTTTTTATGAATTCCTCCGCTAAATCTTCCAGGAAGTTCTCCGGGAATTCCGTCATTTCTTTCGGTAGTTCTTTCAGGATATTTTTTCGTGAATTCCTCCAGGAATCCGTCCGGGAGTTTCTTCAGGAATTCCTCCCTGAATTCTTCCAGGAAGTCCTTCAGGAATTCCTCCACGATTTTTTCCTGGAATTTCTCTCGGAATTTCTCCAGATATTCGTCCAGAGTTTTTTTTTAGGAATTTCCCGAAGAATTCTTTCAGGATGTCCTTCACTAGGTATTCCGCCAAAATTTCTCTTAAAAATTCTACCAGAAACTTCTTAAGGAATTTCTCTGGGAATTTCTCCAGGAATTCCTCTGGGATTGATACCAGGAATTCCTCTAGCAATTTATATTGAAATTTCGTTTTTGGAGCCTTCCAGGATTTTATTTTAAAAATTCTCCTTGGAAATATCTTCGAAAGCTGAGGTGGAAACTCTTCAAAAAGCTCCTTTGATATTACCATACCGCCAGAATATATGCCCATAGCAAATATGTACCTACTAGCTTTTATAACTAAACGCAACACGATGAAATTGAATATAATAACAATATATTCTAAAAGCTTTATTTAACCCTTTAGCAGTCACGTTGTTGTTTTGTGTACAATACGTTAAAAAAAAAGCTCGCCTGATCTACACAAATCAACGTGGTGCTGGTAGCAGTGACCAATTTCTGGAAGATTAAGGATTATTATTTACTCGTGCATTATTTTGCTCTGATTTTTGTTGTTGTTAAATTGTAGACTTATAAAAAAATATAGCTGAACGCTTTTGGAAATTACGAACACTTTTGAGCACTACCCTAGAGCTTCCTGGTTCCTGTATGTGTCCTTTTTACATAATCTTCCAATACTGTTCACTGGAGCAATTCGTCCAGAAATTATTGAAAAAAAAAACAAAAAAGTCATCAGGTAATCCTGGAGAAGTTCTGGGGTACATCCTTGAAAAAGTGATAGAAGGAATCAGTTGAGGTGTAGCAATCCCTGAAAGACTTCTTGGATAAATCCCTAAAGAAACACCTGGATGAATCCCTGGAGCAATTCTTACAGGAATGCCTAGAGGAAGCCCTGGAGAAATTCCTAAAGGAATCTCTGGAAGAATTTCAGAATATTAACCTGTAGGAATTCCTGGATAAATTATGGGAGTAATACCTAGTGAAATTTTTAAAAAGATTTCATGAGGAAATCCAAGATAAATTTCTGGAAAATTCCTTGGAAGAAATTCTGGAGAAATTCCTGGAGGAATTGTAGGAGGAATATATTGAGCAATTTCTAGGAAAATCTCTAAAGAGACTCCAGGAGGAATGCCTGTAGAATTCCTGGCGTAATTCCTGGAGGAATTCTTGGATTAAACCCAGCAGGAATTCCTGGACAAATTTCTTGAGAAATTTCTTGGATTTATTTTTGGAGCAATCCCCAAAAAATCTCCAGGAATCTGGGAGGAATTGATGAAGAGAAAAAATCCCTTGGGAATTTCCAGGAGGATTTCCTAAAAGGACCTATGGAGGAATCTCTCGGGGATTCCCTGGTGGAATCTCTGGGAATATCCCTGAAAAAATTCGTGGAGAAATCCCCGGAGCAATTCCTGGAGGAATCTCTGGAAGAATTTCCAGAGGAATGTCTGGAGGAACTCCTAAAATATTACTGAATGTATTCCTGGAGAATTTTCTGGAAGAATCTCTGAAGAAATCTCTAGAGGATTTCCAGGAGGAATTCCTGGACGAATTGCTGGCATAATTTGTGAAGGATGCCAGGAGCAATTCCTGGAGGAATTCCGGCAGACATTCCTGGGGTATTTCTTGGAAGTATCCATGGAGAAATTCCTGAGGAAACTCCTGGATAAAATCCTGAGGGAATGAATGAAGGAGTTCCTAGTGGTATTTCTGTGGGAATTACTGTTTAAAGAACTACTGGACGAATATCTAGAGGAATCTCCAGTGGAAGAGATTTCTGTTTCTATTTCTGAAAAAAAAAACCATGAGGTATTGCTGGGGGAATTTCTTGCGGAATTGCTGGTGGAATTCCTGGAGAAATTCTCGCAGGAATTCCTGGGGTATCCTTGAAATTTGTGAAGAAAGCCCTGAAGAACTCTCTGGAGGAATTCCTGGTGGAATACCTGGAAGACTGCCTTAAAAAAATCCTGGAGAATTTCCTGGAAGAATGTCTGAAGAAATCACTAGAGGATGAATCCTAGAGGAAGAATCCTTGGAGAAATTTCTTGAGGATTTCCTGGAGGAATCTTCGAACAATTTCCTGAAGAGATTCCATGGAGAAATCACTAGAGGAATTGCTGACATAATTTCTGTAAGATGTCCAAGAGCAACTCCTGAAGAAATTCCTGGGGCAATTCCTGAAGAAACTCCTAAGGGTTTTTCCTGGAGAAATCTCCAGAGGAATTCTTGGAAGAATAACTGGATGAATTTTTGGATGAATTCTGGAAGATTTCTATTTCTATTCTATTGTTTTTCTATTTCTTAAAAAAACCCTTGACAAAATCCTGGCGGAATTTCTAGCAGAATTTTTGGAGGAATTCCTGGATAACTGCTCGAAGGAATTCCTGAAGGAATCCCTGGGGGGATCCTAGAAGAAATTTGTGAAAAAGTACCTGGAGGAATCCCTGAAAAATTCCTAGCCGGTTACCAGGAAGAATCCTTAAAGGGACTTCTGAAAGATTTCCTGGAGGAATCTTCGGGGGATTTCCTGGAGGAATCCCCGGGAAAATCCTGGAGGAATCCCAGAAAATTCCTGAGGCTATTCCTGAAAAAAATTCTGAAAAAATCCCCAGAAGATTTTTTGGAAAAAAAATCTGGAGAAATTGTTGACAACATTTCTGAGAGATGTGCAGGAGCAATTCCTCGAACAAATCCTAGAGAAATTGCTGGAAGAATTCCTGAAAAACATTCTTGGGGTAATTCCTCGAGAACTTCCTGGAGGAGTTCTTGAAGAAATACCTGGATAAAATCCTGGAGGAATTCCTGGAGGTTTTCCTATGGGAATTGCTGGAAGAATCATTGATGGAATTCCAGGAGGAATCTCTGGAGGAATTTCTTTAAAAATTTCTGGGGGAATCTCTAGAGGAGGTCTAAGAGAAATTTCTGGAAAAAAATCCCCTGAGAAACTCCCGGACGGATTTCTATAGAAATCTCAGGAGGAAGCCCTCCCCGGTAGAGGTGAAGTACTGACGATCAAAATGTGATATTGGTTTGATTGATATAAGAGATAAAAGATCTGAAAATAATATCTGAAACATGTTCCTGAAACATCTGAACAACATCAAAATTTGATATTTCAAGATCAAACGAATAGCTTGCAGCTATTGGTTAGATCTTACAAAATCTAAATATGATTTGATGATGATGTTTCAGGAGTAAATTTTAGATATTATTTTTAGATCTTTTATCTCTTATATCAATCAAACGAATATCACATTTTGATCTCAATATCAAAATATGCTATTGTCGAGCTCTTTTCCTCTACCCGGGCTGGAAGAGTTTTTAGCGGAATTTCTGGAGCAATCCCTCTAGCCATTCCTGGAGGAAAAATTGGAGGAATTCTTGGTGGAATTCCTGGAAAAAATCCAGAAGGTATTCAAAGAGAAAATCCTGGAAAATGTTTTGAAAGAATCCCTAAAGGATTTCCTGGAGTAACTCCAGGATGAATTGCTGACATAATTTATGATGGAACTCTTTGATTAATTCCTGGCGTAATTCCTGGAGAAATCTCTGCAAGAATCCAAGGAGGAATCCCTGGAAGAATGCCTAGGAGAATTCCTGGTGAAATTCTTGGAGAATCCTCTGAAGTAATTCCTGGAGAATACTTTGGAGGAATTCATGTAGGAGTCTCTGAAAAAAATCATTGGAGGAACCCCTTGAAGAATTTCTGGATACATTTCTACGGGAATTCTTGGAAGAATCCCGGAAGCAGTTACTGGAGGAATCTCTGGATGAATGCCTGGAAGAAGGTCTAAAGGAATACATTGAGAAAACCCTGGAGGATTTCTTGGAGGAATCTCTAAAAAAAATCTTGTAGGAATTCTTGGACGAAACTCTGGAGGAAATTCTAGAGGAATGCCTGCAAGAATTTCTAAAGGAATCTCCAGAAAAGTTTTGGTGGAATCTCTAGAGAAATTGGCTTCTTTAGCGGTGTTGAGATAATTCCATATTCTGAATCTGCATGAGAAACTGAGGCGAAATCCAAATTTTCATGAATTTTGGTGCCCGGGAACCTATTTAAAATCAATTTGAAGTTTGTATGGGAGCGGTTTGTCGAATCACCCCTCGTCGCATTTTGTACTGTGTGGAGCTGTCAAACAGTAACCCAGCTGTCAAAAGGTGATTTAAAAAAATCTCTTTGAAATTTATTTTAGGTACCAAAACAAAGTTCTAAAAATCTGAAAAAAAATCATAGTGGCTGAGAAAAAGGTGCACTTTCGTATAAAATCAAAAAATCGATACATTTTTCTTAATTTAAGAACCCAATTTCTAGCGGAATTTCAGCAGGAATCTCTTAAGGAATTCGTAGAAGAATACCAGAAATAATTCCTGAAGAAGTCGCAGATGGAATTCTTGGACAAATTCGGGAAAATCCCTAGAAGAGATTCTGAAGAAACTCCAGAAGGAATGCCGGAAGCAATTTCAAGAGAAATTACTAAGGGAATCCCTAAACAGTTCCTGGAGGAAGTACTCAATCAATTCCTGGAAGAGTTCCCTAAAAAATAGAAGGAGGAATTCCTGGAGGAACCCTAAAAAGAGTCCAGAAAGAATCACAGAAGGTACTCCCGAATTAAGCCCTGCTGAAATTCTTGGAGGATATCCTAGAAGAATGCCCGTCGAGATTAACGGAGGAATGTCTAGAAATACTCCTGGAGGAATCTCTAGAAGAATTCTTGAAGGAATTCCTGGAGGAATCTCTAGAGGCATTTCTGAATTAATCTCTGGATGATTTTTTAGGGGAATCCCTGCAGCAATTCCCAGAGGAATCCCTGCTATAATTGCTGGAGGAATCTCTGAAGAAATTCCTGGAAAAAATCCTGATGAAATTGCAGATGGAATCCTTGGAGAAATCCTGAAGGAATTTCCTGAAGCTTTTCCTGAAAAACCCCAGCAGTAATCCCGGAAGTAATTCCTAGGGACATTGCTAAGGGAATTCTTAAACAGCCGAGAGCAATTAGTTACTGGATTAATTCCTGAATGAATTCCAAGAGGAACTCCTGAAGGAATTCTAAAAAGTGTTCCTGGGGGAATCCTTGGAGGAATTTTAAAATAATCTCTGGAGTTTTTTTTCTGAAAGAAACACAGATAATATTCTTGAAGGAAAACCTGGAGAAATCTCGGAAGCAATTCCAGGAGGAATTCCTTAGGAAATTCCAGAAAAGCTTTCTTAACAAATTCCTGGAAGAATTTCTCTAGGAAAAATATATGAAACGAAGGAAGCTATGGAAAAAATCTTGAAGGAATTCGTCGATGCATCTTTGCAGAAGTATCTGTAACAAATTCTGAAGGAATCGTGGGAGGATTGATTGATTGATTTAGCTGTACTATAGAGACTTTCAGCGCTTGGCTGGTTCGTCTCTTTGCTCATGCGAGGAATTCTTGAAGCATTTCTTGAAACAAACCCTGAAAAAGAAAACTGTCTGATCCATGCAAGATACCCATGGAAGAATTCACGAAGGAGAAACACCTGGACAAGTCTCTTGAGGAATTTCTGATAGAATCCCTGGAGAAGTTCCTGAATAAATACCTGAAAGAATTTCTGGAGGTGTCCTTGAATGAATTCGTAAGGAAATCCCAGGTATTTTGCTCTTAGCATGACGTTTGTTTGAATTGAATACAAGTGAAAATTCGTGTAGCGGTAGCACCGTAGCATATAACTTCACTCTAAAGCAGCATACACTGAAATAAACTTTGTTGTGGAAGCTACCGATTCCATAGTAAAATTACTAACCGTACCTATGATTCTTAATCGACAACAATTTCCAGTTAATTCCACTAACACACTGTCAACTTAACTAACAGTGCAGTTAACATAACCAAAAATAATCTTAATTTAATAAATGAGTATTGTATTTGTGCTGTGTTGTAAAATGCGTGCCCTGGAAAAAATAACAATGTTTTGTTGTTGAGACGACTATGCTTTTAGTTGAATTTACTACAATGCATTGTAATTTCAAGCATATTTCAGTTACCGTAACAGATTTTGTTGTCGGTTGAGAATCATAGGCACGGTTAGTAATTTAACTATGGAATCGGTAGTTTCCACAACAAAATTTATTTCAGTGTATGGTTCTACAAAGTCCTTCTATTTCCCTACCGGAACCGGTTCCAGCATATCTTGGAAATTTGGCACGCAGTTTTTGTATTCCATGAATAAACATCACGTCTCTCCTGTCCCCCTCTGGCTATGCCCTTATTGTCCAGTAAGGCTTCTGAAAGTTCAATACACTGTATCAGATCAGTTGGGATATCCTAGGTCATCCGAACTGTTCTTGAGTTCAGCTCTTATAGTCTACGAGTGTAACGGCAACTTCTTTCATTATACAAAGCTACGACATGTATTCTATCATGTCCAGTAAGTCTTCTGAAAGTTCAATAGACAGTATAAGATCGGTCGTGATATCCTAGGTCATCCAGACTATTCTTGAGTTTTATCCTTAAGTCTACGGATGTAACAGTAACCTCTTTCATTATACTAAACTACGATTTATATTCTATCATGTCCAGTAGGTTTTTTGAAAGTTCAATTGACAGTGTCAGACCTGTTCTACTCTAACTGTCAAGAGTTAAACTTCAGGACAGTTTGGACGACCCTTAATGTCCCAAAGGTTCAAAATAATATAAAGCAGACTTTAGATTGGTTCAGTAACCCTGGTTGATTGTGCAACGTTACTCAATATAGCTGATTTGGTTACTGTTGCGAGTGTAGACCTGAGCTTCTGAACTCCAAGATAGTTTGGCTGACCTGGAATAGCCCTATAGTGTCTCTAAATGTAATTTGAGATTTCAAGAGCTTCACGAATCCCAGCAGATTATGCAATGCTATTTTTTATGGCGAAAACACATAAAGTTTTTCTTGTAGATTTGAAGGACTTCATTATAGCACAGCTTGGACGACCCTGAATGTCCCAAAGGTTTATAATAATATCCAGCAGGCTTCAGGTTGGTCCAATTACCACGTTAAAATATGCATCGTTACTCAGTATATCAGATATGGCTACTGTTATGAGTGTAGACCTGAACTTCTGAACTCCAAGGTAGCTTGGACAGTTTACTACAGGACAGTTTTGAACACAGTTTGTTCTGGTATACCCTCAGGAAACAACCAAGAACTTTTTGCGTATGCCCTAGGAACTCATGTATTTTTTTTTCAGATTTCTCATGAAGTTCCCATAGATCTTTACGTGAAATTGCGTTATTGTCTTTCAGTACAATATTCAAGGTTTTGTTTTCTTGAGTAAATCTTCACATTGTCAGTAATTTATATACAATGAAGATGACAATAAAAGAATCTTCATAGCGTCAAACCTTCTAAGGCAGTGATTAATTTGCGATTCACGACTCGACTACCAGACAAACATAACATTTCCGCAAGCCCTACTCATCGTCCTCCGAATGGCTTGTGCCATTCTTCAGCGAGTCTGCAAGGCTCCATTTGAACCGCATGGGGTTCCTAGTTAAAACAATTTGAATTTGGTCACGATTATGCTGGCTGCCATGCTTTTCCTCCGACTGTTCCGGCTGTGTCAGCCGTGGCGTCTAGGGATTTCACGCTTCCTTGCCGACGGCGCTGCGACGACCATTCGACCGAGCAGTTCAAAATAGGTAGTCATCCGTCTCGACGAGAGTCTCTAGGGAGCGAGTTTCAAGTATTCGAGTAATTCCCGGAGCTCCGAGTGTCATCCCTGTGTCAACACACGCCGCCACACCGCCTGATGCCGTTCCGTTGGATGGTCTGGTCGTTGGTAGTCCGTGTCACGCGGTGGGTAGGTAAGCACTTGAGAATTGCACACAAGTCGCTTCTTCGTCGTCATCGTCGCCATCCTCTTGATAGAAGAATAATTGCGCGCCGGAATACGAAACACTCAGTCGGTGGCGTTGTTGTGATGACTGCAAAACGACAAACTCCAATAAACCAAATCAACCGAGCTCAGTTGGTTCGCCGGCTGTTCGACATGTAGCGAGTAAAGTGCCCAATCAATTACTCGGGAGACTGCCATTCTAGAGAGGTGCTTCTTGCGAAGCCGCACCGGCTCCCGCTGCACTGACTGTTCGAGAATGAGCCTCTGCACGAATCTGGCGTACTGCTCACTGCCACAGAAAGTTCGAAAACAGTTCGCACAGTTAAAGTCAAATGTGACTTTTACTGTGCGCGGTGTTTTCAAATTTTCTGTGGGAGTGAGCAGGACAGGGCAAATTCGTACAGAGGCTCATTCATGATAGAGAGAGAGGAAGCTGTTGACATATAGCACTTACACAATACACAATGAAGGGATACGGAGTTGCCTTCGGAATTCTAAACAATCGATTCGATTGATGATGAGATGTCGCAGTTTGTCGTTAGTCATGATTTGAGCGATGGTGGTGGCGGCATCGTCGGCGGCATGTCTTTGCATTGAATGAGGAGTTATAGCCTCGGATTACTCGTAGTAGAGTGTTCGGTTATGTAACAAAATCATTTGTGCAAATGGAACTATGCCATTAGGGTTTAATCGATGGGGTACACAACGTTGTTTGTATTGTTCACAAATGATGATTCTTGCTCTTGCATGGTTTGTGGATTTCGAACTGTTTGTAAATCTGAAACTGCAACTTTGTATTCTACTGTATTTCAATAGCGTATACTTACTTACCTTCAGTCCTGAGCACTAATAGTGGTGCAGAGGGCCGAAATCATCCTGGGCGATTGCCCGCCATCGCCTTGACCTGTAGCCAGGTCAAATTTCTGTCGACTTTCTTGATTTCGATCTCTGGGTCTGCCTCTGCTGCGATGTCCTGCTGGGTTCCAATCTAACGCTTGCTTGCAGATTTCGTTTCCGCCCCTGCGTAGTGTGTGGCCGACCCACCTCCATTTTCGCTCCCAAATTTCTGTCGCTATCGGCTTTTGATGACATCGACGGATGGAGCTCTACGTTGGAGATCCAATTGTGAGGCCCCCATGCACGAATTATATACCGTAGGTATCTATTTATGAACTAAAGGCCTGAAACCGTTGTTGAGTGTTCTCCGTTGATACACACCAGATTTCACTAGCGTAGAGCACAGATTTCAAATCCGAGTTGTGAATTCGGATTTTGGTGCGTCGAGTAATCTGAATGTTTTTTCCATACATTTCTTGAACTCGCAAAGGTAGCCCTCGCCTTCTCGATCCGTGCACCTATGTTGATCTAGGTATCGCCATCGGCCGCCATTTAGCTACCAAGATATTGGAAGCTTTCAACATTCTCAACTGCTTGCCCAGCTATCGTGAAGCTGGAAGAGTTGACCGTGTTTACATCCAACGATTTGGTCTCGTTGACGTCGATGGTAAATAAGACCTGCCGCCGAGGAGCGATCGATAGGATCATCGAACTTACTCTGCATATCAGAGCACCGGTGAGCTAGGAGAGCAACGTCGTCAGCCAGTTTGAAGTCATTTCGGTGCTTCATGGTAATGGGATTACACCAGCAACCCACGATTTGATTCATGATCAATCTCACCTACCAGGATCTTGTCGATTACGATGAGGAACAGTAGCGGTGATAGTATACATTCTTGCCTCACTCCAGCAACGACCCTGATAGGATCGGACAAGACGCCGTTGTGCAGTACCCTGCACGAAAATGCCTTGTACTGTGCTTCAATAAGGCCGATGATTTTCTTAGAGATACCCTTCATGATTGAGACGGTTGAAATATTTTTCGTAATAAATGAACACCAGGTAGAAAGACTCTTGGAACTCATTGATTTGCTCCAAGATGATACGGAGCGTGACAATATGGTCCTCACAAGATCGTCCGGCACGGAATTCTGCTTGCTGCCGTCGAAGAGTTGTGCTAATCTTCTCCTGTATCTGGTTGAGGATCACTTGGAAGAGGACTTTGAGAACAATGCACAGAAACACCTATACTAAGACGCCTTGCATCCAGTCGACCAGAAATGTCGCAGTTTTCCATATGTTGAAGAATATTTGATGCAGAAGTTGTGCAGATACTACGGGGTCAGCTATGGGCATCTCCGCTAATATGCAATCGACCCCCGGGGCCCTATTCGATTTCATGCTACGGATGGCTGTTTCTATCCCCTGCACTGATGAAGTTTCGATATTGACACGGGTAATGCGTCAAATCCTTGGCGGATCATGCTGAGGTGTTGATGGCGTGGCCGACACTTGAAAAAGGTTTCCAAAGTGCTCGATCCAACGTTTCAGCTGATCAGCCGGGTCGGCCAATAACTATAACTGTCCAGACGTGTCCTATATGGGCATCGTAGCATTAATCTTAGTCCCACTATGGCGACGTGAAACATCGTAGAGGAGACGTTTGACACCGGTGATTGGGGCTTTCTCGGCTTTGGGAAGATCCAAAAATTACGTCCATCGTTTTTCGGGATTTCTAGACCCCCCCTCCCCCCTCTGTCACGCAATTTCCCTATACCCAATACACGTACTGTCACACTTTTCTAGACCCCCCCCCCTCCCCCAAATGTTGGACGTAATTTTTGAACGTTCCCTTTGCCGGATAGGTATTCCGCGTACGCTCTTTTGTGTCGTCTACATGCGCGTTTCACCTTTTTCTCGAGAGCCGAATGGCCGCTGTCGGGTTTTGGTTTATTCCAGGTCTCCAGTTAGCCTAGTGGTTAAGGCTATGGATCGCCAATCCGGAGACGGCGGGTTCGATTCCCTTACCAGTCGGGAAACTTTTCTCGATTCTCTGGGCATGGTGTATCATTGTACTTGCCTCACAATGTACAAATTCATGCAATGGCAGGCAAAGAAAATCTCTTCAATTATTAACTATGGAAGTGCTCAAAGATCACTAAGTTGAAGCGAGGCCGGCCAAGTCCCAGTGGAGGACGTAGAACCATAAATAAGAAGGAGATACCAGAACAGCAGCCAGGAGAATAACCTTAAGAAATTCCTGAACAGAAGCTGCAAGGATGCGTACAGTTTTTTGAAATTCCAGAAAGAGCTACATGAATAGACTATGGTGGTACTGAATGAGCTCCAACCTTCCAACCTGAATTTCTAAAGATATTTTTAAGGAAAATTTTTGGATAAAATTTTGAGGGGTTTTTTCAAGGTTTTTTCAGAGGAACTATTGCAAAAATTTCTGTTCAACCTTCCGGAACGTGCATCTGTTTGATGCTGAAACTGCATCGCGCTGGCACTGTATACGTCGAGCAAGGTTTTTCGGTGGTGTTGTACTTTTTACAACGGCGCGCATTCTGGAGCGTTATAGATACCCGAAATACAAAAGTTGCTGGACAGCAAATCTTTTACTTGGAGATTGAAAAGACATTACTGAATAAAAGGAAGAACTTCTGAGACGTTCATGTTGAAGTTTCTGGAAATAATCTAAGAGTTCCTGTGAGGACTCCTAAGTAAGCTAAGCAGGATATTGGAAGAATCCTTGAGAAGGTGTTTATGGAGATTTGAAGACTCCTGGAGAAATTTGTGGCGCAATTGCTGTAAAAGATCCTGAAAAATCCTAGAGCATTTCCCGGAAGAATGCCTTGAGAAATTCCTAGAGGAATTTCTAAGAAAATTCTTCGATGAATTCCTAGACATTGACTGGTGGAGTTCCCGTAGAAATTTTTGGGAGAATTTTTGAAGGATTCCCGAAGGACTTCTTGGAGGAAATCCCGCAGGAATTAATGGAGAAATTTAAGGAGGAACTCTTGGAGGAATTACTGGAGGTGTTCCCGGAGGAATTTCAGGAGGAATTCCACGAGGAATTCTCAAAAGAATTTTTGAAGGAGTTATTGAATGAATTCCTGAATGAATTCCTGAAAGAATTTCTGAAAGAATTCCTTAAGGAATTCCTGAAGGAACTGCTGAAAGAGTTCCTGGAGGAAATCCTGAAAGAATTATTGGAGGAATTTCTGGAAGAATTCCTGGAGGAGTCCCTGAAGAATTCCTGGAGGCATTACTGAAGAGTTCCTGGACGAATTCCTGAAAGAATTCCTGGATGAATTCCTGAAAAAATTCCTAGACGAATTTTTGAAAGAATTCTTGGAAAAATTCCTTGGAATTGCTGGATGAAATTGTAAAATATTTCCTGGTGGAAATCCTGGAGAATTCCTGTAAGTATTCCCGAAGAATTCCTGAACGAATTCCTGAAGAATTCCTCAATGAGTTCCTGAAGGAATTCTTTGAGAGTTATCTAAAAGAATTTCTTTAAGAATTCCTGGTGGAAATCCTGAAAAAATCCTGGAGGAATTCCTTAAAGTATGTCTGGAGGAATTTCAGGAAGAATTCATGGGAGAATTCCTCAAAGAGTCCTGGGAGAATTCCTCAAAGCGTTCCTGGCGGAATTCCTGCAAGAATTCTTGTAAAATGCCCTGGTGGAAATCCTTAGAGAAATCCTGGAGGAATTCCTGAAAGAATTTCTGAAGGAATTCTTGAAAGAAATCCTGGAGGAATTTGTGAAATATTTCCTGGAGGAATTCCTAAGAGAACTCCTGGGGGAATTCCTGGAAGAATACCTGAAAGAGTTCCTGGAGAAATTTTTGGAAGAATTCCTGGAAACATTCCGTAAAGAATTCCCGGTGGAATTCCTGGACGAATTCCTGAACAAATTCCTGGAAGAATTCCTTAAAGAGTTGCTGGAGGAATTCTGGAAACAATCCTGGAGGTTTTCCTGAAAGACCGGAAATTCCTTCTTGAAAGAATTCCTGGAAGAATTTCTGAAAGTATTCCTGGAGGAATTCCTGAAAAAAATGCTGGATGGATTCCTTGAGGAAGAAAGAATTCCTGAAAGAGTTCCTGTAGGAATTCCTGAAAGAATGTCTGAAAGAACTCTTGAAGGAATCTCTGAAAGAATACTAAGAGGAAATCCTGAAAGAATTTCATGATTTCTTAAAAAAAAATCTTGGAGGAATTCCTGGAAGAACTCTTTAAAGTACTCCTGGAGGAAATTCTGAAAGAATTCTTGTAAGAATACCTGAAGGAATTCCTGGAAAAATCCTAGCAGAATTTCTGGGAAATTACAGAAAATATTTATTGGAGGAATACCCTGAGGAATACTTGGAGGAGTTCTCGGTGGAATTCCTGGAAAATTCCAGCAGGAATTCCTGCAGTGATTCCCAGAGATATTCCTGGAGGTATATCCGGAGGAATTTCAGAAGGAATTTCTGGAGGAATATCCGAAGAAATTCCTGGAAAAATTTTTGAAGGAATTTCTGGAGGAATTCTGAGGAAATTTTTGGAGGATTCCACGAAGAAAATGCTGAAAAAACATCCGAAATAATTCCTGAAGGAATTGCCATATAAATTCCTAAAATGTTTCCCAATTAAAGTACTTGTTGAATTCCAAAAGAAAAAAAAACTGGAATAATTTCCTTAATAATTTCTAGAGGAACTCACTAGAGAATTTCTGTTGGAATTTCTGAAGGAGTTCCTGGGGTAATTCTAGGAGGAATTCCTGAAAGAATTCCTGAAAGAATTTCTGGAAGAATTCCTGAAAGAATTACTGAAAGGAAACCTGAAACAATGCCTGAAGAAATTCCTGAAAGAATTCCGAAAAAAAAACCTGGAGGAATTCCTGAAAGGATTCATGGAGGAATTCCTGAATAAATTTCTGGGGGAATGCCTGAAAGAATTTATAGAGATATTCCCGAAAGAATTCCAGAAAGAATTCCTTAAAATTTCCAGAAACGAATTCCTGAAGCTATACCCAGGTAGAGGCTAATGGCAAACAAAGGACAAAATAATAACTGGTTTTGCCATCATATCTCGTTTTGCCATTCTTCTGTTATTATGAAAAACTTAAAATGGCTAATCAATAGCAAAATATACAATCATAGCAAATCTTGTCATTGATATGTTATTCATGAATAATGCTAAATAACACATCAATAACAAAAATTACTATCATGGTAAAAGTTGCAATTTAGCACCTTTTATAATGAATTGTATAAAATATCAAAACAATAACATAATTTATATTCCTAGCTAAATTTACCATTATTTTGATATTGTGAGAAATTATTTATAAACATTAGGCACCATAACATATTTTACTCTCAATCTACCATTAACTATTATATTGTATATTTCAAGCATAACGGTGGCTACGTTCATCAAAGTGAATTTGATTTTTAAGTTCGTTTCGTTTTGAGTTTTCAATTTCCACAAAATAAAACTGTTTTTACATTGATTGATGAACTTAAATTTTATTGAAGAAAAAAAAGAAATAGCTCATTTTACATTTCTTCTGCTACTTTGAAATAATAACTGAATCTACCATTATTTTAAAATTGAATTTGAACAATTAAACCTACCATTATTTTGATCGCCACATAAACAGCTAAATTTGTTCTTATTCTGTTATCAATAACTCAAGAATGTCATATTTTGTTATACACCGATAACAGTTAATTTGGGTCTTATTTTGTTATCAATATCTCAATAATAACTTATTTTGTTCTTCAATTTAATCCGCATGCTTTACCATTACTTTGTTATTACAATGGCAAAATAAGTTATTTTTATGTTTTTCTGCTACCAAAATTTTGTTATTATTTTTGTTATTTTAACTCTTATTTCAAACAAACTAATAACATATTTTGCCATTCAAACATACTGTTTTAATGGTAAAATTTGCCATTCTTTTGCCATTAAGCTCTACCCGGGTAACCACAAGTATTTCTGGATAAATACCCGGTGGAATTTCTGGAGCAGTTTGTAAAGGAATATCCGGAGGAATTCCTGCATGAATTTCTTGAGGATTTCACGAAAAACATTCTGAAGAAATTTCCGAAGTAATAACCATGAAAATTCCTAGAAAGTTTTCCACCTAAATTTCTCAAAAAAATCGGGAAAAAAAAGAATTCCTGGAAAAATTCCCAAAATTATTTCTGATGGAATCCCTGAAAAAACTCTTGAAAATATTCCTAGCGGATTTCGTGAAGGTTCTCTTAGAGAAAATACTGAAAGAATTCCTGAGGGAATTCCTGAAGAAATTGCTGGAGAAATTCCTGAAGAAATTCATGGAGGTATTCCTGATGGAATTTCGTGAGGAATTTCTGAAGGAATACCTGAAAGTATTACAGAAGGAGTGAACACCTGAAAAAAATCCCGAAGGAATGCAGAAATTCACAGTGGAATTCCTAGAGGAATGTTCAATGGACTTCTTGGAGGACTTACCATGGGAACTCCTGCATGAATTCCTCGTGGTAGAAGTATCTGGATTAATTCACAGTGGTATTGCAATAGGAATTCCCTCTGAAAATTCTAGAGGAAATTCCTGTAGAATGCCTTGAAGAATCCCCAGTGAAATTCCTGGAGTAATTCTCAGTAATTATGAGGAATTCCTGAAGGAAATCCCTGTGGAACTCCTGAAGAACTTTCCAGTGGAATTCCTGGAGGGTTTCTTAGTGAAATTCTAGGAGAAATTTACAATGGAATTCCAGCTGGAGTTCCTGGAGCTCTCGTAGAAATTCCTGGAATAATTCCTGGAAAAAAAATCAGGGGCAATTCCTGGAGAAATTCCAGGTGGAATTCCTGGAGAAATTCCAGGTGGAATTCCTGGACTAGGTCCTGGTGGTATTCGTGAATGAATTCCTAGTGGAACTCCTGGAATTGATGTGGGAACTTTTTGGGCAAAAGATTGTTATATATTTACCTGGAAAAGGCTTAAGGTCATTTCTCCGAATCCAATTAACCCGAATCCCAATACCCTAAATGACGTTACCCCGAGTTCCATTACTCAGAATGACCCATTACCCCGAATCAGGCCCGTGCACAGAAGTGGCACCAAGAGAGGGGTTTTTTCCCAATTTTGGCAACAGGCGGAGGGGCGCCTAGTGTATGGAGCGTTGGCAATGGGAGGGGTTTAACACCGGACGAAGGCTTATGTTTCAACCCAAATATGTTACTGCAGAAATATTGTCATCGCCGTCCCAGGCATCTTTATCCATCTTTTTTACACTTGTTGATTATATTGCAACAATCAATTTGAAAACCAAATAAAAGGAACGTAGGTTCTAGTTTCAAGTCAGTCTAGTTCTGACTCCAATGCTATGCGTTTCAATGTACCCTGTGCATACCGAAACATCCTTTGACACCCTGCTAAAGGTACTGCTTCTTTCAAGAACATATATCAAAAGGCAAAGTCTCCGAACGGACTATGTGGACTATGTTAATAGCATGGAACGAACTCACCAATCCTCTTTTACTCCAATGTTAACTAAAAAGCAGATATCACGTTGGGCAGTAAGCAATATCACACTGAACCGACTAGAAAAGCGCAGGAATTAAAATCAAAAAAATGTGAAAAAAAATTTAAGGAATTTAAAAATTACAATTTTTTTGTTTAGAAGAAACATGAAGAGAGAGAGAGAGAGAAAGAGGAGTTCTTGGCATAACTCAAAATAGTGACATACATTTTTTTGCAGCGAATTCAACTATTCAAACACTGATTCTGAATTAGACCCCCAACTGGTCTGTACTGGTGGAAGAGGCTCATCTAGCAAGAATGTCGCAGAACTGCTTGTCAATTAGAGCAACCGACTACCGTCGGTGACTATACTCTACGGTCTCTCGCTCGACTAGATTGACAAGCCAGCAAGAACTTAGCTTTCTCATACAGCTCGTACTCATGTACGTACAGTCCTTCCTCCAGAAGGACTTGTAGACCAACAACTGCCGCAAAAACATCACTATTAGTGGAACAGAGCAACGGCGATGCCGGTTGGTGCAGTGACTAGTTTTCTGCCGGAACGTGCCATCACATACGAGCTGGAGCTACATATACGAATCGGACACGCGTGCAGTCCGATTCTGACCTCGACGACGACGACGACGACGACTGTCCAGAGCCAAGCCCTCGAGGTGTATGAGGAAGACTGCTGCGGCCGGCGTGGCGGAATGAAACCAGTTGTGCTCTGCCCTTTGTAGTGGAGCGCTCCGGTCCGGTCTCGTACGGTGGTTGCCTGCTGCATGAGTGCGTCGTAGACGATTATTTATGACGAAGAAAGTGCGTTATGACTGGGTCATAATTCTTCCTATTTTGGTCACAGAATGTGTTGAGTGCGCCCTAGAGCAGTGAAATAGAACTGGATGAATGCGAGGCTAGGAGGCAATGAATTTGCTATGGAATGCTTAGGCGTAATTAATTCCAGATGATTGCATAACGGTTCCTGAGGCTTGGGGTTTTTGTCGTTAATCAGTGAAGAACATTTTATATGACCTCATATAAAAACTAGTCCCACATAATTCAAAAGGAAAAACTCGTGGATGTCCAGGAATTATTCGTTATGTGAATTCCCTTGTCTTTCTTGGACATACTCTTACCTGTCACATGATATACATATGCAAAATGGTCATTGGCACAGAAAGCTCTCAGTTAATAACTAGCAGGCTTTGTTCTAGTTGGGATGATACGCCAGAAAGAATCAGAAGAGCGTCATGAGTTAAGGTCACCCAAGAATAAAATGCCTCATTTATCAGTTGCACCACCACCATTAATTCCACATCCATTTGAGCTTCCACATTAAGACCAATTTCTTCATCCATTTGGATCGCGCAATAATTGATAAACTATTGAATTAGATACGCCAATCTGGAGCACGTTGCACCCCAGCAACGATGCTCAACTGCACTTGGTAACTCGATCGATCCCACACACATCCCAAATAAAAAAAAAAAAAAACAGATTTATCCACCTAGTGGTGATAGTGCCTTTCTCGTCGAATATGTACTCACGATCTTTTCGTCGACGCAATCAATCTTGCCTTAGAGTCAGTGATCAGCCCCAAATCTCTGGGACTGTACCACCTAAGAATTTCTGAATCATGAGAATTGGGGCATTTATTCCGACGTTATGTTCAATGTATGGGCGGAGCTGAAAGTATTAGTACTTTCAGTTGACTGCTTAACCACCTACTGGAGGCTGATTCATACCAATATGATAATTACTAGCCAGGATTAAACATTTTTCACAGATCACTTTGACAAAGTTTTATCTGTACACTTTATGCTATATTTTATTACACTAGTTTACAGCATTTTTGAACTCGGTAAGCTGATGATCGTTTTTGGTGTAGAATCATGCCCTGAGTTCGAAAACGCGAAGGAAAAAAATTACAGTAGAGGGGAAATTTTTTCGACTTTTCATACAAGGCTGATGATTTGAAATCGATTTTTGTTCTATTTCTAAGCAACGTCGCTCACTTCACACATCTCATTCTTCATAATCAATGCTCCGATTGAGCTGAATTTTTTACTGTAACTTGCCTACATATGAAATGTCAAATAAACGTTGAGAAAGAATTTTTAGATTGTTTTTTTCTTATTGAAAAAAAATACATTTATTCATATATTTTTTGGAAATTTGGCTAAAATTTAAGAAGATCGTCCCTAAAACTCGTCAATATCTTGAATTTCATCAATCTGTCGCAAAACCTGCATTCAGATGATCAAATGGTATTGTATTCAGCTTTTAATTTATGGAAAAAAAATTAAATTGGTTGAACAAAACGTAAGATATTTGAATTTTAGTAAATTCCATATTTTTAAAAGTTGTAAAACTCGATATTGAGCTAAAACTCAAAAACTGCTCTACTTTATTTTTTTTTAAAGCACGGTTTCGTAATCAGCACTAAATTGTGCTTCAGAAATTTTGGTCGTTGACAGAAGTTCACGACTTTCATTTTATTTTGTAAACTAGTGTTATCATTGGTTACAAAATTCGTGTAGAATTTGTAATGTAGTTATTTGAATTGCAAATGCTATATCACATTCAAATATCAACAATATTACTGAGCTCGCCCTCCAATCGCATCAAAATTTTGTGCAGTAATTTTAGACGCAAATAAAGATTTAAAAGAATGTTCCGGGCTGATGCGCTTAAATTTTAATTTTTTCATACAACGTTGATCCATCCTACTGTAAATTTACGTCTCAGGAATCTAAAATGGTGTGATTTGATGAGATCGCTTTATTTTTTTTTAGGTTTTTGGTTCTCTTACACATATCCATCGCTTGCATTGATTTAGTTCACTTTCGTAATTCCGCTGAAGCACCCAACGCTGCTTCTGCAACACCACCGGTAGCCTCTTATGTAGCCTGAGTCTATGTTGTGTTGCTTACGAGACCCCCAGAAATGATTCCGGAACACTACCGGTATATTTAAATGTGATCTGAAGTTATGAAAACTGTTAATCAGGTTACCCGAAACTAAAAACACTACCGGTAGTTACTTCTGTGGACTGTGCCTATTTTCATATTATCCATGCATCAGGTTACTGACAAAAAAGCATTTTGATGTACCGCAAGCATGGGTTTGATTGACTTTTATGTATGTCCACTTCCAGTGGGACACCCTTAACCGGTTCCGGAAAATTTACATGGTTCGTTTTTACATTTGACCAATTCCGGCGGGACACCTGAAACCAGCTGTGGAATACCATCGGTGGTCTCTAACGTAATCTGAGCTGATTTTGTTGAAAACCTTTCATCAGCTTATCGAAAAAACCGCGATTTGATGAAGCACATGCATGGAGTTCGGTTCCCTTCTACATTTGACCACATCCAGAGGGACACCGGGGTTGCATGTGGGCATCAGTTCTTGATGTCCGCTCAGCAGTAGGGCGCGGGCGGGGTTGACTCTGCCCGCCTTCCGAGGACAAAGGGAGTGTCCAGACAACCAGTAATCGTATAAGATGTTGCATAAAATGATAAACTGGAGGCGATATGCGTGCATGCCTCCATTTAGGCGCATGTAAAATTTACGCATATCGCCTCCACTTTAACATCTTATGCAACATCTTATATGATTACTGGTTGACTGGGTGGCGAGGACCACTAGGGAAACTGGCTAAGCGCCAGCATGCTACCGTGATGGACTCTCCAAAGCGAGTCATCGATGTTCGTTGCTGCAGGCTACGCAGCTAACCTTGTGGGTGCGATGTGCACTATCCCCTCTCTGAAGCAATACCTTCTTGGTGGTTCCGGAGAGACGTAGGGTTTGGCGACCATAGGAATGGTTTAGTGGGTACGAGGAGAGAGTAGTCCTGGATTTTACTTTTGTTGTAGAAGACGGCCTGTCAGACCTACACTACCCTAACCTTCTGTTCGGGTGTCTGTTGAGCAGATTATCCCTCTATGGTTTAGAAGAAAGAAAAAAAAAAGAGGGACACCAGGGACCGATTCCGGGACACTACTAGTTTTCGCAAGCATGATCTGAGATATTTTTTCTTGGTAACCGTTCATAAGGATACCTTAAAAGCCATTTAATGTGTCGCGAATATTTTTTTGGTTCTCTTTTGCATTCGGCCACTTTCAGCGAGACACCTCGAACCGATTCCGGGACATTATCAGTTGCTTCTAATGTGGGCTTATCGAAAAGGCCGCAATTTGATGTGTCGCATGTATGAATTCATAGGCGCCAACTTAGGGGGGGCAAGCATGGTTTCGCCCCCCCAATATTTGACGATTTTCAATGATTTTTCGATTTTCTCATACAAAAAATCAGAAAAACCAGGCTTTGCCCCCCCAATAATTTGACCAAGTTGGCGCGTCTGAGGCTATACTTCCGGCGGGACATCAGGAACCGGTTCCGGGATACTACCGGTTCAAATATGATCTGAGACTATTTTCCTGCTTACCGTTCCTCAGGTTATAGAAAAAGCGGCAATTTCATGTGTCGCATGCATGGGTTTGGTTCACTTTTATATTTGGCCACTTCCGGCGGAACACCCAGAACCGGTTCAGATATAGTCCGCGAATATTTTCCTGCTTACCGTTCATCAGATAATCGAAAATGCCGTGGTTTGTTGGGTCACATGCATGGGTTTGTTGCAATTTCATGTCTGACCCCTTCCTGGGGTACCGGTCTGGAACACCTAAATGGCCATAACTCTGGAACGGCTGGACCGATTCAAACCATTTTAAATAGGAAACAATGGGAGAATATTCCGCGTCCATTGAAACCAAAAGCGTTGACATCGGATGATATTTACTATCCAAAAGTGAGCTGACATTTTTGTACACATACACACATACACACGCACACACATACATACACACACACAGACAGAGGTGACGGTTGTTAACAACATGCAGTCGGCGCAGCAGACGGAGATCAGTGTAGGAGAGTGCACTATCCTGTCGAAGCGCTCTGTCAAGCACTTGGGCGTGATGATCGACGACAAGCTTACCTTCGGTAGCCACGTCGATTATGCCTGTAAAAGAGCCTACACAGCTATTGCGGCACTGTCCCGGATGATGTCCAATAGCTCAGCGGTGTACACCAGTAAGCGCAAGCTTCTGGCTAGTGTTGCTACGTCCATACTTAGGTATGGCGGCCCGGCGTGGGGTACCGCGCTAAGTACTGAATGCTACCGACGGAAGCTGGAAAGTACTTACAGGCTTATGTGTCTGAGGGTTGCAAGCGCGTACCGTACCGTGTCACACGACGCTCTCTGTGTCATTACTGGTATGGTGCCTATCAGCATTCTTATCAGTGAGGACATGGAGTGCTTCGAAATGCGCGGCACAAGAGGCATACGCAAGACTGTCAGGATGGCCTCTATGGTCAAATGGCAGCGCGCGTGGGACAGTTCCACCAAAGGAAGGTGGACCCATAGGTTGATACCGAGGGTAGATAGTTGTATTAATAGGCGCCATGGGGAAGTTTCATTCCACCTGACACAGGTCCTTACAGGTCATGGTTGCTTCCGACAGTATCTACACCGTTTCGGGCATGCGGATTCTCCCGAATGCCCAGTGTGCAATGGTTTAGAGGAAACGGCAGAACACGTTTTGTTCGTGTGCCCGCGTTTTCGCACAATGCGTGACCGCATGCTTGCCACATGCGGGGAGGACACAACTCCGGACAACTTGGTCCAGAGAATGTGTAGGGATGAGATTAGCTGGAATGCCATTTCAACGGCTATCACCCACATCGTCTGGGAGCTACAAAGGAGGTGGCGCGTGGACTCGGAGAATGGCTAGTCCAGATGCAGTACAAGAGGTGGTCCAAGGGTTCGGAGTCGGCTTCGTAGGTCATACCGGTGCCCTGCGGTCGAGATCGACCCTCACAGCGATTAAGTGGCCGCGGAGAGGAAGTCCCGGTAGCGGTGCTGTCGTGGCGTCAGTCTACTGGGTTGGATCTGAGCCCGCGGTTGGAAAGGGGTCCCCGGCAAGGGTCGGGGTAGGTGAGACCCTGCTGTCTACAACCTACGGATGCATCTGATAGGGCCTGAAGGGTAGTAATACCCTTCCTTTGCGGGCAGGTCAGATCGGGTTGCATGTGGGCATCAGTTCTTGATGTCCGCTCAGCAGTAGGGCGCGGGCGGGGTTGACCCTGCCCGCCCTCCGAGGACAAAAGGAGTGGCGAGGACCACTCGGGAAACTGGCTAAGCGCCAGCAGGCTATCGTGATGGACTCTCCAGAGCGAGTCATCGATGTTCGTTGCTGCTAGGCTACGGCAGCTAACCTTGAGGGTGCGATATGCACTAGCCCCTCTCTGAAGCAATACCTTCTTGGTGGTTCCGGAGAGACGTAGGGTTTGGCGACCATAGGAATGTGTTTTAGTGGGTCGAGGAGAGAGTAGTCCTGGCTTCTACCGGCATTGTAGAAGACGGCCTCAACCCCACACTACCCTAACCTTCCTGTTAGGGTGTCTGATGAGCAGATTTATCCCCCTATGGTTTAGAAGGAAAAAAAATATACACATACACACAGACATCATCTCAACTCGTCGAGCTGAGTCGATTGGTATATAAGACTTGGCCCTCCGGAGGTTCTATCTAAATTTCATTTTTGGAGTGAACATATAGCCTTTCGGTACACCTTGGTGTACAAGAAAGGCAAAACGTCGGAGTAATGATACCCCAATGCAATGATGACGTGCGATGATGACACTGCGTTGCGCTACTAGGCAATCTCGAAGTCTCAAGTGGCGCGTTTGGATGGCTCATAGGTGGGTCGAGTGCCACGGAAATTTTAACCCTTTGATGACCAATCATGAATGTTGGCCAAGTACTTAGCCCTGTTATACCCATTCTTTGCAGTTTTACGTTCGCTCGTTGGTATCATTGTGTATCTCAAGTCTTCAAAAATAAACGCGAAAAATTTAATAAAATCTGACTATTTCCTATGGGGTTCGTATCTGCCACATTCTGGTTCATAATCAAAAAAATTCGACCTCCAAGAGTTAATCAAATTGCGCTTCTCAAGTGTGCTGCGGGATGTTTTCGGTCTGTCGGTTGGTCACGTTTTCGTCGATGATGATTGGTGTGACGCGCACCACGACGACGGTTGCCTGACTCGCGGAGTCTCTTGAGATATTTGTTGGTCGGTCGTTCGGTCGGGGGACGATATCTTGCTTGGAAAACCATAAGCCCCGGACGGACGGACGGACGTCTTGTTTGTCGTTGTTTATATTGGACGAAAGGCCAACTCGCTGCCGTCAAGTGTTTGACGATAAAATTTTACGATATTCGGGTGATGAAACGCGAAGGAATCTCAGCGAATAGCGGGGGAGATGGTTTTGGTGTTTGTTGTCGATAAATTAATTGCCTTTATATGAGTGCTGTTGGAGATGGGGCAAGGATGCTGGGATGTATGATGGGTGCACAGCTGCGGGATGAGGTGCAGAGAGAAAAGAAACGATTTGCTGGTTGGCGGTTTACGATGGGTGAGTCCATAAAAGCGTAATCGAGGGAGTTTTACGAAACAAAGTGTTACATTTTATGGATTATGAAAATGAATTAAAAAATAACGGAATCGGTGATTTATGAGCAATTGATTTATTCAAACTTAAACAGTTGCACTGAAACTACTCGACAAGAAGCACATAACAAGATTATTACAAAATTATGACAACTGTTGAATTATGAAAATTATTATATAACAGAAGTTGATTTAATTTTGTTGTAAGATTTTTTCTATGTTAATATTCCTAACGAAATAATAATAACACTTGTTAAATTTAAATTAAAACAGCTATTTAACAACATTTTACATTATGCATATTAATATTTTTCTATGTTACATAATTACGTAACATTTTTATTGTTATTATTTTGTAATTCAAGATTGTGTTGTCGCGAAAAAGTTTGATAATTTTTATTATTTTAGTCACTAGAGCCAAGATGCGTATAACAACACTTTTGTTTTGAAATAGATAACAGAACTTGTCATCATTTAGTTATAATTTGTAAAGTGTTATCAAACAAAGTTTGATATAATCTTGTTATGCAGCCATTCCATCGAAAAATAATATAGTGCAACTCCGATTGTCGTGAAACTAAGTGTGTTTGCAGTTCTTCGAAAATAATTAGACCGGTTTTCTATTTTGTCATTGAGGTGACCAATTTTCAGATAGAGTGTTCCAGAAATGAAGGTTTTTCAAAACTAAACATTTTCAAAACATCATGACTTTTCAACCAAATAACCGATTTTAAACTTCTTTTTTTTGTTTGAAAGCTATTGGATTCCAATTTTCAGGCAAAATACACTTGAAGCTATCTTACTTACTTTTATAAAGGAAATTTCTATATAGGAAACCTTGTGAATCCTGTATTTGCTACTTTCAGTAAACATGAAATGGCAAACTCGCGTGTCATGCCTCGAGCCTGTGTGCTTGTTAACAACGCAATAGTTGCTACACTCATCTCTGAACTAACCATTAGAGATTTATGTGCTATCACATGATGAACCATCCCCTACGGATGCTTTCAAGCAAGTCATCGCATACTGCACTTCGAAAGGCCTTCCGCTAATTGTTGGCAGTGATGCTAATGCTCACCACATCATCTGGGGCAGCTCAGACATTAACTTGAGAGGCTCCAGTTTGATGGAGTACTTAAGTAGTACAGATCTTGCATTACTTAACATAGGCAACCGCCCAACCTTCATAGTATCTGGTAGAGATGAAGTGTTAGCATAACGCTTTGCTCTAGCAGAATTAGTCACGAGCTGACCAATTGGCATGTGTCAGATGAAGAATCTTTATCTAACCATCGCTACATCTTTTTGAAAATTTAAATGTTACTTCGCAAACTTTGCGTTTCAGGAATCCTCTTGTCAACAAACTGGGATCTTTTTACTGATTTGGTTGCGGTTACATTTTATGGATACTCACCATCCATTGAAACTCCAAGTGATTTAAATGGTGCCGTTGATACCACAACGACCTTCATCATGGAAGCTTTTGAAGAAGCATGCCCTCTACGGTCTGTGAAGATCACAACCCATTGGTGGAACTTTGATCTGGCGAAGCTCAGGAAACAATGTGGAAAGAGTTGGAACAGACGACGTTCGGCTGGTTCGGAGGCATTCAGGTCAGCTCGCAAGGCCTACAGGAAAGCTCTCCCGCCTGCTGAACGATCCGGCTGGAAAAAACCTTTGTACAAATGCTTCCAGTTTGAGTAAAGTCCTTAAATTTAAGGATTTCCGACTGAACGAACTTCGTTTGCCAAATGGCGATCTCACTTCCTCTGATGAGGAAGTTCTGGAATGCTTCAGCACACACTTCCCTGGATGTGTGGATATTACATCTTCGGATGAACCTGATGTCTTTTCTTGTAGTTATGATTCCCTGGTCTCGGCTCGGAGTATTGTAACTATAGAATCGATTGAATGGGCACTTAATAGCTTTGCTCCTTTCAAACCCCCTGGGGCAGATGGGATTTATCCTATTTTGCTTCAGAAGGGATTTGATTATTTCAAACATGTTTTGAAAAAAAAAAATACTTGTTTGCAGTTTGTTCCTAATTATTGGCGGGATATTACTGTGAAGTTTATTCCGAATGTGGGTAGTGCGTCGTATGAAGAAGCAAAGAGTTTCAGACCTATCAGTTTGACCTCTTAACTTCTGAAATGCTTAGAACGCATTGTTGATCAATACATCCTTGATGTTCATCTGACCAACGTGCCTCTTTATGTGAACCAATATGTCTACCAATCTGATAAGTCCTCTGTGACTCTTTTACACAAAGTTGTTTACGATATCGAGAAAACATTTGCTCAAAACAAATCTTCTTTGGGTGTTTTCTTAGATATCGAGAGTGCCTTTTACAATGTGCCTTTCGATGCCATATTGGAAGCCGCACGGAGTCATGGCATATCTCCAATGATTTCCAATTGGATTCATCAAATGCTTAAAAACCGATATCTCTTCTCGACATTGCTTCTAGCAGGGATTAGGAAATTGAGTGTTTGTGGATGCCCCCACGGGGGAGTCTTGACACCGCTTTTGTGTAATCACGTAGCAGATACGCTATTGAGGCAACTCAATAATAGCGGTTTTCCTACTTATGATTTTGCCGACGACTACCTAGCATTATTTGTTGATATGTGCATTACCACCCTTTTCGACCTGATGCAAAGTGCCCTTCAGGTAGTGGAGGTTTGGTGTCGCCAATATGGCTTTTCGGTTAATCCGAGTAAAACATCTATTGTTCTTTTTACGGAAAGGCGAAACCGTAATAGTGTTCAACCTTTGCGTCTCTTTGATTTTGAAATCGATGTGACTGAACAGGTAAAGTACGTTGGATTCATTCTTGATTCCAAGCTTTCCTGGACACCTCACATTGAGTTCAGAATCAAGAAAGCTTGTATGGCCTTTGGACAATGCCGGTGTACCTTTGGTACAACTTAGGGTCTAAAACCCAAGTATATCTTATGGATTCACACAACTTTTGTTCGTCCAATATTGGCCTATGAATGTCTTGTGTGGTGGCAAAAAGGCGAAATGACAACGATCCAATCAAAGTTAGGCCATCTCCAAAGGATGTGCTTAATGGCGATGTCTGGGCTCTGGAGAGTTCTCTTCAACTCCTACGGCACCGCTCGTCCCAAGTAACACACTTGTCACCGAAGAGTCACGGCGGCGCAGGTTTTTGTTACGCAGAAGTTACTATGACTTACTTCTAACAAATAAATACTAACTTGCTAAAAGTAAGTCTCAGTGACTTCTGCGCAACAAAAACCTGCACCGCCGTGACTCTTCGGTGACAAGTGTGTTACTTGGGGTAGCTCTCTTTGACGTTGCTCCACTACACATTCATCTCAAACAAGAAGCACTTTCTTGCACTTACCAGCTACGGGTACTCGGTCTACTAGAGGAAACTCCTGTGAACCGCAGTTCAATACACACCTCGTTGTTTCCACTTTTGGTGAATTGGAACAAAGTTGTCCTTGCTCCAAGTGATGTTACAATTGCTTGTAATTTCCCATATTGGACATTTTCCACGAAATTCCTTTCCCGGGAAGAGTGGGCGGACATCTTGATTTCGGAAAGAAGTATTTCAGACGGCATCGTATGCTACACTGTTGGTTCCGTTCTCGAAGGTCGAGCAGGTGCTGGTGTTTATTCTCGCGAGCTAAGGTTGTATCAGTCTTACTCACTTGGTAGACACTGCACCGTTTTTCAGACCGAAATCTTTGCTCTTATGTGCGGAGTGCAATCAGCACTTCAACAGCACGTAATGGGCAAAGTAATATACTTCTGCTCAGATAGCCAGGCTGCTATTAAAGCACTTGCTTCGGCCAACTCCAGGTCGAAGATAGTTATCGCTTGTCGAACTCGAGGAGTTGAACTCAGCAAACGCTGTTCATTTTGTATGCGTACCTGGCCATTCTTCCATCGCTGGAAATGAATTGGCTGATGAGTTAGCTCGCACTGGAGCATCACATAACTTCATCGGCCCTGTACCCGCTATTCCGATATCGAAGTGTTTGGTAAAGCTTCAGATTCACACCTGAGCTGCCACTCAACACAGACAATACTGGAATAGTTTGAAGTCATGTCATCAAACCAAATTGTATTGTACTGAGCCATCTCCAAGGGTGGCGAAGTACCTTACAAATCTGTCAAAGCAGAATTTCAACATTATGGTCAAAGCATTGACTGGCCACCAGGGATGGGAACACTCACTTTCAAAGAATTACACTCACTTGCTATTTTTTCAGTTTAGAAGCGTGCAATCAAGAAACAATGTATGGACGACTTTTGCCTAGTGATTTTGTCTAAAACTTTGCCGAATAGAGTAGGGGTCGCACACGAATCCCAAAGTCGGGACAGAGCTGTGAAAGCGACTCTCCACGAGGTGAGTGTAATTTACATTCACCTCGTGGAGAGATGCCTTCGCAGCTCCCTAACGACTTCGCTATGCGTGTGCGACTGCTACTATATTCGGCAAACTTTTAGACAAAACCACAAGGCAAAAGTCGTTCATACATCATTTGTTGATTGCACGCTTCTGAGCTGAGAAAACTGCAAGTGAGTGTAACTCTTTGCAAGTGAGTGTTCCCATCCTTGCTGGCCACTGCCGGCTTAGCTATCACATGGCGAATATTCAGCAAGCTGATTCATTTGCATGTGATAGCTGTGATTCCGATTACGGAGCTTCGTATCATTTGATATGTAACTGTCCAGTTTTTACGCAACTGCGTTTCCGAGTACTCGGTAAACACTTATAAAGTGAAACTGGCTTCAGAGACCTGAATATTAAGAATATTCTATTGTTCTTAACCTTCTGTGGTATAGAGCTATAGGCTCTCTTTCGCTTTATGCGTTATTACAGTGCCCTTTTAAGGGCGCTGTTTGAACCCTTTGCGGTAGGCTTATGCGTTAGTACCCTCTTCCAGGGTATTTTTTTTCCTATTTCCCTACCTGTCCTTATCCCCATCCTTATCCTTATTTCCTTTCTTTTCCCTCAGGTAGGTAGATGATGAAATAGGCTATTATCATGGCGATGGCACAAATGTCCCAAATGGTGGATAACGTGCCTCTGGAGCCGGCCTTTTGATACCTGATAGTGATAACTGATCCTCTTGAAATTTCTACATGACTTGGTTTGGAAATTTCAACTTTTTCTTTTTAACCCTTCTTTTGCATTAAGATCATTTTTGACCCAAATTTGAGTTAATCGTACACTACGTCGGCGAACTGTTCTCAACGTGATGGAATAGGAAGTTTATCGTGAGTTTTATTATCCTCCACTCACCGTAATATTTTTCAACGGTACCTTTGGAAGTTTCTTAAGAAATGCCTCCGGGAATTCTATTGAGAGTTTCTTGAAGTGAAAGAATTTTTGGAGCAATGCTCCTTAAAGAAACATTTTTCGTCAAAATTGTCTCTGGAAATTTATATTTTCAAGTAAATTTTTACCTAGCCTTGGTCTTACAATAACCTTCAAAAGCTTTTACGAATATTCATTCATGAGTTTCTCTAGGAATTGTTGCAGGAGTTCCTCCGCGAAATCCTTCAGAAGTTTTTAAAATCTAGGAGGAACTTTTGCTTGAACTATTAAAGCTATCCCAGATAAAACTTCTGGAGCAACGCTTGGAAGAATTCCCGATGGATCTCCTGAAGAAATTTTGTAGGATCTTTTGAACCTCCCTTTAAGAGGTCCTGAAAGAACTTCTTCAGGAACTCTTGCAAGCAGTACCTGAAAAAAAAATCCGGAGGAACTTCTGGAAATGTTTCTGGATGTACGCCTGGAAGAATTCTCCAAGCAACTATATCGAATAATTCTCGGACAAAGTTCTGAAAGAATTCCCGAAAATGGTCCAGGAAGAGGTCTCGAAAGAACTCTGCTGCAACATACCAAAGGAATTCCTGAGAACACATCATTGAAACTTCAGGTAACTCTTAGAGCAACACCTGGGTAAAGTCGCTTATCATCTGCAAGGAACAAATCCAGAAGAAGCTACATGAAGAACTTCTGAAGAATATTCAGAAAGAATTATTGAAGGAACTTTTGAAGAACTTTGAAATAAACTTCCGGGAAATTATTGGCGGAACGGTCATTCATAGTTAAACTCCAGAAGAAATTCTTGATTGAACACGACTTGGAATTCTCAGATCTCATTTAGATAATACAATAGGAAATTCTAAACGAGGTCTTGACTAGAAAAAATATAAATATCAAGTTTATAACACGTTGGGTTAAGATGCTACATACTTTTTCAATAACTGTTTATGTTATAAGTAAACTAGAAGCAGGATGATGTCAATTTAATGGTTTTGCTTTGGCTTTGGCATTGTTTAAAATGCTTTGACATCCATGTGCACAACAGAAACAACTATCTCCAACTCCGCAGCTTGAAGGATTTTTTTTTCTCCCCTGTTGGGGAAATTAAGCCACTGCGTCCAATAGGCTGAACTTTTGTGGCATGTCCCGTTTTGATATTCGCATCTAGCCAGCTAATTACCATGTGTCAAGTAATCAGCTTCTGCCACGACGCGTCGTCTCCCAGTCAGGTGCAATGAAATTGATAAACTCCAAGACCTTCCCAGGTTCTGCAGACCAGATCTCACTGGGTTGCAAGCAACCACTATTTAGAAATCTTTGCCTGCGCGTGTATAAAGCACCACAACTGCAAAGCAGATGTTCCGAGGTTTCACGTTCCGTATTACAGAAACGACAGATATCACTCTGAATATGGCCAATATTTTTCAAGTGATACCTGCTCGGGCAGTGTCCAGTTACTAGGCCAGTGTATGTACATAGAGCTCTCTTGTTGAGCTCTAAGAGCTTTTTGGTTTTATAAGCATTTGGTGTTATAAATCGTTTTGACTGATTGCAGTTTTTGACATCCATCCAATTGGATATCACCCTCTGCTCAGCCCAGCGTTTCAGGTCCATTTTAATTGTACAGTTTGATATACCACAGAATGGTTCTAGGCCAGCAAACTGTAAATTGGAATCACTTTTAGCAAGCTCGTCTGCCATTTCATTTCCTTCAATGCCACAGTGACCTGGAACCCAGTATAAGTTTACTGAGTTCCCTTGGCACAGCCTGCGCAGTGGAAGAATGCATTCCCAGACAAGCTTTGAAGTACATTTGTAAGCGCACAATGTTTTTAGTGCAGCTTGACTATCTGAGAAAATATAAATATTTGCGTATCTGTATTTTCTCTCAAGGCAGATATTTGCGCATTTCAAAATAGCAAGAATCTCTGCTTGAAACACCGTAGGATAGTGTCCCATCGCCACTGAAATTTGTATTCCAGGGCCGTAGATTCCCGCTCCCGTTTTTATTCCAACTTTTGAGCCATCTGTGAAGAATTTGATTGACCCTTGACGAACAGTGGGACCTCCGACTTCCCAATCTGCACGAGTTGTTTCGTGCAACTTGTAAGGAACATCATGGTTCTCCACAGGTTTCATCCAGTCTTTAATCATTTTCATTACTGGCCTATTTTGGAAGTATTGTGAAATGCTCAGGTGACCTACAAGATCACCTGGCATAAACTTTTCAACTCGTTCAAGTCTCAGCAATTCCTTTTCTGCTTCTAATTGCACGTACTCGTGCAAAGGTAGCAGATTGAGAATCGCATCTAAAGCTTTTGATGGAGTGCTTCGCATCGCTCCTGTAACAGCAATGGACGCAAGACGTTGAATTTTCGCAAGCTTTGATTGTGTGGTAGCCTCTCTTGTTTTTGGCCACCAGACAAACGAAGCATACGTCACTTTTGGGCGGATTATGGCAGTATAAATCCACATTATCATTTTTGGTTTCAAGCCCCACTTCCTGCCAAAAGTTTTGGAGCATAACCAGAACGCACTTGTTGCCTTACCGATCACGGACTCAATTTGAGCATTCCAGTTCAGTTTAGCATCCAGTATCAAACCTAAGTATTTGACTCGATCACTAGGATGAATTTGTATCCCTCCAAGCCGAAAAGCTTTTAGGTTGATCTTCCTTCTCCTAGTGAAAGGGACAATTACGACTTTTGACGGGTTGATGCTAATGCCCTCATTAACACTCCCGGCCCCAAGATCAAAAATTTGTTGTAACTAAATTTTTAATTGGCTATATCTCAGCAATGGCTCAACCGATTTTCAAAATTTTTTTATCAATCTCATGTCCGAATCCTAAAATTTCAGATGATTGAACAGAAATTATTCTAGGGGTTCTCAAATTTCCTCTAGAACAGTGCAACCGATACAAATTTTTTTCGACATGCTTATTTAATTGTAAACGTGCAAAATATTTCAGTAAACATCATAAATCTGCGTGGTTCACATGAATATAGTATAAAATAGCTGGATGCATATCGTAAATACAATCGAAAAATATTTTGAACATCCCTAGCGCTCTCGGCAGTGGCTAGTTGTAATTAAATTTTCAATTGACTATATCTCAGCAACGGCTCAACAGATTTTCAAAATTCGTTTACCAATCTCTTCTCCGAATCATAAAGTTCCAGATAATTGAACAGAAATTATTTTAGGGGTGTTCAAATTTCCTCTAGAACCGTGCAACCGATATATATATTTTTAAATGTTTACCTAATTGGAAGCGGTCTGAAAATTACTGTACGCATAATGGATGTGTGTGGTATAGTATAAGATAAAATATTTTGAACATCCCTAGTGCTCCCGGCACAGTGGCTAGTTGCAATTAAATTTTCAATTGACTATATCTCAGCAACGGCTCAACCGATTTTCAAAATTTATTTACCAATCTCTTCTCCGAATCCTAAAGTTTCAGATAATTGAACAGAAATTTTTCTAGGGGTGTTCAAATTTCCTCTAGAACAGTGCAACCGATATAATTTTTTTTTTCAAGATGTTTCCCTAATAGGAAGGGGTCTGAAAATTACTGTACGCATAATGGATGTGTGGGGTACAGTATAAGATAAAATATTTTGAACATTCCTAGTGCTCCAGCACGATGATCGAAAATTTGTTGAAACTAAATTTTAAATCAGCTATATCTCAGCGATGGCTTAACCGATTTTCAAAATTATTTTCCTTACATGTTGTCCTAATCTTCTAGTTTCAGATAATTGAATAAAAAATATTCTAGGGGTGGTCCAATTTTCTCCATATCAGTGCAGAAGATACGATATTTTTCAGCCATTTTTTCTTCATTGAGGACGTTCAAAATATTTCCTTGAACATCATAAACCTACATTATTCAAACGGGAATAGTATAAGATCTATCTGGATACATGCAGTAAACCTCAATTAAAAAGATGTTGAACATCCCTAGTGCTCCTTGAATTATGACCGAAGCTTGACTGTAATTAAATTTTCAATCGCTTATATCTCAGCGATTGCTCAACCGATTTTCAAAATTATTTTACCAATCTCTTGTACGAATCTTCAAATTACAGAAGTTTGAAAAAAACCCTTCTAGGGGTGTTCAAATTGCCTTTTGAACAGTTAAACTTGTTTCAAAATATTTATATCATTGTAAAAGTTCTAAATATTTCGGTAAACATCATAAATCTTCGTGATTCTAATGAGAATAGCATAAGATCACTTGATACATATTGTGAACTACATAGTAAATTGAACATCCCTAGCACTACCGGCATTGTGATCGAAATTCGGCTGTAACTATATTTTCAATGGGCTATATGTCAGCGATGACTTGACCGATTTGCTATATTATTTGACTAATCTCTTGTCAGAATTTTGTTTTGTGTTCAAATTTCCTCAAGAGCTCTGCATCCGGTGTAGTTTTTTCGACTTGTTTACTTCATTGGGAACGTTCTAAATATTTTCACAAGCATGAGAAATCTGCGAGATTCTTATTAGAACAGTAGATCATAAAAGGATACATTTTTCGTGTGTTGTCCGTTGTCTCATATTTGTGATCGTTCAGTCTGTACAACCTCTGGTTGAAGACGGTGTAGTCTTTTCAAAGAGAAGCTTCGTGCATGTCACGTGATATATTAAGGCAAAAATGGTAATTAGTAAAGACAACTCTTAGCTACGAACTGTGGAACTTAAGAATTTAACGTACTGGGAGTGCTAGTATGCGAAATATTCAGAATGATTACAATGAGGCAAATATGTTGAAAAATATTTTTTTAGGTTGCACTGTTGCTGTTGTTGTTACACAGCAACCATAGAATGATTTTTGTTAAACTGTCTGAAAATTGAAGGTTTGCGCAACATATTTTTAAAACAAACCCTGAAAACCGGCTGAGATATGCATGCAGTAATCTTATACAATTTTCATTTGAACCACGTAGATTTATGTATGATGTTTGGGGTAAAATTTTGAACTTTTGCAATGAATGAGCAAATTGAAAAAATGTAATGGTAGTAATGGTTTGAATGAAATTTGAACGCTCTCATAATGATTTTTTCAATTGTTTGAATCTTGAATAACTGCAGAACATGTTACTAGAAGAATTTTGAAAATCGGTTAAGCCATCGCAGAGATACAGCTGATTAAAAATTTTGTTTAAACTAATTCGATCACCGTGCCTGGAGCGCTAGGGATTCTAATATATTCTAATATAAAACACACACATAGATTATGCCTACGGAAATTTTTAGAACGTTTAAATTGGTAAACATATCGAAAAAAAATATATCGGTTGCACAGAGGAAATTTGAACACCCCTATAATGTTGAATTGTTTGAACCTTGAAGATTATGATAAGAGAGTTCTAAAAGCATTTTGAAAATCGGTTGAGCCATCGCTGAGATATGTAAGATTCAAATTTTGGTTGCAGCTAAAATTTGATCTCAATTTCGGGAGCTCAAGAGATGTTCAATATATTTTTCTGTGAGATTCACTATAAGCATTTGGTTATCTAATACTATTCTCATTTGAATCACATAGATGTTTGATATTTACGGAAATATTTGGAAGGTTCACAATGAAGAAAAACTGGTCGAAAAAATCGTATCTGCTGCATGGTATGGAGAAAATTTGACCAGCCCTAGATTATTTTTCATTCATTTATCTGAAACTTGAAGATTAGGACAACATATTAGTAAAAAAATAATTGAAAATCGGTTAAGCAATCGCAGAAATATAGCTGATTTAAAATGAAGCTTCAACTAATTTTCGACCATCGTGCCTGGAGCGCTAGGGATGTTCAAAATATTTTATTGAATACGATTCCCATTGGAACCATACAAATTAATCATGTCTACGGAAGCGCTTGTATCGTTTACAATTAGGTAAACATGTCGAACAAATTATATCGATTGCACTGTTCTAGAGAAATTTGAACATCCCTAGAATGATTATTGTTCATTTGTTTGAATATTCGAACAAGAGATTGGTAAAATAATTTTGAAAATCGGTTGAGCCATCGCTGAGATATAACCAATTGAAAATTCAATTGCAACTAATCACTGTGCCGGGAGCGCTAGGGATGTTCAAAATATTTTTCTGTTAGATTAACGATATGTATCGTTATCTTATACTATTTTCTTTGAACACCTCAGATTTATGATGTTTACTAAAATATTTGGAACGTTTACAACCAGATAAACATGTCGAAAAAAAAGTGTATCGGTTGCACTGATCTAGAGAAAATTTGAACACCCCTATAATAATTTCTGTTCAATTATCGGAAACTTTAGGATTCGGACAGGAGATTAGTAAAAGAATTTTGAAAATCGGTTGAGCCATTGCTGAGATATAGTCAATTGAAAATTTAATAGCAACTAGCCACTGTGCCGGGAGCGCTAGGGATGTTCAAAATATGTTTCTGTTAGATTAACGATATGGATCCAGTTACTTCTACTATTTTCATTTGAACACCGCAAATCGGTCAAGTCATCGCTGACATTTACCCCTTTGGAAATATAATTACAGCCGAATTTCGATCACAATGCCAGTAGTGCTAGGGATGTTCAATTTACTATGTAGTTCACAATATGTATCAAGTGATCTTATGCTATTCTCATTAGAATCACAAAGATTTATGATGTTTACCGAAATATTTAGAACTTTTACAATGATATAAATATTTTGAAAAAGTTGAACTGTTCAAGAGGCAATTTGAACACCCCTAGAAGGTTTTTTTTTATTCAAACTTTTGTAATTTGAAGATTCGTACAAGAGATTGGTAAAATAATTTTGAAAATCGGTTGAGCCATCGCTGAGATATAAGCGATTGAAAATTTAGTTACAGTCAAGCTTCGGTCACAATTCAAGGAGCACTAGGGATGTTCAACATCTTTTTAATTGAGGTTTACTGCATGTATCCAGATAGATCTTATACTAGTCTCGTTTGAATTATGTAGGTTTATGAAGTTCAAGGAAATATTTTGAACGTCCTCAATGAAGAAAAAATGGCTGAAAAATATCGTATCTTCTGCACTGATATGGAGAAAATTGGACCACCCCTAGAATATTTTTTATTCAATTATCTGAAACTAGAAGATTAGGACAACATGTAAGGAAAATAATTTTGAAAATCGGTTAAGCCATCGCTGAGATATAACTGATTTAAAATTTAGTTTCAACAAATTTTCGATTATCGTGCCGGGAGCGCTAGGGATGTTCAAAATATTTTATCTTATACTATACCACACACATCCATTATGCGTACAGTAATTTTCAGACCGCTTCCAATTAGGTAAACATTTTAAAAAAATATATCGGTTGCACTGTTCTAGAGGAAATTTGAACACCCCTAGAATGATTTCTGTTCAATTATCTGAAACTTTAGGATTCAGAGAAGAGATTGGTAAAAGAATTTTGAAAATCGGTTGAGCCGTTGCTGAGATATAGTCAATTGAAAATTTAATTGCAACTAGCCACTGTGCCGGGAGCGCTAGGGATGTTCAAAATATGTTTCTGTTAGATTAACGATATGCATCCAGTTATCTTCCACTATTTTCATTTGAACACCTCAGATTTATGATGTTTTCTGAAATATTTGGAACGTTTACAGCCAGATAAGCATGACGAAACAAAATTTGTATCGGTTGCACTGTTCTAGAGGGAATTTGAACACCCCTAGAATAATTTCTGTTCAATCATCTGAAATTTTAGGATTCGGACATGAGATTGATAAAAATATTTTGAAAATCGGTTGAGCCATTGCTGAGATATAGCCAATTAAAAATTTAGTTACAACAAATTTTCGATCCCGGTGCTCCGTGTAACTTTTTTGATCTCGGTGCTCCTAGTGTTAATACACCATGAATGTGTATAGTTTAGGGCCCTTTGCATTCTCTCCGAAACAGTTTCGTCATACTTTCCTCTCACTATTATGACTATATCGTCTGCAAAGCCCACAACTTCGAAACCTTTTTCCTTCAAGCTTCTTAGAAGATCGTCTACAACTAAGGACCACATTAGTGGTGAGAGGACTGCTCCTTGAGGGCAACCCTTTGTTGCCCTGACTGTTATAGAAGAACTTCCCAGCTCAGAGGTGATTTCTCTTTTTGCAAGCACAGTATAAATCCAATGTATGCCCGAGCAGAGGAGAATATCAAAATAATAACAATGGAGTCACAAAATCTGTTTTTATATCTTAGTTTGTTATTATTAACTTATTGAGGTATTACCGTTCCATAACATGTTTTGTTGGACTATCTTATTTTGTTATGAACGTGCTATTGGTATATTTTCTTTAAATCACATTTCAATAACATATTTTGTGGTACAGGTACTCTTCGATATAACGTACAAAAAAGTTTTCTCTTTGTACGTTATATCGAAGTGTACGTTATATCGAAGCAGAGAAGAATTTAATATTTTTTATGCTAGTATTGATGTATTCGACGTGAAATTAATCCCAAATAATGATTTCGGTGAAATTCACAAAACCAATAATGAAAAACTTGAGTTTTGACGAAAAAGTCATTTCGTTTTTTGTGCTTCGATATAACGTACATTTTGCTTCGATATAACGTACACTAACTTTTTCCCCAAATTGCTCTAATTCTCTAAACAAGGCTAATGCTGCAACAAAACATTGATTTCAGTGATTTCGTAGTTTATCTAAGGGTTATTCGTGGGAAAAATAAAAAAAAAATCAATGTTGTACGTTATATCGAAGCAAAATGTACGTTATATCGAATTCGCTATATCGAGGGTACGCTATATCGAGGGTACGTTATATCGAAGAATACCTGTAGCATAAGTTCAGTTATTATTGTGTTATTGTGACTGTTCAAATATTTGATCATTGTTAGCACAACAATAACAAGCTTTGCTACCAAGAGTAAACCATTCAAGATTGACGTTGTCCACAGCATTTCGCGAGGAACTGATAAGAAAATATTATGTTCTCATCTGTTTTCCTTCCTCTTCTTTTTGACATTATATTCTAACTGTAACAGAAGCCCTTTGATAAGAATACTTGTTTTTTTTCAGTTTCAGTTGGGTACGATTGCGTAGAAAGTGCAATAGAGTGTTGGCTATTTTATGTTTTGGATCAGCTGGATCCAGGATGAACTACACATTTCGGAAAAAAAATGTCAAAAAAAAGTCATTTTCACTGCATCGAGGCCACTTTGATTTTGATATTATATTATAACTAAGGGTCTTGTACCATTTGGGCAGATGTACCTATTTTGGGCACTTGCCGTTATAACTAAGTCAATTTCAAACCGATTGATTTGAAATTTTGTATAGAGTTAGGCACGTACAGTATCTAACTGTACAAAAATTCAAATCAATCGGTTTGAAATTGATTTAGTTATAGCGGCAAGTGCCCAAAATAGGTACCCCTGCCCAAATGGTACAGAACCCCATTTTGTTTTTTGATTGTTATCAATAACTTATTCATATCAAAATTTGTTATTGAAATATTAAAAAAAATCGCTATTATTAAGTTGTTATTGAAACCAACAAAAAGTGTTATTTAACTGGTCTTCAAGGAACTTTTTGCCTTTCTCGTACACCAAGGTGTACCGAAAGGCTATATGTTCACTCCAAAAACGAAAATTTGATAGAGCCCCCGGAGGGGTCAAGTGTTATATACCAATCGACTCAGCTCGACGAGTTGAGATGATGTCTGTGTGTATGTATGTGTGTGTGTATGTATGTGTGTGCGTGTGTATGTGTGTGTGTGTACAAAAAGGTCACCTCATTTTTAGATAGTAAATATGAACCGATTTCAACGACCGATGGTTCATTCGACGGGGTACATTGTCCCATTGTTTCCTATTGAAAATGGTTCAGATCGGTCCAGCCGTTCCGGAGTTATGGCCATTTAGGTGTTCCGGACCGGTACCCCAAGAAGGGGCCAGACATGAAAATGCAACAAACCCATGCATGCGACCCATCAAACCACGGCATTTTCGATTATCTGATGAACAGGATGAAGGAAAATAGTCACTGACTATATCTGAACCGGTAGTGTTCCGGAACCGGTTCCGGGTGTCCCGCCGGAAGTGGCCAAATAAGGAAGTGAACATAATCCATGCATGCGACACGTCAAATAGCGGATTTTTCGATAACCAGTTGAATGGTAAGCAGAAAAATAGTTTCAGACCATGTTTGAACCGGTAGTATTCCGGAACCGGTTCTGGATGTCCTGCCGGAAGTGGCCAATTAGAAATGTGTACCAAACCCAGGCATGCGACACATCAAACAGCGGCTTTTTCGATAACCAAATGAACGGCAAGCAGGAAAATAGTTTCAGACCATGTTTGAACCGGTAGTATTCCGGAACCGGTTCCGGATGTCCTGCCGGAATTGGCCAATTAAAAAAGTGGTCCAAACCCAGGCATGCGACACATCAAAGAGCGGCTTTTTCGATAACCAGATGAACGGTAAGCAGAAACATAGTTTCAAACCTAGTTTGAACCGGTAGTGTTCCGGAACCCGTTCCGGATGTCCTGCCGGAATTGGCCAATTAAAAAAGTGAACCAAACCCAGGCATGCGACGCATCAAACAGCGGCTTTTTCGATAACTAGATGAACGGTAAGCAGGAAAATAGTTTCAGACCATGTTTGAACTAGTAGTATTCCGGAACCGGTTCCGGATGTCCTGCCGGAAGTGGTCAATTAAAAAAGTAAACCAAGCCCATGCATGTGACACATGGAAGAGCGGGGTTTTTCGATAACCAGATGAACGGTAAGCAAGAAAACAGTTTCACACCGTATCTAAACCGGTTGTGTTCCGGAACCGGTTCCAGGTGTCCCGTCGGAAGTGATCAATTAAAAAACAAAACCAAACCCATGCATGCGAAACATCAAATCATCAAAAATGTTCGTTAACCAGTTACACGGGCAGCAAGAAAATAGTCTCTGACCACACTTAAGATTACCGGCAGTGTTGCAGAATCAGGGTTGGACCCATTGCTGAAATTACACAGGTGAACAAAATCGATGCAAGCGATTAATATGTGTAAAAGAACAAAATCTTGATAAAAATTTAAGCGATCTTGTCAAATTACATCATTTTAGATTCCTGAGGCGTCATTTTTCAGTAGGACGGATCAACGTTGTATGGAAAAATTTAAATTTCAAAGCACCAATCCCCTTCTGCGTCCAAAATTACTGCGAACAATTTTGATGCAACTGGTTGAGTCCTCGCGCTCTGTTACACGGTAGAAATTTGAATGGGCTTAAATAGGGGAAATTTCTATTGCTTGCACTTTTTTGTCAAATTTTACATGAATCTAATAAGGCTGACACAAATTTCGATTTTCTCTAATGTCACCGCCCCCTCGTAAAATTTTGGTCGGAATTCGACATTTTGAGGGGGGACACAAATAAATTATTCAAGAAATTTAAACTTTTTAAAATAAAATTAGAGTCGTCAAGAAAATTTCTAAACAAATCCGATGAGTTTGACGATTTTACCAAATTGTTTGGGTAATTTTTCATCAAATGCACTTATTATTACTAATCCTCCCCCTTAACGAGTCAACGAGTAAAGTGACAAAAGAAGAAAATGAGATTTGTACCGGCCTAACTAATGATAATAAAATATATACGCCGGGATGAACCTGCCTACGGCAGAAAATCCCAGAATAAAAAAAAGAAAAAAAAAATATATAGGCTAAAGTGCGCAGAAAAAAAAATTGCCGAAATATCAACTGAGAGATTTGATATTTTTCAACTCGGCCTATACGTTTAACATAGTTTCCATATTCAATTATGGCTTTGATAAAATTCTTGCTTTTCTGAATAAGGCTGACACAAATTTTGATTTTCTCTTAACCCTCTAATACCCAAATTTTTGATTTTGATCTAAATATCATTTTTCGTCATCTAAAATCGATTTAAACATGTTTTGGAAGATGATTATTTTTAATTCTCGATTTCGTGAATTTCAGTTTTTGATTTTTCTAATTTTTATTTTTGAACATACCCACAACTTTATATTTTTTCTGGAAGCCTATTTGGGGTACGGATTTTTTGAGATGAAAACATTTTGAGATTTTATGATTATTGTTGAAATATTTTTATTTTTATTTTTTTTCAAAGAAAATTTTATTTTCCGTGTAATTATAAGGAAAATAATTTTAGAGTGTATTCGATTCCCTTAAACTATTAAACTAGGGTAGAATGATTTGGGAAAAAATTAAAATTGCAGCGATTCAATACAAAATAAACAATGACTTCTAAAAGGTGTCTAAAACATCAATTTTTCAATGGTTCTTAAAAAATGTAAATACGCTTTAAAATACACCAAAAACTATTTTAAGATATACAAAACAGTCTTAAACATTATCCAAAAATATCAAAATTTTGATTTTCCACTAAACAAAAATTACAAAAATGCTCAAACTATACCCCGTCTAAAGGCGGGTTTGGGTATTAGAGGGTTAAGTCCAGAGGGGTCCCCCTTGGAAATTTTGGTCGGAATTCAACATCTTGAAGAAGTGCACAAATAAATAAACCAATAGATTTATCAATTTTAAAGTGAAATTAGAGTCTTCCAGAAGTTTTTCTTTATCAAAACCGATGAGTTAAGGCGAAACTGGAAGCCTTTCCTTATTTTTTGGTTTTTGATGTACTATTAAATAGCGAAGCAACATTTTCAAAATCGGTTTTCGTGCACATGTAGAGTGTGGATCAGGGTATCTTCTGATTTTTTACGCGGTATAAAATGTTTATCGTTTTTGCAGAAACCATGTTTGAACAAAATTTCACAAAAAATTGCTTCGTTATTTTATAAAAATTCAAAAACCAAAAAAAATAGGGAATGCTTCCAGTTTCGCCTTAAGCGGTTTTGCTTAATTTTTTTAAGAATTTTTCATGAAATACATTTATTATTTATCAACTCCACCCCTCATTGACAAGTCAACGAGCACTGTGACAAAAGAAGAAAATGAGATTTATTCCGTTCTAGAGTATTTTCAGGATTCATGAACTCTTCGGCTTATGGCCGGAAAAAAATGTTGAGTACATATTCGACGAGAAAGGCACTATCACCACTAGGTGGATTAATCTGGGTTTTTTTGTTATGATTTTTGTTATTTTGCCGCTTATGACAGACAAGTTTATAACATGATATGCTATGTTAATAACATGAAAATAACTCATTCCGCAACTCAGTTATTTTGCCAAAATAACATATTTTAATATGCTGTTGCTATTCCCTTCTGCTCGGGTGATACATTGGTCGAAGTTTTTGTTCTCCATGGCACGCTTCATGGATGAATAGGAGGCATTATCAAATGCTCCTTCTATGTCTAAAAAGCTTGAAGGAATAGAAGCGCCCGTCTAGCGCATTGGGAGTTGTGAGTTCGAGTCTCACCGGAGTACGTGGATTTCTTTTCATAATTCAAATCTCAATTTGTTCATCGAGCACATGTTTCTGTTGTGCATATGGATGTCAAAGCATTTTCAACAGAGCAGGATGATGTAAAATTAACTAAAATTGTAACAAAAAGTACAATGGTTTAAAAAAATTAAAAACCCTTTTTGTTATACTTAGATCAAAATTGTAACAAAATATGATACACGTAAATTTTGGCTTCAAGAAAACTAGGCCTTATCATATTGTAATACAATTGTGTATCATTATATCTGAATGTCAAATCAAAACTAAATTATTTTATAATGAGTTTTTAAACCACATTTGTAACATGATATGATATAATCGAGTTACAATATTTTTGAAACACCAAAGATGTCAAACATGTTTATATCACAATGAGTTATAAATATGATGATTTGTTATAATTATGTAATATTTTTTTTTTAAATCTTCTAGTCGGGGTACCAAGTGGAAGCCCTACAGAAATATTTGGTAAAATTTATAGCGTTTTTATAGGTTTAGCTCATCTAGAAATTCTTGGTAAAACTCCAATATAATTCTCGGTAGAACTTCTAGGAGTACCTGGTTCAACTTTCAAAGGATTACCCTAGTGGCTCCTGGAAGAAATTCCTGTGGAACATTTTCAGCGGGTATCGATGACAATTCTTGAATAATTCCTAATGACCTGGAAGAATTGAAGCTGAGAATCTTACAGAAATTTCAGGAGGAACATTTAGAGATTTTTTTGGTGGTACTCAGAAACAAATAATTTCAATTTTGATTAGAATAAGTCAATTACAATGGCATGAAATACAACTTAATCTTTACTATACTAATATTAATTTAACCTTTTGGAGCCGATTTTTTTCGCCGCTGTCGACGCAACCTCGCTGGTGTCGAACACGTTTGTTATGCTCGGTTTCATCGCCGGGGTCATGTATGACCCCTCCGGCTCCAAAGGGTTAAACGGTTTTATCTGCCATGTGATAAATAATGACCATCGCGCACCAAGAGAAATGTTATCCTTTTGTTCTGTTAATTTCCTATTTCCTAAACACTTTGGTGCCCGTTCTTAATCTTTAGACCCGAGTAATTGCCTAATACAATTTTGACATTAAACAGATCTGCTTAAAAGACAACATTTCTTCCTATCACTGCTGATATTTTCCAATTACCTACTATCAACAATACCTATTAGGTATGCTATTTCCAAAGCCACTTTGTGCAGATCTTGTTGCTTAAACTGTCCTACCATATATGTTTCGCTTTCAACATTTACCAAGTACGGGCTGTGTAGGGTTGGAATTGTTGAGGTAGGCGGCTTCTCAGGTGTACCGTACGGCGTCGACGGCAAGCGCCGACGGTGGTGGCGCTTATCAGAGCTCATCATCACTAAGCAGCATCAGCATCATCGTCATGGTGCATATCGAAAGGGGCATTTCACATGCAAGACTACTTGGGCTGCTACTGCATGCAACCAAAACCCGATGAAGGTAAGCACATTTTTCTTTTGACTGTGAATGATTGTGAGCTTTGTGCGATATGCAAAAGTAATGATTTCAATTGAAAATAGACTTATTAGAAGAAAATGGTTTGAGTTTAAATATTAACTAAAACAATTTTATCGAACATAAGGAAATTTTGAACTTTTGATACAGCAAATGGTAAATTAGAGCTAAACATGAGCTCTGACTAGTATTTTGTGAGCATGAAACTGCTTCATGATTTGCATGTCGAGCTGCGAACCCCCTGGCTCGAAGTGCACTTACTTACACACTGACTTCACTCCATTCTAAAACAGACCATACATGAGCATCAGTGCAATGTAGATTGCAAGAGAAAAACTTACACAACGGTTTCCATTAACTCAGATAAGAGTCCCAATATGGAGCAGATGACGAGAAGAGTTCTGGCCCTGGTATTAGATCGGCACTTTTCGAAACATGCAGCAGCAGTCTAAAGTTTTCAACTAACTCAGCTTCAGCCTTTGAGCCACTACTGACTACTGCTGGAGACTTCTAGATAGATAGCCAACCAAGTCCAGCTTAGAATGAAGCTGGGGAAGTAATTACCATCCTCCTTCTGACCGAGACGGTAACATCCTACCTACCTTGCTCTTCACGATACGATGGTTGGTAGGTAAAGTTTCGAACTAATATTTATCCTCCTTGGAAGAGGGAGGAAACTTTTCAACTCTTGGAAAATTTGCGCATGGGGGTGAGCGCAAACAGCTCGACGAGTTTGTCAAGGTTTCTTCTTCTCTGAACTTGGATGTATTTAACTTCGGATTAATGATTCAACATTTGATTCAGGGAAAAAAACTAATATTGAAGGTTGTGGGTTTGATGGCTTTGCAATTATGTACTTGGTCTCTCCATGTTTATGTTTGGTGATAATTCAAAACGTCAAGTAATGTTTCCACTCATATTCGAAAGAGCTTAAGGTGAAATGGCACTTACTCATGGAAGAATTTCTGAAGCAAACTTTGAAGGAATTTCCAATAAATTCCTGAAAATTTTCTTGAAAGGAATTCATGAAAACCGGATCAAACTTTGGAGGAATTTCTATAGGAAACTTCAAAAGATTGTTTAAACTCTAAAGGAACACTTTGAGGAGTTTTTGAAATATACCTGATTTTTTTAAAGAATCGCTGGATTAATCTCTGAAGGAACCCGTATAAAGAATTCCCGTTGAGATTTTTGAAAGCATCCATTACGGATTTTTTTTTAAGAAACCAGTGAAATATTTTATTTAAAGATTTTTTTGGAGGAATCTTTAAAGAAAATTCTGAGTAAGCTCTGAGTGAAACAATCATGGAGAAATATCTTAAGCTTTTTTTTAGAAATTTCGAGAAATTCCTACGGAACTCTATGGAAGTTTTTCTGAATTGAGTTATAAAGGCATCCATGAAGCAATTTTGCAATGTATCCATGTAAGACTTTTTAAAGGAGTTATTTTGGGAGTTTCTTAAGGAATATCTCTAGAGTAGTTCCTGAAGAAATCCCTAATGGAATTTCTGTATTAATCAATAGAGAGTTGCTTAAAAAATATCTCTGGAGATTTTTCTAAAGCAGTGAAACTCAGCTTAATAATCATCGCTGCCAAAATAAAATTTGGAGGAGAGACTGCAGGCCTCAAGTTCTTCCTGAATGTAATGCCACCAATTGGCTGGATTTAACACAAAACACCCATTTTTGTATGATGAGAATATTGAACAAGCTAAAAAAAAGTGAATGTAAAAAGACGGAGTTTCTTGAAAAATCCCTGGAACTATGTTTACCTATTTTTGAAAGTAGTTTCTCACCGCAGCTTCAAAGTTCTCGGAAAAGTTCATTGAAGTGAAAAAAAAAAATACTGGGGCTCTTCGACAACATTTTTTGGATTTCTGGTGATCTTCAGAAATCTCTGAATGATTTTAGAGCTTGTGGAAGAGTTTCCGAAAAACTTATTGGACATATTCCCGCCACGAATGCCCATTTTTGGGTAAAATTTCGTAAATAAATAATAATAATTGTTATTATTGGACATAAGGTACACCGGGGCAAAATGAAACACGAAGTTTTGAAATAAATTTCAATAAAATTTGGAAATTTATCCTTCGGTAAATGATTGTTTGAATCAAAAACTATGTGTTATGGCAATCAAATTGTTAATCATCAATAGAAAACATCATGTTAATCCGCTGTTTCATCTTGCCACGGTGTACCTTATTGTTGTGGAAATCTCGAAGAGAATTTTTAAAATGTCTGATAGAACTGAAGTTTGTGTGGCTCCGTGGTCGTGCGGCTAGCGTCACCAAGCTCTTAGTCGCATCGTGCTGAGGAGCGCGGGTTCGATTCCCGCCGCAGCTGTCAGGAATAGTTTTCGGCTGTGCCACTGGGCGTTGCATGCTAGTCCGTTGTCTAGTGTCGTGCTTCCTTCAAAGAGCGAAAAGCTCACTGGAAGCATTGAACGTGTCCGTGTCTTTAAACGTCGACTGTAGGAAAATAAACTTCGCAATAATGTATTGATGAATTACCACTGATGTTCTCCTAATAGAATGTCAAACATAATCCCAAATAGAAAACTGGTATTACAGGGGATCTTCAGATTGGATCCAGCGATTGACATGGGGTTTCTGGGGCGATTTAAGGGGCTGTAAGGGGAGCACGTCATTTCAGGAAGTACGTTCCAGATGGATTGCAAAGACATTTCAATAGGATTTCAAAAAGTTTCAGAAAGGATCTCAATTACGTTTGGAGGTTATGGCTTTCAGTCTTGGGAGGAATGACTCAAAAACGGATTCTTCAGTTTTCATCCGACGTTTCGGTCACATTTATTGTGCCTTTCTCAAGAAATTAACCATACTCCATTTTCTCGTAACAAAGGCCCACAGCAAAGGCCAACTAAGTCTGCTGCTCGCGGTGGTGGTTCAGTAAAGTGGAATTCTGGAAACGGTCCAGGTCGGAGAACTGTGATGCATTTGCCTGTTTGGCGCTACTGTGTTACGAGAAAACGAAGCATATTAATTTCTTGAGAAAGGCACAATAAATGTGACAGAAACGTCCGATGAAAACTTGAGAATCCGTTTTTGAGTTATTCTTTCCAAGACTGAAAGCCATAACCCCCAAACATAAACATTAACAACATCAACATCGAATTCTCAAGAAAAATCTCAATTACTCTAAGTATATTGCGGGGTTCTAGAACGGTTTCAGAGGGGCGAAAATATTACTTCAAACGGTTTCTGTGGCATACAGGTCGGACTCGATTTTCTGGAGTCAGGTTTCGAAGCTTCCTAAACATATATCTCAGGAACGGAATGTTGTATAAAGCTGAAATTGTAACTTATTATCTATCAAAGTTGACTTGACAAAATTTCAGCTTCGTACAACATTCCGTTCTTGAGATATATGTTTGGGAAGCTTCGGAACCCGACTCCGGATAATCGAGTCCGACCTGTATTGGGAATGTTTTCTGGGGATTCAGGGGTATTTTAGAGGTTCCAGGACATTTTGAGAGGATTCATTTGGACTTAAAGGCTTTCACCCAAGTAACACACTTGTCACCGAAGAGTCACGGCGGCGCAGGTTTTTGTTGCGCAGAAGTCACTGTGACTTACTGTAACTCTTTAGTCTTTAGTCATAATACAACCTTTGTGTGAAGCAGACCTTACCGCGAGTCAAATCCCGCTTTACCGAAATACCCACACCTTGTCGTCGGTCGAAAGTCTGATTTTCGCGAAGTGTCCGCTTTGGGTCTACCGTTCATCACCTGTCGTCGCGAGTTCACCACTGGAGGTCTTGCCTCTGAACAAATTTATGGTGCCGAAACCCGGGAGGAAATCCCACAAAGTGCTCTGGTGAACGACCACGTGTAGTGCCTCGTGCTTCTAGTGCTTTATCATTCGCTCCAGCCCCAGTGATCATTGTTGTCGCTGCTGTTAATCAGCCAAATTCCCTTCGTTGTCGTTCTGGTGGCCGCGGGCTGTGATTGAGTCAGAGAAAGTACCCAAAAGTGATTATATCTCGAGTATCCGTCGGTCCGGCGGAGATATAGCTATCCTCAATTTGCGAGGTCGTATAGTGCGCCGTTAGGCAACCTCATTGCAAATCGGTATCGTGTGGTGATTGTGTGCGTGCAAAATGAAGAAGTCATCCCTGCGAAAAAACACTCTCCATCACAAGTCGCTGCTGCGGCGGAGAAGCAATATTCTCGGATCAGCCAGGTTAATAAAACTGTTCGATGAGCAGTACGACCCCGAAACCCAAGTGAATCAAGTGCCGTTGAGGATCGAACGCCTCGATGAACTGTGGCGAAATTTCGAAAGTGTGCAGGACGAAATTGAAGTGATTGAAAATGAGCAAGAAGATTTCGCGGAGTTGCGTCAAGAGTTCCATGACTTGTATTTCGCGTTGAAGGCTTCTCTCACAGCTAAGCTCCCTCGAAAACAATCAGCATATGCACTGCGAGTGAGCATACACAGTGATAGGTTTTTGTTGCAAAATATGAAGTAGAATCTGAGATTACCATCTTAGTAGCAACAGAGCAATGGCGGATATTTCCCCGACCGTCCCGTCCGCCCTTAATTTCAATAATCATTCAGCTCCAAACATCCCGGGCCCCGTTGAAACAGTCCGTTTCAACAGTCATCAGCTGATGTTCTAGTTCGCAGAAGGTAGATCGCCATCAGGCTCGTCAATCGGTAATACTCGGACCTCGGTGACTGCCCGTTTATACGCTCCACGGTTCGTGCGCACAAGAACTACACGAACCAAACCGTCAGGACCTGTGTATGTTTCGTCGACCCGTCCAATGTTCCACATGAACGGCGGAAGCCCCTCCTGCTTCAGAAGGACCAAATCTCCCCTCTGGATATTCGGCGAGGGAGTCCTCCATTTTGATCGCTGGTGTAACTGTGTGACGTAATCTCTGGACCAAAGTTTCCAGAAGTTTTGGACAGAACGGCGTAGGTCCTGGAATCTAGAGAGTCGCGACACGGGATCCTTCGTCATGTCCGGCTCTGGGATGGAGAACATCGGTTCCCCGACCAAAAAGTGGCCAGGCGTAAGCACGGTGAGGTCATCGGGATGGTCAGTGAGGGGTGTGAGAGGCCGGGAGTTCAGAATGCTCTCAATGTGGGTCGCTGCTGTAGTAAACTCGTCCAAGGTGTAGGAATTGGCAGCAAAAATTCGGTGAAAGTGGTATTTGAACGACTTTACTCCGGCCTCCCACAGCCCCCCAAAATGTGGAGAGCGAGCAGGAATAAAGCGGAAGGATATTCCGGAATCAAGGCAATAGTCCTTCCACTCGTCCGTCTTGAACTGCTCGAGATATTGACGACGCAACGATTTCAACTCGCGATCAGCCCCGACGAAGGCTGTGGCGTTATCGCAATGTAGCTCAATCAACCGACCGCGTCGAGCTACAAACCGTTTGATTGCATTAATGCACGCGGCGGACGTGAGACTCGGAACGATTTCGAAATGCACCGCTTTTACCGCCAGGCAGACGAAAATCGCGACGTACATCTTAACGTTGGCCCCCCTCCCATACAAAGGACGAACGCTAAATGGCCCGCAGTAGTCCAGCCCGGCTTTGGAGAATACTCTGGATGGAGCGACTCTGGCCGCTGGTAGTGGAGCCATTTGTTGGTGGTAATCCGTAGGGCGGCAGCGGAAACAAGTAATGCACTTTCGGACCACTCTCCGAACTAATTCCCGCCCACGCACCGGCCAAAACCTCTGGCGCATGGTCGCAAGTAGTAATGACGGTCCTGCATGGGCCGTCCTCACGTGGAGCAAGCGCGCTATCAGGAAGCTGATCTGGTGATTTGCTGGTAGAATCAATGGGAATTTCGAATCGTATGGGCCAGGAGAATTTTTCAACCGACCATCCAAGCGCAGAAGGTCGAACTGATCGAGGAAAACGTTCAGGTTTCTTAGAGGAGATTTGGCTTCGAAATCAAGTTTAGATCGTTTGAGAAGAAGGATTTCCTTAGAAAAACTGCTTACCTGAGCGAGACGTACAATGGCTTTCAATGCTCCGTCGATTTCCGGTGGAGTGAGATTGCCGTACACTCTTTCTGCTTTCGGCCGTCGACAGTTAGAACCAAATCGGATACACATTGCCACCGTCCTCAATAGCTTCCCCAGGTCTGAATACCGCTCGAAAATAGAATCGTCGATTGGGTTGGTAACTAGCGCTACGACGACACGTTTCTCCAGCTCGGTGTCTTGAGTTTTCGTGGGGTTTGATGGGAAATCCGGCCAAGATTCAGCCTCCTGCCTTAGAAAAGGTGGCCCATGCCACCAAAGTGAGTCGTCGATAATTTGACTCGGATTTGTCCCGCGCGATATGCGATCCGCAGGATTAAGCTCGGATGGGACGTAGTTCCAGGGAAGCTCACGAGCAAGACGTTGCACCTCCGCAACACGATTAGAAACGAACACTTTCCAGTCACTCGGTGGCGACTGTATCCAGTGCAATACGACAGTGCTGTCCGACCAAAACACTGCTGATCCGTCGAAATCTGTTGTTGTTCGTAGGTTGTGGATCAATTGACTGCCAAGGACAGCCGCACAAAGTTCCAACCGGGGTATGGACAAGCCACGAAGAGGAGCGACTCGGGATTTCGCAATCAGAAGCTTGCTTTCTATTTCGCCATCCATATTGGGTCCAACTACATACACACAGCATCCGTAACCCTTTGATGACGCATCGCAAAAGCAATGCAACTGATATTCCTGGTGATAGTTGGAAATGACGTGCCGCGGAACGGCAATTTTCTTCAGTTGCGCCAGATCTTCCCGAAACAATTGCCACCAGAGGCTTTCTTCTTCGCACAATTCTTCATCCCAAGTGAGCCGCTTTGCCCACAATCCTTGGACGAACATCCTTGCACTGATGACGACCGGTCCCAGTAGGCCTAAGGGGTCAAAGAGCCTTGACATTTCGGATACCACGGCTCGTTTGGTGACGATGTCTAGATTTTCCAGGTCGGGAACTTGGAAACTGAGCTTATCAGTGATTGGGTTCCACTGTAATCCTAGTGCCTTTGTGACAATACTACGTCCGATTTCCGTTGGGCCGGTTGCTCCAAGCAGTTCACTGGGTATGTGACGTAGCACGGTAGGGTCGTTGGCAGACCACTTACGGAGGTTGAAACCCCCTTTGGCGAGAAGTTCTTGTAACTGCCGACATGTCTCAGCAACCTCCTCTAAGATGTCACCTCCAGCAAAGGCATCATCCACGTAGAAGCGCTTTGTAACAACTGGTGCAGCCAGGGGATATTGGTCTCCATCATCTTCGGCGAGCTTATTTAGGACGCGGGCAGCTTGGTACGGTGAGCTGGCCAATCCGTAGGTCACCGTTTTCAGGTGGTAGTGCTTCAACGGTTGAGACGGATCCGAACGCCAAACGACAGATTGGAATCTTCGATCGTCCGGGTGGACCCACACTTGCCGAAACATTTTCTCGGGGTCCGCGGAGAATACGTACCTGGGAAGCCGGAAATTAACAACCACGGCGAGCAAAGCTGGCTGTACCGTTGGGCCAGTGAAAAGGACGTCGTTCAGCGACAATTGGCCATGGGATTTGCTGCTCACGTCGAAGACGACTCTGGTTCTTGTGGTCGTGCTTTCTGGCCGACGTACAGCGTGGTGCGGGAGGTAAAACTGGAGACCATCGACTCGGGAACACTCCTCCATATGGCCCAGCCTAAGATATTCCTCCATAAACTGCGTATATTCCACACGCAGCTCGTCGTCCTTGGCAAAACGCTTTTCCATCATCGAAAATCTATTGGCTGCAGCCTTGTAGGAATCTCCAAGGAATGGGATGCTGGTTTCTCTAAGCGGTAGGCGTACAACGTAGCGTCCTGTGTCGTCACGGGATACAGTGCGCATGAAGTGGTCTTCTACATGTTGCTCTTCCTGCGTTAGCGCTCGTCCGACGTCGAAATCGTCAACCTCCCACATCCGTTCCAGCTGGGCGTTTAGATCTTGTTCGGTAGCAACGTGGCTTACTACCGTCTTCTGCGTCTCTGCGGGGGATGTGCCAGATATCACATACCCTAATACAGTTTTCTGCAAAATGGGAAATCCGTCAGCGAGGGTTAGCCTTTCGGATTCGAGAAGAGCGAAAAACAGTTCCGCTCCAACAATGAGATCCACTCCGTGGGAAATGTTAAACCTCGGATCAGCTAACGGCAAGTTACGCGGAATGGTCCAGCGAGAAATGTCTACACTTCGACTAGGAAGACTCACGGTGAGTTTCGGTAGGACCAAACAGTCTATTTCTTGTTCGAAACCGCCGAACCGTGACGCGAGCGCGATATTCACCTTGTAGTGTACGTTTACGGTGGCTTGCCCGATACCGCTAACAGGAAGGCTGATTCGTGTACGCTTGAGATCTAATTTCTGGCACAGTGATTCAGAAACAAAGTTCGATTGGGAACCACTGTCCAATAGAGCCCGTGCATAGTGGCACACGTTATTCACATCTCGAACTCGAACAACAGCCGTCGATAGGAACACAATGCTTTCAAAAGTATTGTTTGCTTGGGTCAACGATGTGGCGGGTGGTAGAGGCTGTGGAGGCTGGGCGCAGTATGGGGTTGGTTCAGATTCGTTGCGATCGAGCGAAACAACCGGCGACGGAGAGGGGGGTTTGGTCCAGACTTTGGTCCAGAGATTACGTCACACAGTTACACCAGCGATCAAAATGGAGGACTCCCTCGCCGAATATCCAGAGGGGAGATTTGGTCCTTCTGAAGCAGGAGGGGCTTCCGCCGTTCATGTGGAACATTGGACGGGTCGACGAAACATACACAGGTCCTGACGGTTTGGTTCGTGTAGTTCTTGTGCGCACGAACCGTGGAGCGTATAAACGGGCAGTCACCGAGGTCCGAGTATTACCGATTGACGAGCCTGATGGCGATCTACCTTCTGCGAACTAGAACATCAGCTGATGACTGTTGAAACGGACTGTTTCAACGGGGCCCGGGATGTTTGGAGCTGAATGATTATTGAAATTAAGGGCGGACGGGACGGTCGGGGAAATATCCGCCATTGCTCTGTTGCTACTAAGATGGTAATCTCAGATTCTACTTCATATTTTGCAACAAAAACCTATCACTGTGTATGCTCACTCGCAGTGCATATGCTGATTGTTTTCGAGGGAGCTTAGCTGTGAGAGAAGCCTTCAACGCGAAATACAAGTCATGGAACTCTTGACGCAACTCCGCGAAATCTTCTTGCTCATTTTCAATCACTTCAATTTCGTCCTGCACACTTTCGAAATTTCGCCACAGTTCATCGAGGCGTTCGATCCTCAACGGCACTTGATTCACTTGGGTTTCGGGGTCGTACTGCTCATCGAACAGTTTTATTAACCTGGCTGATCCGAGAATATTGCTTCTCCGCCGCAGCAGCGACTTGTGATGGAGAGTGTTTTTTCGCAGGGATGACTTCTTCATTTTGCACGCACACAATCACCACACGATACCGATTTGCAATGAGGTTGCCTAACGGCGCACTATACGACCTCGCAAATTGAGGATAGCTATATCTCCGCCGGACCGACGGATACTCGAGATATAATCACTTTTGGGTACTTTCTCTGACTCAATCACAGCCCGCGGCCACCAGAACGACAACGAAGGGAATTTGGCTGATTAACAGCAGCGACAACAATGATCACTGGGGCTGGAGCGAATGATAAAGCACTAGAAGCACGAGGCACTACACGTGGTCGTTCACCAGAGCACTTTGTGGGATTTCCTCCCGGGTTTCGGCACCATAAATTTGTTCAGAGGCAAGACCTCCAGTGGTGAACTCGCGACGACAGGTGATGAACGGTAGACCCAAAGCGGACACTTCGCGAAAATCAGACTTTCGACCGACGACAAGGTGTGGGTATTTCGGTAAAAATCGATTGTCTCGACAGAACACGTTTTGGCTTCTGCTTTCTAAGAGGTCTATAATTCAACTAACTTATCTAATACTATGCGTGCCTTTAGATTCGGCTTTATCTGTATATGTATATGTGAGAATATGTAAAAGTAAAATATATGCGACTACAAATTCGCCAACCTAGTAGTAAAGAGTGTTATCATAAATTCTTTATAACAGTTTCAATTTGAATTCATGTAATTTAAGGTGAAACGGGACGCCGTGTTATTTTTCCTATCTTGCCTCTCTTTCTAACAATTTGCCTCGCGATTTTGAAGATGGTAATCTCGAGTTCTATCGCACTGAAGATGCTGAAAAACAATCAGCATATGCACTGCGAGTGAGCATACACAGTGATAGGTTTTTGTTGCAAAATATGAAGTAGAATCTGAGATTACCATCTTAGTAGCAACAGAGCAATGGCGGATATTTCCCCGACCGTCCCGTCCGCCCTTAATTTCAATAATCATTCAGCTCCAAACACTTACTTCTAGCAAGTAAGTGTTTATTTGTTAGAAGTAAGTCACAGTGACTTCTGCGCAACAAAAACCTGCGCCGCCGTGACTCTTCGGTGACAAGTGTGTTACTTGGGCAGGTGAATTGTACACAAGCCTCCTCTTTCACCCAAAACCGCCTTGAAACCCCCCATGAAATGTATCTGAAATCCCATGACACCCCTGAAACGTTTCTGAAAAGCCAAGAAACCTTCTAAAACTCCCTGTTACTTTCTGAAACGCTCCTTGTTACCGGCGGGTAACATTATTGTAGAAGAAACCCTTATTTGAGTGCGGGAAAATAGGGAAATATTTATACAGTTAGCGTAAATATTTAACGGTCAAATCAGTTCTCTACGCCTGGGTTGACCGTGAAGCGCATCGCGCCTGAATGGCAAAAATGGGTGCCAAAGTATGGTGGGTGGCAGCCTCCACTGAACTCCTATTGAGTGTGGGCGGAAATAGAGGTACGATGGAGATAGGAGATCGGCGAGAGGAGATCCCCGAACGTGCGAAATGAAAGTGGGAGTTAGTTGAGATTCAGCTACGAAGCACGAAAGATCAAGTAAATTGACCAGTTTTTTTTACGATTGTGTCGCTGGGAGATTTTGCTCCGATCACTATCGCGAGTGGAAGTGGACCATCAGTGAGATTCCCCAAACCAGCAGACTCGGCAGCCCGATCGGCAAGTTCCCTGAATCGTGCTGGTTATCGGGCGACACCGGGTAGCCATTGTCAGTCGCCAGCGCCTGGCCGCCCAAGCACGGATTCCACGTGCCCCCTCAAGCACCCGGTTCACCAGTTACCATTCGCAGGGATCGTTGTGGCCCTGTAGAAGCAGACCGGCGCGAGTAACCCAGCGTCCGGTCCTCAAGAGCCGGGTTCTTCGGGTCGAAGTAAACCTCATCGCGCGCGGGTCAGAAATCCCCGCATTTGTCGGTCCCCGATACGGACCTACCCGGAAGTGCTTCCACGTGTCTCACCAAGCCATCTGCCGGTCCGTTGTGGCCTTCTCAAGCCAGATGCCTAGCGCCCGGTCCTCCCGGGTCCGTTTCCTTGAGACGAAGCCGGCACACCACGTGAGTCTGAAACCACGGCCTTTTCCCGGTCGCGGTCGGCGCCATCCTCGCCAGTCACCGCCAGTGTCCACCATCCACGCCACCAGCTGCCAAGCGTTCGGCCCTTCCGGGTCTGTTTCTTCGGGACGAAGCCGTCATCGCACCTCGTCGCACCACGTCGCACCTGGCCCTCCCGGGTCTGTTTCTTCGGGACGAAGCCGCCGCAACCCGTGGGTCAGAAACCCCCGGCCTTTCCTCTGTGCCACCGCCGTTGTCCATCGCCCACGCCGCCACGTCCAGATCCTGGAACCCGCCCAGAGGAATCAATAAACTGTTTGACCGTAAGTACTGTGTTAAAAGTTAGGTTCCCGCTTCCGAAAGCTCTCCCTCCATCCGTTTGCCCTGAGACCCGGTCCCAAAAGAGGCCGTGAGTGCACACCCCGGAGGCTGCCGCCGGCTTAGACCAGCAGCCTGGGGTTTTAGGCCGGTTTCCCTCTGAAACCGAGCCGAGAGGTACCGGGGCCAAAAATAAGGGTCTTATATCCTAAAACATCTGAAATTTTTGAAACCTTATGACACTCTCCTTTCGTTACTGTTCATAACGCCCCTGAAAACCCTTGTACTATCTGAAGTCCGCAGAGGTCACTTGGAACGTTCATGAAAACCCTTTTAAACTTCCTGGAAACCCCAGGAGCCCCATTGTTCTCTCTGAATCCTTCTGAAACGCTCCTGAAGCCCACTTAAACCTCCGTGTAGAAACTACCCTGAACGCCTCTGGGTAACACTTTTTAAACCCCATGATACTCCACTGGAATCTTCCAAAAGTTATTGGACCGTCTTTGTGTTTATTGAACACGGAAGTGTAACTCGCTACAAAACATTGAAAATTTTGTCGATCGAAGTGAACAGTTCTTCAATTAGCGAGAATTGGCCAACATTAGGCTGAGCTAGCCCAAGGATATGTTTAACAGTTGGTTTCTTGACTACCGGGCTAAATGTATTTTTTCACCTAAAATCTGGAGTTAAGGGGAATTTAAATTCCTAGAAATTACAAAATGACTGATTCAAGAGAGTAAGTGGATTTTTTCACACGTTTTGTATTCAATCTGACAGTTTTCATCTATTTGCTATGATTTCATGAAACTTCAAATATGAACAAAGACTGTAGTTTTGAACGCCCAAAAATGGGAAACTTACCCTAGAGGTATGTCCTATCATATATTAAAAATAAGATCTCTGGTGAGATTCTGCGAACTTCTGTCAGAAAGGTTTCAGAAGGTGCAAACCGATCTCGTAGGTTTCATGAAACTTTCAAGGATGTTTCATCTTATTTCAGGGGGTTTAAAGGGTTTCAGAGGGATTTCATAGAAGTTCTTGGAGAGTTTCAACAAAATCTTGGAGAGCTGCTTGGGATGTGGTTTGCAAAAAAAAAAATCCTAGGGATTTCGAGAGCACATAAGGGAATTTCATTAACCCGTAAACACCCGGGACGATCTACTTTCGGTAGAAATGCAATATCCTCTTTGTTTTAAAACATTTTACACCGGAGTTTGTTTTATAGTCAAGGGGAATAGTTGTGCTAAGAAATGAATGGTACCTCCCCCCTTTGCACTCTCCACCATTTTGCTGGGAGCCGAAAATACGTGTTTTTTGTATTTTTTATAAATCCTACATGTTTTTGCTCAAATTTCATTGCTTTGCTAATCATCAATAGTTTTGACTGATGCTTGACATGCAATGTATTACTACCCATCATGGTCTGTTGAAGTTTTGATCCCACAGCTATTCTAAGGCCTCCAAAGTAATCCGAAGTTTGTGACACAAATCCAACATTCTCAACCAAATTTTATACACAATGAATGATCACAGAACATAGTCTACGTTACTCAAAAAGCCTCAAAGCACCCCTAAAATTCATGGTACATGAATTGATTGATTTAGGTCATCCAAACTACTCTGGAATTCATTTTCTTAAGATCTAAAACATCTCCCGTCGATTGTGTTCACTCTGTTAAAGAAATTTAGTCACGTTGATGTCCATTAGACCTGTTATGAGCAACTTGATATTATGGTAGTTGGACATTACGTGAAATACAAATGGCCTACAAATACACTTTGAAGTTTGGGCTACGATATCTACACACTGTATCATGCTTTAGTTGTGAAAAATGTTCGTGGAATGTAGTCTATACTGCTGATGGAACCTCAATGCACATATATAATGCTTTTGGTACATTCATGGGATATTCCAGGCTTTCCAAATTATCCTGGAATTAGGCACTTCAAGGTCTATAGACTCTACTCTTGTTTTCCTCCTTTCTATCGGCATAATTCTTTCACGATTGTGTCTGATGCACCTTATCATATTACGAGTATCTTTGTTTGTTGCTATTTGGGTGTCCACCGGCATACAAATGGACCCAATGTATTTTAAAGTATATGTCGCAATATCTATAAATCTTAGGATATTTTTATTGTAGCGAATGCCCGCACAATATAATCTACGCTACTCTTAGAACCTCAAAGTGCAATTCTGATTAGCAACATTCACTTGGTGATCTAGGTCATCCAAACTATTCTGCTAATTTCAAGCTCTACAAGCTCTACTCTCGTATCTCTTTACTTTATCGATGTAATTCTTACACGATTACCGCTGTTGTATCTCATAAGATTTCGAGTATTTCTTTGTGTTACTTGTGCATGTGCATCCACTGACTTACAAATGATCACTATAATATTTTGAAGTGTTGGAAATTACCCAAGAATTCCTCCCGGCATTCCTAGGAAATTCCTCCAGAAGACCCTCAGAAATTCATCGTAATGTTCTCCGAGAATACTTCTACGAGTTCCTAGGGGATACTAGAAGTCTCCAAGTAGTTTCTCGAAAATACTCCAAGAATTCCTCCAAAATTTTCTTCAAAAATTCCAACAGGATTTTTTTTAGAATTTCTCCAAGTATTCCTCCTAGAAAGTCCTTGAATTCAAGGGTATCTTAAGGGATCTTAGAGGGGTTAATGGGAGTTTCAGGGTATTTCATGGTGTTTCAAGGCTATTTTAGGAGTGTCAAGATGATTCAAAAGGGTTACATAGACCATTCAGATGATCTCAGGGGCGTTTGAGGGAGTTTGAAGGCAGTTGAGAAGGTTTCTGTATATTTCAGGGGTGTTTTAGGAATGTTTCAGAGTGTTTCAAGTGTTTTCAGAGGCATTTCGAGAGGTCCATGTTGATTTCGAGTATTTCAGAGGGTCTCAGAGGCATTAGAGGATAAGATTCAGGGGATCTCAGAAGACATTTAAGGGCGTTTTAGGGGGCCGCAATGGGATTCAAGGAGGTTCAAGGAGTTTCAATGAAATTTCAGGGCGTCTCAGAGGCATCTCATGGAATCTCAAATATCTTCATGGGCACTGCGTAAGCATTTTAAAGCTTTGAGAGGATTTGAGGTAGTCTTATGAGCGTTTCAGGGGATCTCAGAGAGATTCAAATAAATTTCAGGTTGTCTCAAGAGGATTCAAGTGACTTTCAAGGAAGTTTTAGAGGATCTTAGGGGAGAAACTACGAGCTTCATGGGGTCTTAGGGATATTTTAGAGGGTCTCTGGAGTATTCATCGGGATTACAGGGACCATTCAGGGAAGTTGAGAGGGTTTCTGAATATTTCAGGTATGTTCCAAAGTAACACACTTGTCACAGAAGAGTAACGGCGGCGCAGGTTTTTGTTGCGCAGAAGTCACTGTGACATTCTCCTAGCTAGTAAATATTTATTTGTTAGAAGTAAGTCATAGTGACTTCTGCCCAACAAAAACTCTAGGGATGTATTAGATTCAGCGGATCTCAGACACATTACTGGGGTTTTCAGAGACATTTCGAGGGGTCCAAGATGATTTCAAGTATATTAGAAGGTCTTAGGGGCATAAGAAGATAGGTTTTAAGGGGTCTCAGAAGGGCAGTTCAGGGAGCCTCAATAGGATTCAGAGGGATTTCAAGAAGTTTCAATGAAATTTCAGGGCGTCTCAGGGGCGTTTCATGAGATCTAAAGTGATTTCAAGGGCAACACAAAGGCATTTTAGAGGTAATCAGAGGATTTCATGGAGTCTCATGGGTATTTCAGGGGGTCTCGAGGAGATTGAAGGAAGTTTCAGGGGGTCTCAAGAGGATTCTAGGGGCTGGCAAGGGTGTTTTGGAGGGTCTCTGAGAAGCTAGAGGGACCTCTCAGTGGATCTTCGGGGCATTCAAGGGCATTAAAGGAAGGTTGAGAGATTCTTAAGGTTTCAGTGGTGTTCTGGGATGTTTCAGAAGGTTTCATGGGATCTGAAAGACATAAAGAAGTATTCCGAGGCATTTCGAGGGGTTCATAGTGATAAGATAAGCAGTATTGAGGTCTTGAGGGCAAGGTTGCAACCATTCGTTTGCAAAGATTTACATTCATTTGCTATTATCTCAGTTTAGAAGCATGCTATCGAAAAACAATGTATGGATGAATTTAACCTTTTAGTTTTATCTGAAAGTTTGCCGAATAACATTGGGGTCGCACACGCATTCCAAAGTCGTGAGCGAGCTGTGAAGGCAACTTTCCACAGCGTGAATGAAATTTACATTCACCGCGTGGAGAGTTGCCTTCACAGGTCGCTCACGACTTTGGTATACGTTTGCGACCCCAATGTTGTTCGGCAAACTTTCAGATAAAACTGCAAGGTTAAATTCATCCATACATTGTTTTTCGATAGCATGCTTTTGAACTGAGATAATAGCAAATGAATGTAAATCTTTGCAAATGAATGGTCACAACCTTGCTTGAGGGTTCATGCGGAGTTCAATGGAATTTATTGGGATCTCAGAGGCGTTTAAGGAAATCTGGAGTCATTTCAAGGGGACATTAAGAGATTTGCAGTGGATTTGAGGGAGTTTCAAAAGCGTTTCAGGGGGTCTGAAAGAGTTTCAAAGATATTTCAACGGGTCTCAAGAGGATTCAAGGGGCTCTCAAGAACGTTTTAGGGGATCTCAGTGGTGTACATATGCGTCTAAGGGGATTTCTTGGGGTCTCAGGAGGATTCTAGAGGTTTAACGAGTCTTTTCAAGAGGTCACAGGCTGGGCGTTTTAGGGAATTTTGGGGAATTTTAAAGGTAGTTAGGATATTTTCAGTGAATTTCCATGCCCCAAGAAGCGTTCCAGGGGGGCTCAGGAGGATTCAAGAGGGTTTCTTAGTGCTTAAAAAAATTCACGACCTCTAAGAATTTTAGAGGAAGTTGGGAAATATTTTTTTGGAATTCATGGGGTGTGAAGGGGTGGTTCAGGAGGTCTCAGGAAGATTCTGGGAGGTTTTAGAGGTTTTAAAGAATTTCAGGAGTTCAAGGGGTTTCGTAAAATTTAAGAGGTTCGAGAGGGGTTTCAGAAGTGTTTTGGGCAATCGGAAGTTCACAGTTGTTTCTTGAGATCTCAGAGTTTTGGTTGTTTCAAGGAGCTTCAGATGCGGCCCAGGAGCTGCCTGAATCCCTTAAACATTTCAAACACATCAGGCAGAAGAGTGCCTAGTGCATGAAACATGGGAACTGGGAGGGGCTCAACCTCCAAAACCCCTCCTTGAAGGGCACGACCTTGTCTACTTAATTCATTAAATTCCTCTGTTTCGCCCCAACATCCTGGAGGACCCTCCTTTTTAGCATCCCTGAAAGACCAGAAAAACCAATTGGGCCCATCTCAAACCCCTGGGAGCATTATTTTTTCTCGAGAACTACGTTTCCTCATTTAGAACTGATTTTCCAATTTATACGCCCCCAAAAAGAGGTTCCTGTGTATTAACAATGTACCATGAGGAGTGACGGAGTGGGTAAGACTAGTAAGACATGTCCAACGCACAAAATGCCTTATGTACACCCAATCCTCCATTGAGATAATTAGTCGGGACTGCTAAAATAGATTTTTTCCATGTCATGTGTATTAGAGAGCTTTCATGAGATTTTCAGGAGGGGTCAGGGGCGTTACAGGTAAGATTTCGGAAGGGGTTGGAGGGCTCTGGGCATAATGTGTGTCACAGAGAATCCGCGAGGGTTTCAGATGGTTTTCGAAGGCATTTTAGGAAGTTTCAGAGGATTTCAGGGGGTTCCGGAGCCTTAACAGGGGTGTTTATGGTGGCGTTTCAGAAAGCTTCAGAGGATTTTCCATGACTTTCAAATACGTAACAGGAGCGTTATTAGAAGTTTAAGAGGGTCCCATGTAACTTACAGTGGATCTGAGAGGGCATCAAGGGGTTTTCGGTGGCAGTTCAAGAAGTTTCAGAGGATTTTCAGGGCTTTCCGAATGCGTTACAGGAGCAAATTGAAGAATTTCGGAGGGCTTAGATGGGGTTCGATGCGGTTAGATGAGATTTTCGGTGTTATTTAAGGAAATTTCAAATGATTTTTAGAGAGCTGCAGAGGTGTTTCAGGGGCGGCATCGAGGATTTGGAAGGGTCTCAGGTGTATTACAGGGGGTCCGAGGGTTTTCAGGAGGGTTTCGGCAATATTTCCAGAGGATTTTCAGCAAGTTTCGGAGGCGTTACTGGGTCGTTTTGGTGGTGTATGGGTCTCAGACCCACGGTCTAATAGGGGTTTAGAGGGTTTTTGGTAGCATTTAAAGAAGTTTAATATAATTTTCAGAGGAATTCTGCAAATGCATCACAGGAGTCCGAGGGGTTTCTAGGGGGTTTACGGAGCCATTTCAGATAGTTTCAGAGGATGTTCAGCGGGTTTCCGAGACGTATTAGGAGAATTGCGGAGGCGCTCAGAGGCGTTATAGAAAGTTTGAAGAGACCTACAGTTCTTACATTACAAACATTTTGGCTCTACATAGGACAGCTAGTGTTTTATTCAACACATAATTTTACAAGCGTTTCAAACTTAAAAAAAAATCAACATATTTTTGTTAACGAATCTCTGTTTCAAGAAAAAAAAATGTAAAGGGATAATTTAAGACATTTCTTTATTTCCTCGATCCATTCAAGCATCAATTATGGAATTCCCGAACTGATTTTATTTAAAATTTAACATTTGCATTGAACATTTTTCAGAGATTTTTCAGAAATCCCAACAAGGTATCAACATCTGCTCTATTTGGGTTTTCACCGTTACGTAAGAGTTTATAAATGAACTCTGTCTGGCATCGTCATCTTTATCGAAATCTACTAATCCCAAACCAAATCCTCACTTCTAAGGACTCATTTAAATCCCTTGATTAAACACACTGGATTAGACCTTCTTCATCGAGCTCTTGCCTTCAGTCGTACCACATCACCAGCAACCGATAGGTAATAACCATTTGAAACAATCATCGTCGTCGGACCATTGGCACGTCTCGGATGGTTTCTAACGTCGAACGATAGCCTTTGGGATGGAAGCATAGAAATTCTGCATACAAGACATCATCCGTACTATCATCGTCGTACAAACTCGACTCAAATTGGGCACCACCAAAGAATCGTCGTTATCCATACCAATCCAAGCGGAAAGATGAAATCTGTTGATATTCAGCAGCAATCAGAACCGAGTTGGCAGAACGTCTCTCCCGTTTTGGAGGAGCTGGTGCATGAATCTAGATTGCTTGATTATTTCGTAGATACACTTCTATGTATGACTGCTTAAACTTACAGCCAATATCACCAAGCTGAGTGGGTGGAATGACTATAAGGAATGTCTCTCTTCGGAGCTTGTCATCCGAGGCAAGTTATTGAAGATTTAATTTTGGTAAAATTAGATGTCGTCTTCGTCCCACGTTGCCTCGGAGTAAAGCACTGCACCAATGGAAGTACCAATTAAAAGCGATTCCAGACGGAAGATGTGTGTCTTTTAGATGAGAATTCCAATAATTTGAAATCTTCTAGGCAGATGACGGCGTTGCTTCGCCACGGGAGTGCTGTTCATCCAACCATACCATTAGTGGAGACCGAAATGCTTGAAGTAAAGTAGAACCAAACCGAGACATGGATGAATTCTCCCGCAAAAACACGAATAGCAAAACTTTTCAAATAGAATTTTCCGTTTTATAGCTCCCGTGCGGCGGCGGCGTTGTGTCGCACAGCATGGAGACATTGTGCCAGATTGTTCTCCTGGTTTTAGGGGGAATGGGACATTCCTTCTATTGTTTCTGTCAAACTTACGACGATGTACCTCCTACCATTCTACCGCCTACCGGAAACTGGCTCTTCCGGGTACTCAAAAGACGGGTCCGGACCGGATCTGTACCGGAGGTGACCGACCGCCGCTCGGTGTGTTTCATCATATTTCATTAGCGGAAGGAGCAAGAATTCCCTTCCAGTTGGAAATGGGAAAAATATTTGGTGAACGGCGGACGACGACGCCGGAGATGATACCAACAGGTTGCTTGCCAGAGTGGGTTCACTCACTCTTTCTATCTTTTCGTTCAAAAGTGTGGGCGGAGGAAAAATTCCGGAAAATTTTGCGTCTGATATCTGTTTCGATGGAAGGAAGCCTGTGTTATTTTTTTCTTTTCGGTATGTTCAGTTAATTGAATTTTGGACTCACTTGATGCAAACCGGATGACCGACCGCCGGTGATGTAAGGAAGCGTGTTGGAATCTGTACCCGTTTTATGGGTACACGTGGAGCATCTCTAGATGTGGAAAGATGTAACTTCTGCAAGTAAAAGTTAGAGAATGAAGAATAATAAAATTAAAGCTGTATACTTTAGAATTAGATGAGTAAGTGGATGGAATAATGGCTTTCTGAATACGAAGAAGGTGGAACATGACTGAAATATGTTTAAAACTGTCTCTTATTTAGAACAAATTACTACGTTTAAGAATGCATGTGCAATAATCGGGACACAGAAATACGGCTGTAGCTTTGGAAAGGATACATTGAAAATGCTAAAATTGAACTGGGAAAATTTGAATACACTAAAACCTCTTTTTTGCATGTTATTTTTAATTAGTTCACCTTTTTATGCCCTGCATAAAAAGAGGGAAAGTTACTCAGAACCAATATTGTGCACAAGAAAATGTAATAATGGTGGTACCTATGGAAACGGCGGCCAGGGGGCACTTATAGAGGAGAGCAAAGATAAGTTGCAGGAGCGTTTCAGGAGTTTCAAGGAGTTTCAGCGGGAGCAGGAGTTTTCAGGGACGTTTAAGGGGTCTCAGGGTCATATAAGGGGGTTTTAGAGGGTTCTATTGGGCTCCAGCAGTATCAGCGGAACTTATGGGGGTCCCAAGAACGCTGAAAGGGGCTCAGGAGGTCTCAGGGGCGTTCCACAGGTTTCTGAACCGCTTCATGGGATCTCATGGAAAGTTCAGGGGATTGTAGGGGGTACCACGGGGTCACAGAAACGTCCCAGGGAGTCTCCTGGGCGATTCAGATGGTATCAGGATGTGTCAGAGGGCCTAGCAACTTTTTCTATATATTTTTGGATGTGTGGGATTTCTGGGGTGCTTTAGGGGTCTCATGGGTGTTCCAGGGGGATTAGGGGCAATTTGGGGGATCTCGACCTCAAAGGGGGTCTTAGGGAAGTTTCAGGGGGTCTCGAGGGTGTTTTATGGGGTCCTAGAAGGTGTCACGAACTCTCAAGGGATACCAAAAGAACTTAGAAGAGTTTCAGGGGGCCTTCGAAGGTTTCATGGGGGCTCTAGAGGGCGGCTGAGGTACTTTATACTCAAGACATCCCCGTAACCACTTTGAAATACACCTGAACGTCCTTAAACTCCCGAGACCCAAGAAAAACCCTTGAAACTGCTTGAAATGCCCCTGAAATGCATTGAAATGCCCCTGAAACATCTATAATGCCATTGAAACGCTCTTCAAATCTCCGTAATCCATTTAATATACTCTTGAAACTCCCAGAAAGGCACCTGAGTACGCTTTAAAAATTCCCTGACATGCAATATAATGCCCCTAAAACCTTTCGGAACGCCCTTGCAATGTACCTGCAACCTCATGAATCTCTCTGAAATGCCTCCTGAGATGGCACTTAAATCGCTCTGAAAGCTTCTTGAAACGTCCCTGAAATTTCCATGATCCCATTGAATCATCAACGAAATCGGTCGGAACGCCCTCTAAAATACCCTGACTGCCTCTAAAGCCCATGTTTTTCCAGATATGTGCTCGAGAAGATTCAAGGGGCATAAAATTGTAATTTGACTATTATCCGTCATTTTGCGTGGAACTTGTCAGTAGGGCTTATATTGAAATAAAAAAAAGCAACAGAAGTTTAGAGAGCCCCCAAAATTTCACATAAGCTTAAATCATCGGATCTACACGCAAAACGTGTGTACACTAAAACCTCTTTTTATGCATGTTATTTTTATGCACTTTTAATTTATGCACTTTTTTATGCCCTGCTTAAAAAGAGGGAAAGCTACACAGAACAAATATTGTGCATAAGAATATTTAATAATGAAGGGGTCTATTCCAACTGTGGCCAGAGGGTGTTTATAAAGGAGAGCAAAGGAAGGTGAAATGGGCGTTTGAGGGGATACCAAGACTCAAGAGGTTTCAGTGGGGTACCAGGAGATCTTAGGGGGTTTTCGGGGGTCTGAGGGGTTTTCGGAGCCTCTCAGGTGCGTTACATGGGTCCGAAGGGGTTAAGAGGCATTTAAGAGGCATTTCAGGAAGCTTCAGTGGGATTCAGAGGCGTTACGGAGGAGTTTCCGGGGGACACAGGTGCGTTACATGGGGTCCGAGAAGGTTTAAGGGAGTTTTTGGAGGCATTTCAGGAAGTTTCAGAAGATTTTTAGAGACCTCATCACATATCTTTTGAAACTCCCCTGAAATACCCTTTAAATTGATTTAAAAATGTTCATGAAATCCCCTGATACGACCCTTACCCAAAATGCCTTTAAAAGTCCCTGAAACCTCCGTAATCCCATTGAAACGCCCTTGAAATTATCATAAACAATTTGAAATGCCTTTGAAACCCTTTGGGCGGCTTTAGTATGGCCCAAAAAACACCTGAAATGCACCTGGAAACCCCTAGAAACGCCCCTGAAGTGCTATCAAGCGCCCCTAAAACATCTAGGAACACTCTTAAAATACTATTATTTGGTTTGATTGGCTTTTATCGGTGAATTGTAATGAAACTCGCATGTATTTCTTGTGCGTAACGCGTTTCGGCTTACTACGCTTCAGCCATCATCAGACGCCTAAAACAAACATTTATTGAACATTTTCACAATTTTCATACAAAAAAGACGATTACAATTTACACTTACAACTTGCTGATCCAGACCGAACAGCTTGGCTTCACCGATAAAAGCCAATCAAACCAAATAATAGTAAAGGTCCACGGTGATTATCTTCAACCGATACACTCTTAAAATGTTCATGGAACACCCTGAAACTCTCTTAAATTACTCTGAAATACCTTGAAACGCCCCTCAAACCCCTTGCAACGCCATTAAAAGGCACCTGAGATCCCTTGAATTACCCTTAAACAACCTTGGAGCTTCCCTGATACTCCCTCAATCCCATTAAAACGCCAACAAATATTGACAGATAGCCTTTAAAAGGCTCCTCAAATCCCCTGAAACAACCCCTTAAAACGCGCCTGAAGCCCCTTGGAACCCCCTTTTTTGGGTTTTGGGAACTTTCTGGAAAGCTTTTTAGCCCCCCCTCAAATAACCAGGAGCAAGTCCTGTTCTCGAAGACTAGATTCCCTCATTGAAGCCCAAACTTTATGTATGCATAAATTTCCCGCTTTTTATGCCTTTTTTAATTTATGCAGTCCCATCCATGGGCATAAATAGAGGTCCCAATGTATTTTAATAAATCATGTAAATACATGCTGTCTTGTGATGAGTTTAATGTCCTTTTCAATACCTTCAATAACTACCTTGAATATTGGTAATACAATCTAAAAGCGTAATCATTCTTGAAGCCCTTCTTAAACCGCCTGAAATGCTCATAGAAATCCTCTGAAATCCTTTTGAAGTTCATCTGAGAGACCTTCGTACCTCACGAACCCCTCTTCCCTTCTCTCACAAAACTGAGCTCACCTGAGAAGCTATGAAGTCTCTAAAAATCACTCTGAATTCTCCCAAAACGCCCTGAAACTCCCATGAAGCTTTCGTTAAACAAGCTCTCAATTTCGAAATGCCTCTGAAACTCACCAGAGAGCCTGTGAAGAGCAATACGGCCCCACTGAAACGTCCTTAAAGATTTTGATACACATTGAAACTCTCACTTGAGAGCATATGAGCGCCCTTGAAGTTAAGGGGCTCTAAAATCCCTGAAACCCCTCTAAAATCCCCTCTAAAATCTCCTGAAACCCCTTGGAAACCTCCTGAATTACCCTGAAATGCATCGAAACACAAAACCCATGAAACTCACTTCACGGGCTCTGAAACAACTTGAAATGCTCTGAGGCCCCCGGAAGCCCATGTGAAGCACACCCTGAGAACCTACTAGCCCCCACAAAACTCATTTGGAACGTCCTGAAACGCATTGAAACTTCTCGATATGCCTTTAAAACCCTCGCCAAACCGCCAAACTTGAAACCACCTGAAACGCTTTTGAAATCCCAGTGAAGCTCATCTGAGAGCCTATAAATCCCCAAAAATTTCCCCAAAATACCTTGAAACGACCTGCAACTCCCTTGAAAGCCTTCTGAAACCTCACACGACCAACCAAACCCCACCCCCTAACTTTTCTTTGAATCTTCTAGCCACTTGCTCTCCTTAAGCCTCGCTGACATTTTTATTAGGTTTTTTTGTCATTTTTTTATATTTAAGCTTAGTTTCCTGCTCCCAAGTAGAGCGCTCAAGTAAAATTCCTCCTTTTTCCGTAAGTAATTTTGACATTTGTTTAACTGACAGCATTTTAACGAAACGATGCAGTAAGAAGGATGTGAAAGAAAAGGGCACCCGGTTGTTTACGATTTGGACTTGAAGAAATTTCGTTCGTTTCCACAGGAAATGTTATTGAAATTGAAATGTACTTTTTCGCGCGCGTGTGGGGAAAATGATTTAATTTATAACTTTTGGGTGGGCATCTGGGGAAAATCCAGACTACGGATTCGCACTACGGTGGGAGGAATTCAGTTGGGTCTCTGGCGGTAACTTCATGGAGTTCTTGAAAAAATACTGGGACAAAGCTTCAGAGGGAATTGAATGGAAATTTAATAAAGATCCACGAAGGATTCTTTGTGATGAATCTTCTGGCATTCCATACGCAGGTTTTTCTTTGAGATTTCGCAGAAAATTCTCTTGAAATTCTTCCAGGTGCTCCACCAGAAAATCCACCAGGAGTTCGCCGGGGATTGTCTTAAAATGTCTCTGAGATTTTCATTAGAAGTTCTACAAAAAATCCCTCCATTCCTCCAAAGATTCCTCCAGGAATTCCCCCGGACATTTCTCCAGAAATTCCACCTGAGATTTCTCCAATAATTCCTCCAAAGATTCCTCCAGAAATTTCTGTGGAGATTCCTGCAGGAACTCCTCCGGAGATTTTTTTGGAAATTCCTCGAGGAAAACCTTCCGGAGATTCCTCCAAAAGATCTTCCTAAAAATCCTCCGGAGGTTTCTTCGGAGATTCCTCCAAAAATTCCTCGCGGATTTCGTCCGGAAATTCCACCAGGAATTCCTCCGACAATTCCTCCAGGAATTCCTCCGAGGATTCCTCAAGAAATTTCTCCGAGGATGCCTCCAGAAATTCCTCCGAGGATTCCTTCAGGAAATCCTCCGAAAATTTCTCCCGGATTATCTCCGCCAATTTTTCCAGGAATTCCTCTGAGGATTCCTTCAGGAATTTCTTTGGGGATTTCTCCGGATTATCTTTGCTAATTTTTCCAGGAACTCTTCCAAAGTTTCCTCCAGGTACTCCTCCGAAGTTTCCTCCAGGAATTCTTCTGGAGATACCTCCAAAAATATTCCGGAGATTCCTCCAGAAATACCTCCTTGAAATTTATCCAATAATTCCTCTAAAGATTCCTCGAGAAATTCCTCCAGAAATCCCTACCGGAATTCCTCCGAAGATTCCTCCAGGAATTCCCCCAAAGATTCCTGCAGTAATTTCTGGAGGAAACTCCGGAGAAATTCTTGGAGGAATCCCCGGAGAAATTCCTGGAGGAATCTCCGGTGCAATACCTGGAGAAATCTCCGGAGGAATTATTGGAGGAATCTCCGGAGGAATTATTGGAAAAATCTTAGAAGGATTTTTTGGAGATTTGCTCCAGAAGATCCTCTGGTGATTGCTCAAGAAATTGCTTCGGGGATTTCTCCGGTAAGTTTCTCCAAGAATCCATCCGCGGATTCTCGAGGAAGTCCTGAAGGAATTCTGGAAGAATTGCACGAGAATTTCAGAGGAACTCCTGGAAAATTTCCCGAAGTAGTCAAGGTGGAATTATTGGGGAACTTCTGGTGGAATTACCGAGATAATTTTAGATGAGTTCCTGGGAAACTCCTGGGAAAATTTCCTGGAAACTCATTGGGGAATTCCAGGGAATTTTCTGAAAGAATTCCCGGGGAACTCCTACAGAAATTCACGGGGAACTCATGCAGAAAGTCTCAAAATTCCCCTTGATGAACTCCCGAAGAACTCCTGGAAGAATTTATGGGGAACTCCTGGATATACTCCTTAAGGAATTAACGGGGAACGTCTGGAGGCATACCTGGGAACTCTCGGAAGTTTTATCGGGGATTTCCTAGATGATTCACCTGAAAATTTTTCGATGATTTCCTGGGAAATCCCTGGTAGAATTTTCGGAACACTCCTTGAGAAATTCACAGGGAACTCCCTGGAGGAAAGCCCGGGGAACTTCTGGAGGAATTCCCGGAGAACTCCTGGGGGAACTCCCACGGGAATTTCCGGGACACTCCGGAGGAATTCCTGATAATCTCCTGGAGGAGAACTCCTGGATGAATTCCCGTGAACTCCTGGGGGACATTCTGGAGGAATTATCGAGGAACTCCTGATAGAACTCTTTTAGGATTTTTCAAGAGCTTGTTCCTGGAATTAAGAGCTATTTTCATGAGGAACTCAAGAACACCATCTTTCCAAAACTGCCAGAGTCTCGAACTATCTTTTGAAATCATCAGCTTCTCTTGGACCCACAGCTTCTTTGAAGAGCTTGAGGAGCTTCACCGAATTATTAGGTTTTTTTTTAATAGTATTTCCCGCTTCCTGTACCATCTCGGACAATACCCGGACTCCTATAAAATCATAACTTTCTTTTATGAGAATGAAATTCTTGGAATTTCCATCCGTATTAACTTCTTTATATCTCATAGATTGACCAGGTAGTTCGTTCTTAAAATCTTTGGATTTTTACTGCACTAATTTTCTCTCTATAACCCCATTATCGTCCTCAAGATCGTTCCACAATAACCACCGATAGAGCGAGACAGAGCAAGAGCAATGCTGCAGATTCTCACATAATTACTTTCTTCCAGGAAACAAACTTATTCACCAAACTGAAGTTGTTTTGAAATTAACCGCAGGAAATCCACGCTCATTGCGTTTTGCCGCCGCGGCAGAGTAGAGGATTTTTTTTGAGTACATACCACAGTGCTTCCGCATTTCGTTGCACTTCAAACAGATGTTTTATCTTGAGATCTTCCCTTGCCAAATCTTTAATGCACACTGATGTCTTTGGTGCGAAATAAGAAACAAAAAGAAAGAGAGAAATGTCACTTTTACTCACGGAATAATACATCGACATATTATTCCGTACGGAAAAGTAACAACATGACTGACAGCATCGCATAACAGTGCCATCTGTTGGCAAATCTTTTTGGCTGCGAATTACTTATCAACTGCGAACGCTAAAGTAATTTTGATTGCAAAAGTTTTGCTTGACCATTACTTGTCCAATCCTTTTACACAGTACTTACCAGCTGGAAACTAGCCATTATGATCTTTGTTTCAAAGATGCTATAAGTGATTTCAGGGGCGTTTCATGACATTTAAGAAGAGTTTTAGGATACAATGATACATACCCTTACTGGCAGCGTAAGATCTACCATAACAAAATATGATCTTGTAATTTTTTAGCTTTGTTAATTTAATTCCAAGATCACAATTTGGTCTACTTTTTTTTTATATTATGTTTTTTATTGTTAATAAACCATTTGTTTCAGGAGGATCCCAGTAATTTTTGTCTATGTCTAGAGAGATTTGTTTTAGAAAATTATGTAACTGTTGTGAGCCTATCACACCATTTAATACTATTTTCTATTTCAGATGTTCAAGCGGGCAACCCTGCAGTCGGACGACGAAACATCCTCTTATTTTTTGAAGGATCAAGATCGCCATATCATTCGGTGGCGGGTAGATCACGTTGTCCGCGTCGTTTTTCTTCGAGCCTAGTGTCGTAATGTCGCGGATGTTGATTTTTTTTTTTAGAAAAAATGTTTTTTTTTTCGGATTGCGAACTCTTTTACTCGTTTTACGCGATCTTGTTTTATTTATTTTTTGATAAATTGTTGTTGTTTAACGCGATTTTTTGATTATTTTTTTTTTTCTTTTACATATTTTGTTATTTCTCGAGTCCTCATTTTTTTTTTTCTTCGCGTTTCAATCATTTATTGCAAAGTTCCTATGACCCTGGAGGGATCACTTCTGCTTGTGCCTCGCATTGAGCCGAAACATACTTATTTACACATTAAAAAGAAAAAAATATCTATTGATTTCATTTTCGTTCAACTCGTTTTATGTGATTTTTTTTTAATAAATATTTAGATGTTTTTTTTCGTTGTTTTCGCGTTTTTTTATGTAAATTGATTTTTTTTCTCGGATCACCAACTTTTTTTTCTTTCTTTTGGCGCGTTTCAAACATTTACTGAAATGTTCCGATGACCCTGGAGGGATCGGTTCTGCTTGGGCCTCTCACTGAGCAGAAACATAATTATTGAAACAATAAATAAAAAAAATCTGTTTTGATTGCCGGCTTTCAAAAGATTAAATTTTAACCAAATAAACAACCTATGCCGTGGGTCATTCGTCAGCTTTTCAAGCGAATCCTTGACCTACATAATACATCTCCCAACCACCCACTCCGTAGTACTTATGGAGAGTCGGAGGCCTCTTAAATAAGTGCTACATCAATATTTCCTCCCCCTATCCCAAGCTACGGTAAAGATGGGCGTGGCCGGGAATAATGACATTTGTGCTTTTGGTATTCTTGCATAAGATTGGAGCGAAGTTAACTCTCCAGCCTTGTTCCGAAAAGCAATCCGAGCAAGATTAGAAAAAGGTACATGAATGTTGATAGTATCCAATCTACGAAGTATACCGTAACTACGCTAACGCTAACGAACCCACGACTCCGTATTCGCTAGAACGGCGCTTTATCAAGAGATGCCAGATATACAGAGTTTTCTGTATTATACAGATTTTCACCTTCTATACAGTCAAGATACAGAGTACAGAAAAAAAAAAGATTTTTTAAATGTGATACAGATTTCTCCAGATTTCTCTGGCTTTAACCAACTAAGCCTCAGAACAGGTCATGATTCCGCAAAATTGAAAGCCAAACTGATTCCGAAGCCACACCGTGACCACTCTTTTTTCACAAACCCCTCTCTCTTCCGGCTTAGAAGCCAATCCACAACACACTCGCGTTTGTGCACACTATCATTGTACCCATGCTAGCGACCGTATCGAGCTCTAGTCATACTAGTTAGACACCAGCAAAACAAACTGCTTGGTGGCTAGGTATGCGGAGTGCTAGAGTTAGTCTCGGCTTCATAAAAAAAGTTCGCTCTCACCTGTAGTGAGTGGGCACAAACGCGAGTGTGTTGTGGATTGGCATCTAAGCCGAAAAAGAGATGGGTTTATGAAAAAGGAGTGTTCGCGGTGTGGCTTCGGAATCAGTTTGGCTTTCTATTTTGCAGAATCATGACCTGTTCTGAGGCTTAGTTGGATAAAAAGCTGGTCTAGCGAATACCGAGTCGTGAGTTCAATTCCCACCAGAATGCGACTTTATTTCATACATTTGTCAAATAGCAATATTTTGTGCCTTATAATAACAAGTTTCCAGTGAGTTTTAGGATGTTTCAGGACTGTTTCAGGGGAATTTAAAGAGCCTTTTAAGGCCATTCCAATTTATTCAGGTTCAGGAGCCAAATACGGACGTTCCAAAGGGTTTCAGAGGTGTTACGGGGATTTCAGGAGTGTCTCAAAGTGGTTTCAAGGGTGCTTCAAAGTTGCCAATGATGCATGCCAATTGATCCAGAAGTTTTCGAATCCATAAGGGTCAGACAAACAGACAGACGGATAGACAGACAGACAGACAGATATTCACTTTTATAAATATAGATTTGCTTAAAATTGCTTGAGGGAACGACGCACAACGGTTCTTGCTTATGGTTCTTATGGGAGAATAACATAGCGGCATTTCCTCAAGCGCGGAGCGTCAATGACACACAGCAAGGCCGCGTGAAATTGGGCATTGATAGACATGAAACGATAGACATGTTTATTTGGCTCACACTTTGACACGTTGCTCGATTGGTTTGGTTCACACATCTTTCTAATTAAAATTAAAATTCTACAAAAGAAAAAAATGCACTGAACATCGAATATGCCACTCATGGTGAGCAAAATCATCTGTTCTAAGGACTGTATCGGAAATTAACTATAAACGTTCACAATTGCCTAAAAAATAATCTGTTCGAAATAAACATAACTTTATTTTTGGAGATACTATATAAATCTCTTAAATAAAGAATGACAGTTTTAATTTTCAAAAAATAATCATTTAACTTGGACTTTTATCTCAAAGATTGCACAAATGTTTTTAAAATTTTGGACACCTCCTAAAAATTTAAAATTGCGAAAACTGTGGGAAAATATTCAATTTTTTCTCTTATTTTTGCGCAAATATATTCTTTTCCAGAATGCTCATGATATAGGAAAATTATTTTTATCAAGAAAAATTTCCTCCGCAGACTAGGGCAATTCTTAAAAATGAAAAAAGGCCATTTTTCGAGGAGCTCTTTTTTTTATGCGTCTTCAAAGAACGATGACGCAAATAATAAATACAAAAAGTTGAAAATTTGCATTTTTTTCGATTGGGTATGTATTTAAATCTATTGAAGAGGTAGTTTTACCAGAGAACGGAATTTTATAACCTCTAAAGATTTTAAAACAGAGCGTCAAAGTTCGACCAAAAAGTAGGTGTTTTTTGGGATAGACCATATTGTTAATGTTGGAGGTTTTTCTATCCAAAATAAGCATTTCAAAAGTCGGTTTTGAGTGATATGTTATGTGTACATAACTGCTAGTAATAATCATTATTTTCCAGATTTTTCCCCGTACAATTTTTGTTCGTTACAAATGATTGAAACGTTAAAAAAATTTAAAATAAAAAATGTTTGTCCAGATTGTTATTTTGTGTGGCATACTCATATACCCATATTTTCAATAATACTAAACATTTTCCAATTTTATTCAAGCTGTTCTAAAATTAACTATATTGTGAAGATTTCATAGAAGAACCGGAATGAAAAGACCAACCGTGCGTCGAGATAGAGCATTTTGAATGTTTATAGTTAATTTCCGATACAGTCCTTATACAACTGCACCCTCCCAGTTCCTGCGTTGTACAAAATTCCTGCTGAGATCCTTGCTCAAAAATTCCGACAGGAAATCAGAGTGCACAGTGAAAATTAATGACGTTGTCACGGCCCGTTTTGCTCGAGCGAAATTCGATTAGGGTATACGTCAGCCGCATATCAGAGAAGAGAAGGGCATCTTAGAACAAATCGACCACACGAAAAGTGTTTAATTTTTGACGTCGAAAATCGACCCGATTTATTTTGTTTCTGCTCATTTCGTTTTCATCGTGTCTAAACGTCAAAACAACTGCATGGATCAAAGTATGTTGATTACTTTCAGGTATAACCAAAATTAATGAATAAATGACGTCATATCGATGATTGATTCTTTTATTTTTTGATAATTTGTTTCATTGAGAGCATATCAATTATTGTTTCAACCACTATGGCAGTAATATGGTAGACGTACCAACGATGTTTTTGCAATTCCAAGCTGTTATAAAGCATAATAATGGTGTTTACCCATTTTTCTTAGTTACCATACGCATATTCCCCGCATTTTTGTATCGCGTACCCTTTTTAAGATTTTAATGAATAAGCAACGTTGACTGTGTCCCCGAAATACATTCTAGTTGAACACAATCTTTTTGCGAATAAATTTTTGAGTTGGTATACCTGCCTCCAAAAAACTTTGCTCTATCGTGTCAACACGGTTGAAATTTTCCGTGTAAAAAGTGTGGTTTCAACCGCTAGGTGTCGCGACCAACAGCATGAAATTTTAATCAATTTCTGACTCGGGAGAGGACCTTCTCTTCTCTGCGCATATGCTCAGCTGTGGCCAGGTCAGACCAGAGCCACGACGAGCTTTCTCGTCGATTGTATTTAACTCGAATCGTGAAATAGGGTGGTTTTCGAAATTTTCAAATTTTCTTGATTGACTCAGATAATTAATCAAGTAATCGCAGGTTCCATTACATCGATATCGGGGTTGCCAAACTTTTCTCGAGATAATTTCCTAACGAGTTATTTATCAAATTAGAGAATCGTTTTTGTACACCCCAATACCAATCATGCTTCGTTTGTGGGCCAGCAGCAGCCAGGTGCGTGTGCAAATCCATTCACGGCACACCGACTGTGCTATAATTTGCCTAATTGATATGTCAAGTCCCGTCAAATGGTGTTTTGGTCTCCGCTTTCCTGCAACATTTGTTTGGTATGCTCTCGTTGATTGGATGCTGTACCTGATGTTAGGAAGTTAGGAACAGTCGCCAAAATAGTGAGAGGTGAGTTAATTATGGATACCTACATGGCTAAGCAGGGTGACTATAAGTCCATAAGTCCAAAGCTTGTGCATAATATCGTCGGTTTCCTGCAATAGGGGCACAACTCAAAAAATGTGAATTTTCAGAATAAGCGTTTCAAAATTGGCATTGTTGAAGCACCTTCTGCATGTTCACTTATTTCTCTCATCATTTGGCAAAAGTAAACGAATTTTGATTATTGTATCAAGGAAAGGGACTGAAGGACTATCTGTTTCATGAATTTTGGATTACTATTTTTCATCGACTATTGAAAAAGTTGACTGATTTTGAGTTGTGCCTTTAATGCGGAAAATTTGTGAAAATGAGAAAAACTCGTGTTTCTCGACGAATTTCGGAACGGGTCTTTGTGAGATAAAAGTTTACATAGTTTTTTATCATTTGCCTTCAAAATCTCAAAAATGACAAATTTTGAGTTGTGCCCCTATTGCAGGAAACCGACGATATATGATCACGTTCCAAAAGCTATCGGAAACCAAAGGCGCGTACCTATAGGCGCATCAACAAATGCACATGACCTTGAACGGCTCTGTCAAGCATAATCTATTTTTAAATACATTGATTCTGGAAAAGAATCTGCTCAGTCGCTCAGGAACAATGAGCTACACTCATGGTTATCAATGCCTCTCAGGGGTCTCCAGTTAGTCTAGTGGTTAAGTCTATGGATCGCCAATCCGGAGAAGGCGGGTTCGATTCCCGTTCCAGTCGGGAAAATCTCGACTCCCTGGGCCATAGTGTATCATTGTGCTTGCCTCACAATATACGAAATTCATGCAAAGACAGGCAAAGAAAGGCCATCAATTGATAACTGTGGAAATGCACAAAGAACACTAAGTTGGAGAGATGCAGGCCCAGTTCCAGTGGCAAACGTAGAGCCATACAGAAGAAAAAGAAGAAGAAGGAGAAGGAGCATTCATTTACTATGCCAAGCTATAACTGTGAAGTTTCAATCAGCCTGCACAAACACACCCCCCCCCCCTGCTACTGCTATAATTTCCACTTCACTCGTCACCCAATGACAAACCCGCTTCCTGCTTTCGAACGTGACGTAGTTCATGTATGAACCCTAGGGCGTAAACATAATTTATGTTAGAACTGCGTCTCAAAACATATATAGCAGTCAATTTTCCTCCACTTTGACGATGCAAAATGCAATTCTTGCAAAAAGGCCTTATACCAACCGTCATCATTCTTTCTGGGCTGTAGTTTATGGTATAGCAGGAAAACAGGTCATTTGTGGGAATCGCAAAATAATTACGTATTGGTGATATTCTAGGAATTGTTATTGTCTCCACATCAGAGCGATTGATTTTCGAGTAAACGAACAGTATCAGTTCATCAAATATCCCCTGATAATATTCATTTCGGCGAAACATTGTTCAACGAATTGAAAATATGCGGAAAACGAAAACGGAGCAGACAAAGTATATTCTTTTGGGGATTGAAACTTTTCTGCCAAAATGGCTGTGATGATTGATTGTGTTGTATCCAGAAACGCGTATTTATGAAAACAATCTGAACACAGAAACAAAGAATAATCTACAATCCTTCTGTTGTTTTTATCTATGAAAATCAGGCGTCAGTTCAAAAATAAAAATAAAAATATTGAAACACGAATTTATAACTGTTTTTTGGAAGGTTTCTATTTTTGGAAAATTCCTAAAGCTCCATTAAGATCAATTGGGATTTCTGTACAAATTTCCTCCTACAATTTTTTTTAAAAACATCCATCGGTTTGGCCATAATATTCAGAAAGGAAAGTTCTCACAAACTCAACCATATTCTCCAATGAAATTCTGCCAAAATTGTTTAAAACTGTCTGTCGAAGATTATTGTAAAAATGTTTTTTTAATACTTTAGCAACTCTGTGACTAAATTTGATTAGGTAAAATTTAACTCCTGAAGTTCTTAATAACAATTTCATGTGCTTTTTGGTAAAATAAACGAAACATTTTTTAACTTTACATTTCACAAAGTATTGGACTCTGCGATGAATTTACTGAGACCCTGTGTGACGGTTATTGGGACCGCGACGGTACGTCGCCGCCGCACTCTGTATTGGGACTTCATTGCGATGACGTTTAGGCAGCAGATAAGGAGAAAAGAAGAATTGAAATACTGATTGTCATTTTGTGAAAGATAACTACACGTTGAACTGGTGCCACATTTATATTAAAATATTATGATAATTGCAGTCTCTATGCTTAATATTAATGCTAAGTAGTGCTAGCCCTCGTTGCCTATGATCTATTAGTGTTTTGCCTTTCTCGTACACTAAGTGTACTGGAAAGGCTATATGTTCACTAAAAAAATGCTTTCTGATAAAAGGCCCGAAGAGTCGAGTCACATATACCAATCAACTCAGCTCGACGAATTGAGGTGATGTCTGTGTGTGTGTATGTGTGTGTGTATGTGTGTATGTGTACAAAAAACTCACATCGCTTTTTGGCAGTAATTCGCAACCGATTTTAATAACCGACGGTTCATTCGACGCGGAATCTGGTCCCATTGTTTCCTATTGAAAATGGCTCGGATCGGTTCAGCCGTTCCGGAGTTATGGCCATTTAGGTGTTCTGGACCAGTACCCTTGGAAGGGGCCATACATAAAAATGTAACAAACACATACATGCGACACATCAAATTACGGCAATTTCGATAACCTGATGAACAGTTAGCAAGAAAACAGTCTCAGACCATATCTGAACTGGTTGTAATCCGGAACCGTTTCCGGGTGTCCCACCGGAAGTGACCAAGTATAAAAGTGAACCAAATCGATGCATGCGACATATCAAAGCGCGACTTTTTATAACCATGAAAAAAGACTCAGACCATATCTGAACCGGTGTTTCGAAACCGAATGTCCCGCTGGAAGAGGTCAAATATAAAAGTGATCCAAACCCTTGCATGCGACACATCAACCTGCGGCAATTTCGACAACCTGATGAACAGTTAGCAAGAAAACAGTCTCAGACCATCAGACCATGTTGGGAAAACTCACTTGCAAGAGTGATACTCACTTGCTTCTATCTCATTCCAGAAGCATGCTATCAAAAAATGATGTTTGAAGGGGTTTTAGGTTCTAGTTTAATCTAAAAGTTTGCCGAATGAAGTTAAGGCCGCAGACGCATATCAAAGTTGTGAGAGAGCTGTGAGTACGAGGTGAGTAAAATTCGTGAAATTTATACTCACCTTGTGCTCACAGCTCTCTTACAATTTTGGTATGCATCTGCGACCATTACTTTATTCGACAAACTTGTAGATTAAACTACAATCTAAAACCTCTTCAAACATCATTTTTGATAGCATGCTTCTGGACTGAGATGGAAGCAAGTGAGTATAACTTTTTGCAAGTGAGTATTCCCAACATTGCAGACCATATCTGAACCGGTAATGTTCCGGAACCGGTTCCGGGTGTCTCGCTGGAAGTGGCCAAATATTAAAGTGAACCAAATCCATGCATGCGACATAGCAAAGCGCGGCTTTTTCGATAATGAAAGCTTGGCATGAAAAAAGACTCAGGCCATATCTGAACCAGTAGTGTTGCGGAACCGGTTCCGGGAGTTCCGCCAGTAGTGGTCGTATATAAAATTTGACAAAACTTTTACATGCGATACCTCAAATCACGGATTTGTAGGTTACATGATGAACAGTTGCAAGAAAATAGACGCATGCCATATCAGTGGGTTACGGAACGGATTCCGGGTGTCCCGCCAGAAATGGTCAAATTTAAAAGAGAACCAATACATGTGACATATGAATGACTTATTCAGTAATATGATGAACCAACCTGATGAGCCAACAAATAATATCAGACCATTTTTGGGAGAACCGTTAGTGTTTCAGAACTGGTGACGAGACGAGTAACACACCGGAAGTGGTAAAATATAGAAGGGAACTAAACCATAGCGGCGTTTTTGACAATCTGTAGAACGGTCAACAAGAAAATAGACTCAGGCTACATCCAGAATTTGTGATAATATCATAATATCGTCACACGCTATGTCCGAACTAGCGGATTATAAAATTTGAATGTACATCGGGTTTCTTTCCACAGAATATCAGAATTCATGCTATATTATCATACGCGGAAACTTTCAAAATATTTCATCGGGGAAATTTTGATTTTTTCATCTTTTTAGTTGTTTTTCATACTAATTTGCATGAAATTCTCATTTTCAGCCAATTTCTCTCCATACAAAATGTATGGAAAAATTTTCACCGATAGAATATTTTGAAACCTTCTGCATATGAAAATATAGCTTGAATACTGATGTTTGGTGAAAAGAAACCCGATGTACATTCAATTTTTATAATCTGCAGGTTCAGACATAGCGTGCGTCAATATCAGCAATGTTACCGTTTCGTAAAATGGCTCATAACTTGCTTTTGTACAATTCTGGAAATAACCCTCAACTCTTTTTATAAATTCCCAATTCAACATAAAATACTAAAAATATAATACACTGACAAAAACTACAAAAAAATCAGAAACGGAACCATTTATCCAGTAAGAATGTCCTGCAGAATATTTACTATTTTATGTCTTTATCGTGAACCAAGTTTAAGGCTATATGTTCACTTCAAAAACGAAAATTTGATAGAGCTTCCGAAAGTCTTATATGCCGATAGACTCAGCTCGATGAACTGAGGTGATGTCTGTGTGTGCATGTATGTAGGTAATTGGTTCCAATTGTCGCGTTCTGGACGATAACTTCGGATATTGCAGGTGTGTAAAGACGATAGTTAATCTTAGGACGTATATTATATAATAGCAAATTTATTACGACCGAACTATTGCTCTCACTGATCAAGACTAATCTCCCTTACGATGTCAGTACGCTCGGGCAGCCTTGCCGAATACAGAGAGTATGCACGGTCCTTTAGGGATGTTCAAGATATTATTCCCACATGTATGTTTGTGTGTGTATGTGTGTATGTCTACAAAAAAACTTACATCACTTTTTGACTGTTAGCCTCAACCAATTTTAATGGCCGACGGTTCATTCGACGCGAAATCTGGTCCCAATGTTTCCTATCGAAAAAGGTTCAGATCAGTCCAGCTGTTCTGTAGTTATGGCCATTTAGGTGTTCCGGACCGGTACCCTAGGAAAGGGTCAGATATGAAAATGCTACAAACCCATGCTACGACCTATCAAATCACGACATTTTCGATTATCTGCTGAACGGTAAGCAGGAAAATTGTCTCAGACTATATATGAACCGGTGGCGTTCCAGAACCAGTTCCGGATGTCCCACCGGAAGTGACCAAATATAAAAGTGAAAAGAACCCATGCATGCGACACATCAAATCTCTGCTTTTTCGACACCCTGATAAAAGGAAAGCAGGAAAATAGTTTAAGACCATATCTGAACCAGCAGTGTTCCGGAACCGTTTCCGGGTGTCACGCCAAATAAAAAACTCATGCATGCGACACACCAAATTGCGGCATCTTCTATTACCTGATGAACGGTAAACAGGAGAATAATCTGAGACCGGTGCCGGGTGTCTCACCGAAAGTGGCCGTATGTAAAAGAGAACCAAATCAGTATTCGCGACACATCAAATGGCTGTTTAGGTAACCTGATGCACGGATAATAAGGGAATAGGCACAGTTATGGTTACTGCATTGTTACTAGTTCCGGACGTCCTGCCAGAAGTGATCTAATGTCAAAGTGAAGCATACCCATGCACGCAATACATTAAATCGCTGTTTTTTAAGTAACCTGCTTATACGTTGAACACAACGTCAGAGTGAGTGCCATCATTATGTTTCCCAGTTCGATGATGACTTTGATAAAATTCTTGTTTTTCCTTAACGACATATCTAAGATAGGGCCCTCCATTAAGGGCTTACATACCTTGCGGGGATAAAAGAATAAAACTTTTTTAGTGCATAATCTAAAAGTATACTAGCTAGACAATACACATTCCAAACATTCCAAACATTCCAAACAATTCCAAAGGATAGAACCAAAGTTACAGCCCATTGCAGCGCACAACCTCAATAGGGGTAAGGCAAAGCATGAAACATTAAACGCTATTATCTCTAAATGGTGTTTTCAAAAAGGGTCGTTGCGGAGATCATGATTTCCGAAAAGCTTGTTAAACGATTTGCAATCTTTTTATTGTAATTGCTCAATTGTGTTTTTCAAATCTTGAGGTTCTGAACGATTCCCTTGTTATAAATAAATGCTTAGTTCAACTGGAACTTGTACATATAATCTATTTTAGATGTCAAAAATCTCAAAAATGTTTTCTTTTGCTTGTCTTTTAAGGCAAGACAAGACAAGACAATCGATGAAAAATTAAAATTTGAGAAAAAGTAGTACGAAACATTTGATCATCCTGGGCTTTCTATAGAAAAAGAAGGTTGAGTTTTTTGGAAAATCAAAACTATATGACATCTTAAATGGATCCACGATGAATATTAATCTTTTTTTTAATTTTATCCTGCAAAATCTTCGAAGACATAATTTTAATCGAACAGACCGCTTTCGTGTTATAGTTTTATGAAAAAAGAAAATTAGATTGTTTTTATACGCTCTTTTCAAAAATTAGTGGAGAATATTACAAAACAAACAACATAAAAAACATTTTCAGATAGAGTATCGATTCCCTTATTAGGCATGTGGATCTCATTTTCATCATACGAAAAACAATGGATTGAAGCTCTGTTTGTTTTATTTCTTATTTTTGTTTTTTTTTTCTGTTCGAGTTGAACACGCATGAAAATAGAAAGAACGCTACAAATCGGTGCTGTAATTGTTTGTTTTCAATTAGGATGAATTTGGGAGCATGAGATTCCTTGTAACACTCAGATCGTAAAAGCTCATGTATGAGGAACATTTCATTTGATTTTTAAAAGTTCGCGTCTACGATTATCGAACCGTTAATTGAATGGTAGATATAAAATACCAACTCGAAATCAGATTCCAAATGCAATAATCAGATCCGGTGATATCAATTACATGCCAGAATATTTCTTACATCGACAATCACTGATCAATTGTACCTATCAGAACAAATCAATAACGATTGCACAGCAAACGTAAACACGGCGAAAGATAAAACCACCATGATAAGAACAGTTATTATGGTCAATGTGTTGTTGTTGTGGTTTTCAACTGTCACCAATAAATGACTTTAATTGATATCCGAGTACAGTGACGTAGCTGAATCAAGCGGGAAACGATTTGAGACTGCCTCAATGAGTTTGGCAATGTTACGATGTGAACAATGTATGTAAAAAGCTTGTCGAGAAAGAAGGTTATCACAAGAATTGGACGAATGAAAGAAATTATTCAGGCTTTCGTCTCACCTGGAGAAACTAATTTTCAAAAACGGTCGGTGGATCAAATGATGTGGCCTAGATAAGTTCTATGACTCAGTTGTTATGTTAATTTAGATGCATATTACATACACTTAAGATTTACATATGTCGTTGAAGTAAATAAAAATCAATCTCTTTTCCTTATGTCACACTTTTATATGAGACCCATGACATTTTTCAATAGGCATTTTCAAAAAGCTATTGGAATTTGTGGGCTCAAAATGCTGTGAATGATGAAATACGGCAGATTTCAGAGGACTAGACCTCCTCGTCCTCGTCTTAGCGTAACGTCCTCACTGGGACAAAGCCTGCTTCTCAGCTTAGTGTTCTATGAGCACTTCCACAGTTATTAACTGAGAGCTTCCTCTGCCAATGACCATTTTGCATGTGTATATCGTGTGGCAGGCACGAAGATACTCTATGCCCAAGGAAGTCAAGGAAATTTCCTTTACGAAAAGATCCTGGACCGACCGGGAATCGAACCCGTCACCCTCGACATGGTCATGCTGAATACCCGTGCGTTTACCGCCTCGGCTATATGGGCCCTAGGACTAGACACGTAGTGCGAATGTCGGAAGAAAGAATAACGCAAAAAATACTCAGAAATCAACCTTGTAGAAATCGATGATTTCAGCAACCGCGAACGCATTGACTGCACGCAGTTGAAGAGACCTGGAAACCTTACACGTTCACGGAAACTGGATGACCATCACCTGAGGCCGATTAAGATGGTGTTCTTCTTTACGCTCGGCACTGAAGTCTGAAGTTTTACCTAACAAGTTAGGTATGATAAGGTATTTTTCATTAAGGACACCTGTGTTTAAAACCCACTCGACTCCGTCTAGCTACGATTCCGTTCATTCAATTACACACAAAATCAATGACATCGAGAAGCAGCCTCGATTACGTCTATAAACAATCCAAATTTGCCTGCCATTGACTATCTATCTGCTTTGCAGCATATTTACCTACGCCAGTCTAACTGTCTCGACTGTTATCGACACATGTCATCGCAGCAGCAGGCAGTTGTCGAGCTCGGATTTCTGGATGATTTACATTTCGCTAATTGATTTCCCCGCCCGCAGGGCCCGTCAATCAACTTTCGCGGTTCACCGTTGTTGTTCAGGAATTAGTGTGTGGTGACGATGTAAGGTTTTTGGAATGGTCGTCATGTCGCTAAGGCACGGGGATGCATGTCACGTTCCCCAGTTTTTGAAAGCACACCTATACCGTTCTCGAGATGTCTACCCGTAAACTACGCGATAAAATGTCATGCATGGATGACAAATTCTTACACACGTCTTACACAACAGTTACTAATGGAACCTTCTTAAATCGTTTTAAAGTGCATTTGCTGCACCAATTGCACAATCGACATGACTCACTAGTCACTAGGGACCCTTAAGGGCAACACACTTTTTCTCCGTTCCTGTCACCGCCGGCCGTCGTCGTCGTTGTGCGCTGTCATGATTTATCATTTCAACTAACATTCGAGCGACTAACACAGAAACCGATTTATTATGCTCGACGAAACCCACTCAATGGCCCGCTTCCTTGCGTCCGTCGTCGCGATCAAGTATGTTAAACCGTATGGTTTCTGTTTTTTGTTGCTCCAGAATCGAAAGTGTGCAATATGTGTTGCTGGTTGCTGCAGCTTGGGTGTCCCACGCCGCAATAGTAACTCAGCAACAACAGCAGCACCACCAGAAGTAGATGGAGATAAAGTGGTGTTGATTGCCTCGTCCACTCCTGACCGGAGTTGAATGCCACCAACCTTATGTATGCTACATCAGGACCAGACTGACTTCTCACTTTGTATAGTGGAGCAGAGACTTTGTTGTCGTCAGGTCGCCGCCCGAGCTAAATTGACATTAATTGAATGGAATAGGAGCGCATAACAATCAGGAAATTTCAAAATGCTGCTAGCTGTAGTGGTTATGGTCGCCGCGAATCAAGCTATGATATGAAATGCCTCGTACTGAATGTTCACGTGGAATTGTAAGATACTCTAGAACTTCAGCAGAGTCAATGCACTTTCTTTCACAGTAATTGAACTTATGTGAACTAATGTTTTAAAAAGAGCTCAGATTATAGTATAGATACAATACCTTTCACAGTCATTGATTGAAAGCTTTCAGAGAAATGGGCTGCAAAACGGTAAGTCGGTAAGAAGAGCGTCCAACATAGCTCTGGTCCTCAAAAGTTCCTACCTCATGCTTCCACGGGTCAAGCGATGATAAAGACCGCCAGCTAAGAGTTGTGTGCTTAGCTGGTAGTGCAGCCTGGGCACTGTTGTCCTTCTGACTTCAGCTAGATTGAGGAGATACGTCTCGAGCGTCTGTCCATCAAGTAGGTGCGGCTTAAACAGCACCTGTTCTGGCATCCAGCGACTGAGTATGAAATACTCCTCCACCGCTCCTCCAGCTATACCTAAGGTGGCAGCCCCACCACGGTGAATAGGGGACCTTAGGCCAACAACCTACTGTTCCCGAAACCAAAAAACCGTTAAAGAAACCGAAAATGAAAGATTATGAACTGATTTAACGGTAACGACTTTTCCACGGCATAAATATGTGGCGTCGTTCTTATCGTTTTACGTTGATCAAATTGGTGAGGAGTACTAGATCATTGAGGAAACGCCTATGAACGATTTGAACTACTTGATGTTATCTTGATTTATCGACTGTAAAGTTTTCTATCAAATATGGTTTGGCTTGCAGTCCCTCAAATCAAAAGGAAACAGAGGTTATCTATTTTCCGACGTTTCGGCGCAATGTATTTTGCCTTCTTCTTGGGATCACTAAAATGGTTTATACAATAAGTTTAATTTTACATTTCTATTTGTGTGTCATTTACTTACTAGAGTTCTGTTTTTTTGTCATTGTCCGTTTAATTTCTATATAAAATTGTCCTATTTTTGTTCGTCGCATCACTAGATAACCTCTGTTTCCTTTTGATTTGAGGGACTGCAAGCCAAACCATATTTGATTTGAACTACGTCATCAAAAAACTGTCAGATTTCCGAAAAGTATCACCTTCTAAATATTGTACACCGTGGACTTTTCCATCGATCAAACGATCAAATCTGACTATATGTACATGTTAATGGTTGCTGGTTGTTCCTAGTAAAGACCGAGATCACCTCTGCATCCCCACAATCAGCACGGACTGTGGTATTTGTTGGACGGAAAGGATGGGAGATCTGGGAGTCACCGTTGGGTCGGTGATGCTATCCATGGATAGGGGGTTATTTAGGCGCTGTCCATAAACTACGTAGACTCATTTTTCGCCATCTCAGAACCGAGGGGGGACGTAGACTTTTTTCCATACACAATTTTCGAAATTTGTATGGAGCGTAGACTTTGACCAGAACCGCCCCCCCGCGTCACGCTAAGAGTCTACGTAGTTTATGGACAGACCCTTATAGTTTTCCTAAGGGAGTGTGTCATGGGATTTGGTCGGGTGCCGGTGTCGCGCGCTTTTGCTTCGGTCATTCAATTTTTTTTTTCCCTATTCGGAAATGAGCATTTCGTTGTGTCGCGTCTTTTGTAGCAACACTGAGCGATCACCTGACGTGGGTGATCAGTTGTTTTCTTCTCATATGAAGTGAACAATAGTGCGTCAGCTTGCATGTTTTGTCGTGTCATTTACAGTTAAATATTTGGCGACTACCTTCCGCGGTTTGATTCGAAATATTAAGTGACCACCTGACGTGGGTGATCGATTGTTTGCTTTCCGAGTGAAGCGAATAATAGCGTGTTAGATTGCATATTTTGTCGCGTCGTTTGCAGTAAATATTAAGCGACCACCTGATGCGGATGGTGGGTTGTTTGCTTTCCGCGTAAAGCAAACAATAGCGCGGCAACCAGCATGACACGAAGGTCATATTACTTATCAAAGTGAATCCAGACCCAACGATACCTTTCCCACTAACAAACACTCTTTCCTGCAGCCTTTGGTGGAGTCGCAGCGGTAAACGCGGGCCTTCACTTAACAAAGGTTGTTACTAATATTCCTTCCCTCTTCCAACCTGACTGCAAGGACGTGGCCGGTGCCGTTATTGTACCGTTAAAGAGAGTCTCTGAAGCGTGCACAGTGAGAATATTGACCACTCCCAGTCAATTATTCAGTTGATTCATTGTGCAACTGTCATTGGTTCGGGTCAATCACGGAATAGCAACCATAGATGTGTGCAGTCAGTCTAAGCTAAGCTAAGCTAAGGCCCTTATAGTTTTCCTAAGGTGATAGATTGTGTGGTGAATAAGGTGAATAAGGTCAAGCGACACAGCACGCTTTGGTTGCATAACTTGTAGGCGTTATATACACTGTGCTGTGAGTGGAAGTTGGAAGGGAGGGAAACGATTTTTTTTTTCAATTCGTTTGTGGTTCTAGCAATAGTTGTATATGTAGAGAAGAGAGAAAGTAGATAGAAAGATACAAAATATGAAAGGGACCGGCCAGGTATTGAACCCATGTCCTTCTGCATACGATTCAGAAGCGGTAGCCACTAGATCACCAAGCCCGTCTTCAACGGCAACGACTTTTAGCGCGAAACAACGTACAAGAATTGGAACTTGGATTATATTAACGTGCTTCCCAAACTGTGCGCCGCGGCGCCCTGGTGCGCCGTGGACATCTCTCAGGTGCGCCGCAGGCTCTTGAGCAAAGAACAAACTCTTATTATTGAAGGCAGAAAATATTTTTAGTTGTTTTTGTATTGTTACTAGAACTAGTGTCTCCTTAGACCATTTTATGTATTCTATACCAATGTCTTGCCTTTTTAAGGAAGACTTCTAAACAAAAGCCATTCAAAGGGGTTCACCTCTTTTAAATTTTCAATTAAAAAGTAAATAAGTCTACAAATGTTTTCCGGAATTTCGAATATTCTCATGAAACAAATTTTTACAAAATTTTCAAATTTCCGGAATTTTGAAAATTTTCGTAAAAACTCTCAAATTGTTATTTGGATTTTGTATGATTCTGCTTAGTTTTCGATTTTATCAATAGCTTGTAATTCATATTAAATACTTCAAGAAACTGTCGTCTATAATTACTGTCAATCTCCAGGTCTTCGTGCTGTATCAAACGTTTTGGGCTGGTTTAGCTCCTTATAGTAAAAAAATCTGCGACAATTTATGTGTCGATTTCATGCATGATTCTGAAAACCGCCTTTTTCAATTGTTGAGTCGGGGATTTTTGAGTTCCGAACCGTCACCGTCAGCCTTCCTAACAGCTTCTGAACAGTCCATTTTTATATCTATTTTCCCTAAAATTTGGTAGTCTACGTACTTTATTTACCAAATTTAAGGGTTTAATGTAATCCTCCAGAAATTTGTTTTAAGTTCTGCGAATCTTTAAGCAATTTTCTTTTTTTGAATAATAAGGAAGCATGACGATGAAGGCCTTTTTTACGATTAAATTTGAAATTTTGAACTGAAGGTGTTGAAATTCCTTGTAAAAAGTTGTTGGTGCGCCGCGACAATTTTAAAAATTTCAAAAGACGCCGCGGTAGCAAAAAGTTTGGGAACCTCTGGCTCAGCAGGGTAAACTGGCACAACTAGCCCAAGAGGCGTGCCGTATAAAGTTTAAGATCACTGCTGCCATGCTAAAACCAGAGCTGCTTACTCAGGGTATTCAAATTTTAGCGCCCGTTATACTGGTATGCCCTCAAAAAATGATTCACTATTGCGTCCAATTACCTCCACGGATTCCGCCAGAAATTCTTTGAAGATTCTTTAAGGTATGTATTATCAAAAAAAAAAAATGGAATAGAATCAAAAAGAAAAACATCGACCAATTTTTTGGAATGATTTTAGCAAGAATACATCTTAAGATTCCTTTTAGTATCTTTGAAAATTTCGCTAGGAATTCCTCTAGCAATACTTTCGAGAATTCCCCAAGTTCAGAAGTTTCTCATTAAAAAAACTAAAGCAAATCATGAAACAGGTCCACGGGATTCCCCAGAAATTCCTTCCGAAATTCCTTTCAAGTTTCCTCAAACAAACAAAAAATCGTTATATGTATATTCATTCAAGGAGTGCTACGTAAATTATTGCTTTTATTCTTTCATGCTGTATTTAACATTTATGAAGGAATTCGTTAAGAAATGCTACCAGAATTTTCAAAGAAAATTTCTAAAAAACTTCTTTTGGGAATTCCTTCAAACATTTTTTAAAAAGTTGCAATTGCAGGGATTTTTTTTTTCACAGATTCGGAGATTCTATCAGAAATCCCTCTACGGTGTTTCTTTGTGAATTCAGAAATTTATCAAGAAGGATTTTCTAGTAATTATTGCTTGAAGCTTGAATTTCCCAAGAGGTTCCTTAAGGTATTGCTCCATTTTATGGGTTTCCTCGGGCATTTATTTGGAAACTTCTCTAGAAAATTCGCAAGAGATTCTTCTGGAAGTTTTCCCAGTTTTTTTAATTCCTTTTTATATATGTAATGTGTTTAAAAATATTTTCTCCAGAGGTTTCACAAATATTTGTTTCAGGTATTCCTCCAGGCATCGATTTGAATATAAACAGAACTTTTCTTACAATTACATAAGATTTTTTCAAAGATTCTCTCCTGCAGAAATTATTCCAGAATCTATTTCCTAGCTTCACTTCCTCAAATCCCTTCAGAAATTGCACAAGATTTTTTTTCTGGGAATTCCTTCAAGAATTCTACTTATTCTACGGATTTTTCCAAAAATTCTTCCAGAAACTTTTCGAGCACTGCAATTTGCAGAATTCCTCTAGAAGTTTCTCATGATTTTTTGTTTCTATGAATCTTACCCTATCTTGAAGTACCCATGTATTCTCGGTATTATCCCAGGCATTCTCCCAGGAATTGTTTCAGAAATTGCTTCATTTTTATTAGGAATCCCTCCAAAATATTTTCAAAATTTGTTTTAGTAGTTTTCAAAGCTGTCTCCGGATTTGTTAAAAGATAACTCCTTCAGCGGGGTTTCTTGAGCAATCGTTCAGTACTTTTTTTGCAATATCTTGAAGTTCTAAAAAAAAGGCTGGAGAAACATCTAAATAAATTCTGCAAAGATCTCAAAAGACATTCTGGGAGATGTTTTTGATGAAGCAGCAATTTGCGTTGCGTTGCGTGGTAATGGAGTAATTCGTGGATTGAATACTGAAAGTTGTTATGTTTAAACTCTAATATTCCTGCTTATGGAATGCTGTTTGGGAAGGAACAGCTATCCAATCAGATTTTTTTTTTGTATTTATTATTAAGGCTTTAAATTTCAAATTCATTCGCCTCTTAGGATCCAATCAGAGGTTGAAGTAAAAAGACATGAAAACTTCTATTGCCGACCATGCCCATCTTCTCCGTTACGAGGATAGGAAAGGATGTGATGATATGTCACCTATATTATGAAAGGTCAGCGACTCATCGACGCCCCCATAGGTGTAAGGGGTTTGATATTTGGAATGGGTTGATTTGGGATTCACTATAAGCGAGTGATGCGACAAGATTTAGATTGTGTAAGAGTAGATCATGTAGATGTGTTGGTGAGAGTGTAAGTGCTCTAGTATATTTAACCCTTCAGCGCGCGCGCTGTTGTAAAAAGTACAACACTACCAAAAAACCTCGCTCGTCGTATACAACGCGAGCGCGGTGCAGTTTCAGCTGCTTGATGGCGCGCGTCCTGGAAGGTTAAACACCAAAGTTGGGAGTGACGTAGCTAAAAGATTTTGTCACTCCATGGGCCTTTTTGTTTCAGGGATGGGACACAGGCATTTACACTGTGTACTGGATTACAAGCCTAGGCTTAAGCGCCATTGCTCGCTCTTTGAAAGGAAAGAAATACAATCGATCCTATCTGAAGTGGGAAGGGATAGTAGGGATGAGATGACATCTATTTATCGAGAGGCCAGAGACCCACCAACGCCCTCGTAAATAGCATGGTGTTGGGTTTTGGTCATGGAGTGATCTAGGATGCACTATATATAGGCAATGCTACTGGAATATTATTGTTGGGGTTAATCTAGGGGTTAATGGTTCTATAGAAATCTCAATGATTATGATTAACAGATCAAATCAGAACGAACTCACCAAATTGCTTGTCTCCCTTGGCGGACGAAGTGACTGAGAAGTGCGACATACTACTCTCGTCGGATTCCTCCAGCTCGGTACGCTTGCGCTTGGCAGCGGCATGCTGCGGTGTATTATACAGCGTTCCGATCGGGCCGCACTGGTCCAGGAGATTACCTATTTCTTCGACATGGCACTGCCGTTCAGCATACGGTTACAGTTTCAAATCGTGCAGACGACCTCTTCATTCAGAACACAGTTTATCTACTGCACTGCTGATTTCCTCCTTCAGCAAAGGTGATCTCTATGGCAACGATCACCAAACAGCATCGAAAAGAGCCTTCAAAGAGCCACAGCATTCACAACTTGTAACTGTATATAAAGTGTGCACTGCACACCAATGCGCATTTGCTCATTTCGCGATGTAATTGCGTTTCTTCTTCCTTCATGGCAACTACAGTTTTTTTTTTTCGACGCTTTTCCTACGCCCATTAAATTAGCACCAAATCTTAATGCGAATCTCTTCAGTTTGAAACATTCTTTTTAATTTCAATTTTGGGCACTTTTCTGTTAGAACTCAGCCAATTTTGAGCCAATTGACGCAATTTTTGGAACGCGGTGGGATACGTAGAGTATCTAATCGTGTACAAAATTTCAAGTCAATTGGTTTCGAATTGACTGCGTTAAAGCGAAAAGTGCCCAAAATATCGGCCACTGCCCAAGTAGCTCGCTACCCTATTCATCAATGGGCCGTTCTGATATTTGTCACGAGTATTGCTAAACCGCTTCGTCAGTGGGCAATTCAAGTTACTACCACTTGCCGGTCAAATCAAACATCTGGCATACAAATTCACAACTTTACAATTGCACCGTTACAGATAATAAACTATGTAGGTCGTAAATCACACGCGTCCCATTTCCGGAAGGTATAGCACCAGTTAATTTCTTTTCCAAACCTAACAAAACAGGAACGCGAGAAAAAACTTGACAAGTGGAGCAAAACGCGTCCATTCGCGGCGAAGCCTACTTCGGTCCTGTTTTTGATGAAGCAGCAATTTCTTCAAAAAAATCATTATAGGAATTTCTGCTTCAATAACCGAAAAACTTATCAAAAAGATCTTATAGAAATCCTAGAAAGAATTTTCCAAGCAATCCTTGTAGGGGTTTGTTAAGAAATTTTGGAAATAGTTCCTGAAAAACTTCATGGAAAAACGCTAAAGAAATCCCTTGCTGAGTTTCTTGAAGCAATGCTTAAAATTCTAAAGAAGTTTCTTGAGATAAAAATATTTCCTCAAAGGAATTCCAGAAGGAAATCAAGTAGGTATTTTTGAAAGAGTCCCTTAAGGAAATTCTGGAAAATTCTTAGTAGAGAAATACCTGGTAAAACTTTTTGGGAAAACTTTGGTGGTGCTCCTAGATAAAATAATATTGAGAAATTTACACGAAAATTCCAGGAGAAATCCGTCTATAGAATTCTTTGAGAATTTTATAAAAGAATTCGTGAAGAAACTCGTGAAAAAAAATCTGTAAAAAAACCTGGTACAGGTCGGACTCAATTAACCGGAATTTTAGACACCATTATCCGAAGTATTTCTATTGCGATACTTTTTTTTTTAATTTTAGTGATAAAATTTGACATAATTAGGTATTATAACATAGTGATGACACGATTTTGGAAGCCCCCGATTCCGTTTTCCTCTGATTTTGTCGGTTTTTTGACCCGATTATGTTAGCCACTTTTTATAAAAAAAAATAATGTTTTTCACTCAGCATCAACATTGTGTATCTCAAATTCAACTGATAATTTTTGGCGTCATATACAAACAATTTTAAATCTTTTCCCGGCGAGAAAACGCTACATTTTGCGTCTGTTTTCTAAACATGCCGTAAATAATCCAGGAGAATTGCTGGCATTTCTCGGGCGGGCTCGGGCGCCACATGGGCATAACTGAGCCGAAATCATTTGTTTTTACAATGATTTTACATTTTACAATTCTACAATTTATTACTGCCTTAAAACTATGTTAGTTTGGGAAGCCGAAGTACTCGCGGCTGTTTCGAGGTTAAGGATTGTAAAAAAATAAGAATAAAAATAAAAATAAAAATAAAAATAAAAATAAAAAATGAAAATAAAAAAATAACAAAATAAAAAAATACAAAAAAAAATTCTGGGATTTATCTAAATTTTCCTTCAAGAGGAAATCTTTCCATTATCCGAAGTGAAATTTAAAATCGATACTCCTGATAATCGAGTCCGACCTGTAAAACGCATATATAAGCGCCTGTAAAGTTAAAAAACTCTTGAAATATTTCTTAAATAATTTACATAGAAATTCCAAGAAAATATTTTTGAATAAATTTCTAAAAGAATCCGTGGAGAAGTTATTGGAGTTATCCTTAGAAGAAATACCGGATAAATTATTAGGAATTTAAAAAGAAATTCTTAAGGAACTTTAGAGTGAACTCCCGTAGGAATCTCTGGAGGCATTCCTGCAGGATTTTCCGGATGAATGCCTGAAGGAATTCCTGGACACTTTAATGCGGGAATTTGCAATGGAATCCCTAGGGCAATTCCTGAACAAATCTCTGTTAGTCTTCCTTAAGAAATACCTGCACGAATTTCTTAAACAGTATCTGGACAATTTTCTGAAGAAACTATAGGAAGAGTTCATGAAAGAATCCTTGAAATTATAAAGAAAAATGTTTAAAGCACTAACTGATTCAATTTTAGGAAATCTACCTAAATGAAATCTTGAAAAAAAAACCGATGGTATTCATGAGGGAATATCTGAAAGAAGTCTTGATAAATTTTGGGACCGAATTCCACGAGTACTTTCAGAAGAAGTCCATGGATTGATTTTCGAAGAATCCCATAAAAGTTTGAACAAATTTGTGATGGAATCTATTTTGGAATTTTTGAAGGAATCTCCACTAAAATTTCGAAAAGTTTTTCTTTGAGGATTTCTAAAGAAATATTTGTAAGAACTTCTGAAAGTATATGTGGAAGAGTTTCTATGAATATCCTTGGAGAAATTTCTGGAGTTACTTTTGATTTTCTTAAAGAATCGCCGAATGAATTTCTGCAGGGATCTATGGGTGAAATCCAGAAAGAAATCTCGTACGAATTCCTGCAAAAAGCTAGTGAGGATTTTTCAAGGAAAACTCATGGATAGAGATCTCTCAATTCGGGCCTCTGTACCACCGTGGGTGCTCAGGACTGAAAGTAAGTAAGTAGATATTTAGGTTCATAAAAGGGAGGGGCTTTGAGGGTTAAACCCCTCCCATTGCCGATGTTACATACAGGGGATGGCCAAAATGTTTGGGATAGGCAACTTTTTTTTCTCTCACAAAAAAGTTCAACATGCTATAACTTTTCATAGAGTGCATCAAAAAATCTCAAATTTTGACAGTTTATCAACCTGTTATATGTGCATTATTGGTACAAATTTGGGCTCAATTGAATAGTTTTTCGCGATGTTAGAACCGTTCCGGTAAAACATTATTTTTTAGACAACTCATTTTTGAGCTGTCATATCTCGGAAACCAGTGAACCGAATTGAATGAAATTTTGAACGTACACTAACAATATACAAATGCTTCACAAACGATTAAAACATAGATACTTTTTGAACGTTGAAAAAAGTTGTCATGGATTGACACTTTTTGGATTTTTCTCGAAAAAATGTAATTTCTTACGTCAATGTCAATGAATTTTCCAAAGATTTTCCACTTCTGTTCTCAAGTTATCTCTGATCAGATATATTAGAGCCTATTTAGATTAAAGAAAGAACACATTTAGTAATTTTTGTGTGGTATTGTAAATTTGACTTATATTCCTCTATATGGGTAAAAATTTCAACCCGGTATAACTTAATTCGCCGTGAGAAAATATTACACTTTATAACGTTGTATTATGTATCAATATATTGTTGATAAACGTTAAAAAAATCATTCAATTCGGTTCACTGGTTTCCGAGACATGACAGCTCAAAAATGAGTTGTCTAAACAATGGTGTTTTACCCGAACGGTTCTAACTTTGCGAAAAACTATTCAATCGAGTCCAAATTTGTACCAATGATGCACATATAACAGGTTGATAGACACTCAAAATTTGAGATTTTTTGATGCACTCTATGAAAAGTTACAGCATGTTGAATTTTTTTTGAGGGAGAAAAAAAGTTGCCTATCCCAAACATTTTGGCCATCCCCTGTACACAAGGCGCCTCTCTATCCTTAAAAAAAATGAAAAAAAAAACCATTCCTGGCTGCTTTTTCTGTGCACGAACTTAAAGTTGCTGCCTTGAGTTACCAATAATTTTTAATACGAGGTTTCGCCATAATTTATCATCAAAAAGTAAAGAAGTTAAAACGTTAACGTCGTATCAAATATCAATATATTGTTGATAAACGTTCAAAATTTCATTCAATTCGGTACACTGGTTTCCGAGGTATGACAGTTTAAAAATTAGTTGTCTAAAAACAGTGTTTTACGAGAACGGCTCTAGCTTCACGAAAGATTAACCAATCGAGCTAAAATTTGTAGCAATGATGCACATATAGTGGGTTGACAAACAATCATAATTTGAGAGTTTATGATGCACTGTATGAAAAGTTACCGTATGATGAACTTTTTTGTGAGAGAAAAAAAGCTGCCTATCACAAACATTTTGGCCACCCCCTGTACCTATTGAACCTACATATTTTTTTTTAACAAATCTTTAAAAAAAACTCATTAGGTCTTTCAATAATATTCCTGAGTATGTATAGATTCAGTCAGTGATCCAGATGTTCATTACCTATTAGTCATTATCATCCACCTCCTAGGTACGCCACTGGACGAAAGCGGTAATAGGTGAGTCCAAATTTGGCGTACACCAGATTTGTTGTACTCTCTATGAGATTTTCCCTCATTGTCATGTTTCAATAATTGAATGATAAGCCCATTGGGATTCCCAACGTTGCGTGACCAAATTCCCACAGCATGCCTTCAGAACCGCAACCCGCAAACATCAGCAATAATTTGCGCAAATATATGGTAACATACGACTGTTGAACAACTCATTATCATCTCATTACAAGCTCCGGCGACTCGTTAGAAACAACCAGTCAGAGCCAACAAACTACATACTGCCAAACTGGAATGTGTGACATCTCATTTCACGGTGTCCAAACCTGGTTGCAAATATTTGAAATTTCTTCTTGCCCCTTGCCGCCACTCACCTCGCATCGCATTATTTCGGAAACAAAAACACCATCCCCCGCAGTTGGGTACAACACAGCACAGCAGCGGCATAATTACAAATTTAGTTTTGCGGTTTGGGGTTTGGATTGACTGGGTTGCTTTGAAATGCAGTCAGCTACAGCCACAGCGAGGCGACTATCAAATGCTGGGGAAAATTGACGGAAAAGTGATCCGCTCACTCCAGTTTGAGGCAATGAAGCGACGCGCACTGCATACATTTCGGCGTTTACAACAGATGGCGTTCGTTGGGTGGTTCGCTCTCAGCCGTAGCTCTAAGTGAATGAAATTTGCATACGTAAACGAGTGAGTGATTAATAGCGACGACCTGGGAGGACGGAACGGGGCCTCCGCTCTTGTAAAATTATGAGCTTGACAGCGAAAGCAAATATTAGTGAATTACTCTCCTAAGCACTCTCTGGTTGGAGGGAAAATTTACGACGGATTTTCACGTTACCACACACCGGTGCGATGATGTGGGGAGGTAAAACGGCTTTGTTTGAATTTATGCGTCAATTATTCACCATTTTACAGGATTGGCATAATTGTCGGCGGCGGGTCCACGGAACGTTCCATTATCGACGACCGGACGCGACTAACGGCGACCGGCGGCGGCCGTTCTGGAAAGGAGTGCATCGTCAAAGTTCGAAACCGGTCTTGGTTCGCCTTGGCAGACCAACATCGGGACGAACTCCCCCTCAGGATGTGGGTGAGGATTTATTTAAGGGCTTCCGACATGCGAAACCGATTAGACGTTACAAGGAGTTATGACGGTCGTCGGCGCAGCGCAGCACAAAGGCCGGCCGATCCCGATCCATGGGTGACTCTAGACTTCGAGGTGGGAATGCACGGCCGACGCCGCCCCTTTTTAATATTCATAGATACCGCTTTTGCGTCCCATTTAGCTGCCAAAGTGCTGTGATTAGCTGGAAGCATTGTTGGTTTTCATCTGCTTCACCTGCCTGGGGGTCAGGCGTTGGACGCGCGAAGGGTTTCCCCCGTATCAGTAGATATAAATTAATTAGCTCGTGAAAGGTTACAGCCTATTATTATGGGCTCATAACGGGGAAGAAATATGCACGGTTTAGGGCGGAATTGCTTCTCACAAAGGTGATCCAGGGTTGTGGCGATCAGACATGCCAATTTACTATAACCGTAAGGACTTTCCGGTTATTTATTTTTGGATTTGCGCCTTCCTTGTTCAAACTTATATGGTTTTCTATTGAGAAAATAGCACATTACTACAACAATACATGTAGATTTTTTACTACAGTTTATCCATTTAAAAAAAATCCTAATTAATCCACTTAGCGGTGATGGTGCTTTTCTCGTGCCTTGGAAAACACATTTCAACACAACTCAAGGGACATGTTGATGAATATCGTACTTTCATTCGTTTAACAAAAATCCATTCCATGGCATCAGAGATCATATCGTTTATATGGCTTTTGATTTTTGGGCCGCCATTTTGAATTTGGAGACACCATTTTGGAAGTTCTGGTTGCTATTTTTGAACTGTGGTTGTCTTTCCTATACCAAATATTCCCATATTGAACAGTCTTAGAGCCTAACAGACGCCATCTTGAATTTCAAGACGGCATCTTGTATATTTTGGTCGCCATCTTGGACTCCAGACTTCTTTTTAATACTAGATATACCCATATTGCACAGTTTCAGGTCCTAAAACTCCATAAAATAGTAGCCATCTTGAATTTCGCCAATTTCGGATACTTTGGTCGCCATCTTGGATATTATAATCATCATTATTGGACTCCAGACATCTTTCCAATACCAACTATACCCATGTTTCATGGTTTCAGGTCCTAAAACTCCATTAAACAATCGCCATCTTGAATTTGGAGCCGCCATCTTGGATATCCTGGTCGCCATTTTTGTACTCCAGACATCTTTCTCATACCAAATATACCTATACACTCCGACCTTATTTTACGTCGAATTGATTTACGTCCACTTTTTTACGTCCAAAATTTCGAATAACGTCCATTTCAATCATTTCTTAAAGCTTCAATAGTAAATATACACAGGAAATGTTCAGAAAAGTTCGAAAGGATGACAAAGGCCATCCAGTGATAGTTCCTGATATCATTATTTCTTATTTAGATGGCAACACTGTTCAAATAGAATCATATATTGCTGAATATATACATATGAATGTATGCAATATAAAATAATCTTCAGCATAATTTAATTAGACGTCAAACACTGTTTTGTGTTGCATACATAGAATAAAACGAAGTTTTTTTCTAAAGCTGGCAACACTGCTGAACTGTAGATAAAAATCTGGATATATAATTCACTACAATTGGAATTGGGTGTCTTTGTTCGAGGTAGTTTGAAGTAACGTAACACAATATTAGCAAGCCAACCAGATTTACCTTGAGTACTTGTCTTTGTAAAATTTGGTTCTTCAAATTAATTTCTGCAACTGGCAACACTGCCTAATATTAAATGTCGATCTACACGATTTTAAGATAATACATCGAATTCGATTTTTCAGTAAAGATTATGTAGAAGTGAAGTGGCATCTTTGGCGCCATTCCAAAATACAGAAATTGTAGACGTCATTTCCAGGACGCGTGCCATCAAGCAAACGAAACTGCACCGCGCTCGTGCTGTATACGAAACGCAAGGTTTTTTGGTAGTGTTGTACTTTTTACAACAGGGCGCGCGCGCTGAAGGGTTAATAACACATAATTTTTGTACTAACTGGAAACACTGGTCATGTAGCTTCAATTGTAGCTCAATATAACAGATCCGGTGTGAGATAGGCCATTCGAATGTTCGACAATGTTATACTACATCTCAAGTGCAGTACATTGTTTCTCGTTTGGATATAAAAAATATATTGATTCTGACAACACTGGTCATACAGATTTAAATATAGCTCAATATCTCTGATATGGTATGAGATAGGCAATTCAAATGTTCGATAATGTTATAGTGCACCTCAAGTTGGAGCAAAAATAAAATATTTGCTGGCAATACTGATCATACAGATTCAAATATAGCTCAATATCTTCTTATCAGAGAGATATGCAATTCGAATGTTCCCCAATTTTATAGTGCATCTCAAGTGCAGTACATTGTTCTACGTTCGGGTACAAACAATATATTATTGCTGGCAACACCACTGATCGTACAGATTCAAATATAGCTAAACATCTTTGATATGCTGTGATATTGGCAATTCGAATATTCGACAATGTTATAGCGCACCTCAAATGCAGTCGATTGTTTCACGTTGGGACAAAAAAAATATTTCTGCCTATATCTCTGCTCTATATCTCTGATATTGTGTGAGATAGGCAATTCGAATGTTTACAATGTTAGAGTGCACCTTAAGTGTTTCACGTTGGGACAAAAAATAATATTGCTGGCAACACTGGTCATGCAGATTTAAATAAAGCTCATTACAATTCCGACTCGATCATCCACATCCAATAAACATAGAAGACCAACAGTGTGTCGATGTTATAGTACCTAAATTCAACGGCTGACAATATTGTTATCGTATATTTTGAGAATGGACTTTCAGCATAAAAATCTGCATATTAAAAATAATTCTTGTTGTTTTTAAAATGTCCTATATCTTTTGACATGTTGCCATCTCAAATTATGCAAACAAAGCAAACACTTATTTATTCGCCGGATAAGAATAATGGAGGCATTTTTGTATGATAATTGAATCAAAGATAATCGAGATGGGGGCCCATATAGCCGAGGCGGTAAACGCACGGGTATTCAGCATGACCATGCTGAGGGTGACGGGTTCGATTCCCGGTCGGTCCAGGATCTTTTCGTAAAGGAAATTTCCTTGACTTCCTTGGGCATAGAGTATCTTCGTGCCTGCCACACGATATACGCATGCAAAATGGTCATTGGCAAAGGAAGCTCTCAGTCAATAACTGTGGAAGTGCTCATAGAACACTAAGCTGAGAAGCAGGCTTCGTCCCAATGAGGACGTTACGCCAAGAAGAGAGAGAGATAATCGAGATCCGGTATTAGATAGGCAAATCGAATAAGCGACAAAGCTATAGTACATTGTTTCACATTGTGACACAAAAAATAAGTTTTTTCTGGCAGATAATATTAGAACATCTCTGGAGGGAATCCCAGATCTCCCATAAAAATTGAAAGGCATCCCGGAAATATTCTTCAAACCCCCTGAAGGAATGCCGGGATGAAGCACTGTACAAATTAGCAGAAAATCATTGAATCATTGAATCATTGAAGAAATTTTCGAAATAATCCTTGGAAATGGATTTCTGCTTAATCCACGGGAATCCCTTTTGGAGGCACTAAAGAAGCAATACTTAGAGGAACCTCGAAAAACAGTCCTGGTGGAGTTATTAATTCTTGGAAGGAGTACATAAAATAATAAAAAAAAAGTCTGAAGTTAAACCATGGAAAAAAAACCGTTAGGAATTATGGAAAAATAATGAAAATTTCGTGGTGACCTGGAAAAATCCTCTAAGTTTAATACTGTAGAAGTGCTCATGAATCAATAAGCAAAGAGCAGAATTTGTACGAGTAGGTATGTTACGCCAAGCAGACAAAAATAACATTCCTGAAGAATCCCGGAAGGAATCAATGGGAAAATCACTGAGAAAATCCCATCAGAAATTCTAAGAGAAATCTCTGGAGGAGCCTCTGCAGAATAAACAATATTATGGAGAATGCCCTAAATTACAAGAAGATTATGAGTGCGTTCATAAAAGTGTGATGATCCATGCAAATATTGTGGAGGTCCTATAAACAAAGTGTGACAATTTGTGTATTTTCATGATATAATTAATAGACGTCCCTCTAGCGCCAGAGCTGCGAAATATCGGCGGTTTACATACCATTGATAGTGACAGAGAGCAACTCTGCGTAACACCACTTTGCGGTGATTATCACCAACTAATGTTCTTGTCCTTCTGAAGAACTTTATCGAAGACGACACTTTTCTCTCTGCTTTCGCTACCGAGATAGAGAAGTCTAAAATTTTTCTTTATAACTAGCGCTACCTAGCGGCGAAATCATCAGCTAATTGGTGAATCAACAGAATATTCTTGTCCTTCTAAACAAGTTTGTCGAAGACGACACATTTCTATCTGCTTTGGTTTCCAAGATAGAGAAGTTTAAAATTTTACTACATAACTAGCGCCACCTAGCGGTGAAATCACCATATAATTGGTTAATTATCAACTAATTCGTGAATCACCAAAATTTTCTTGTCCTTCTGATCAACTTTGTTGAAGACGACACATTTCTATCTGCTGAAACTTTACTTGTTAACTAGCAACACCCCCAGTTAATAGACGCTATTATGTAGATCGATCAGTGTTGCCATCTGCGGTCATAATTCCAAATAGTGAATGGCCACACATGATAGCCCTTGGCCAGTACTTAAATTTTGCTGAACACATAGAGAAGGTAAACTGGCATCTAGTATGTGCATTACAATGGAAATTGGTAAGAGCTTTGTTTTTTTACGTTCAATTTGATTTACGCACCCCCCTCCCGATAGTGGACGTAAATTAAGGTCGGAGTGTATTGCATGGTTTTAGAGCCTAAAACTTTATTGAACTGCCGCCATCTTGAATATTGGGCCGAAATCGTGCAATTTCTGGTCTCCAGTGTTTATTTCCGCATAAAATTCGTCAACCATGCTAAAGATTACAAAAATCGCCGCAGTTTGATATGTCGCATGATGGGGCTTGGCTCAGTTTTATATACGGCCAGTTACACCGGTCCGAGTCACTTAACTGGCCATAACTCCGGAACGCTTCGACCGATCCGAACCATTTTTGATAGCAAACAATGCGGTGAAATTCCGGTTCGATTCGAGCTATAATTCGAAAAATCGGCCAACGGAAAGTGCCTTAAAAATGAGTGAACTTTTAAGCGCACAGACATACATACATACACACATATATACACACATACATACACACATACAGACATAATTTCAATTCATCGAAATATGTGACGTGACCCTCTGAGCCTTCTATCGAAAATTCGTTTTTTTTAGTAAACATATAGCCTTTCAGTACACTTCGGTGTACAAGAAAGCAAAAAGGTCATTGAAAGTATCCAAACGTAATGTTTATAATAACAACGAAAGCTATCAATCAAACATCAATCTATTGTGAAAAACTCCATTCAAGCTCGACACACATTGTTCATTCATTGCTATTGATATAGGCACGTCTATATCAAGAGCATTGATTGACAGAAGACAGGATATTTTAGGCCCGCCCGTTTGACAACCTCATTCGGGCCCGTTTTAACAAAAGAGGTGTGGACAACAATGCCTGTCGCAGTAGCTGCCATCTTTAACGTTGATCCTGAATTATTTCCAGTATTCAACGTTTACTTTCATGTTGTAATTGTTCACACGCGGCGTTCTCATTATCCACGCGCAGTCATGTTGTACCGAACACACAATTAATTTTCCCACCAAAACTAATTACCACAACCGTGAAATGCGGTTGGCTGCCCATTTGTGGGGAGAAGGATCTCCGGTAAATGAGAGGGCTCTTATTAAATTGGACCAACAGTGTGGTTCAGTGGAACAAATATTATTCTCATTTGGAAATCATCTGCTTTAAATACAGGAATAACCTTTGCTCATCGAGAGCTTTTTATCTCGCTTCAACAAATTTTTACGAAACTTCGAATCAAAATGCGGCTCTACATCCATTGTTATCAAAAAATATAAATAATTGTTTGGTCCAATATCTCTGGAGGAATTACTGAAGTCATAGGAATTATGGAACTCTTTTCAGTGGAACTACTGGAGAAGTTCTAAAACAAATTGCCGAAGCTTTTTCCCAAATAAATCATCAGAAAATTTTTTAAATACATTTACGAAAATAATCTCAGAGGATCTGACGAACAAATACAAAAAGATCCACTGGAAAGCACATTACACAAAGCAAAGGTGAAACCTTTCCGAATGAGTTGGAAGTGGAGTAGGAGTGTTCACGGTGTGGCTTCGGAGTCAGTTTGGTTTTCTATTCCGCAGAATCATTACTTGTTCTGTAGCTTAGTTGGTTAACGCACCGGTCTAGCGAATACGGAGTCTAGGGTTCAAATCTCACCAGAACGCCTTTTTTTTTTACAAAATTTCATCTCTCAAATTGTCAATTAGCAACATTTCGTGCCTTCTAATAACAAATTTTTACAGTATGTTTCAGACGTTCCAGAAAATCTTGTAGAATGCCAGTAAAATGGGCTATATGTTTCATTGTGTCCGAATGAGTCCAGAGAAATTCGCAGAAAAATGTCAGATAAAAAAATCCGAATAAATTGCCAAACATCAAATAATTAAACCAATTTTTAAAGAAATCTCCGAAGAAATGCCTAAAGGGCTTACCAAACGAATTTTCAGTGAAACTATGTGATTCTTTCAGAAATCACTGTTTAAATATGAAAAGGAACTGGATAACCTGATAATCCCTTTGGGCATTTCTTCCAAAAAATCTTTGAAAATAAGTTCGGAAATTAATTCGATGCTTGTGACTTCATTCAAAAATTACTTTCAATCTTATTTATTCGCCATTTTCTCTGAGAATTTCTATGAGAATTCATTAGGAAATTGCTCCTCTTGAAAAATATTTAGATTATTTTTTGAGAATCCAATTTTTTCGAATATTGCCACGGCAAATTCTTCTTCGGTAACTTCTTCTTTGTTCCATTCAAATTTATTAAATAATTAGCTGTCCCGGCAAACTTTGTCTTGCCAAGCTGTGGTTGTTTGACAACAGTTGAGGTCATTACAGCAACGCACTCTAGATTGATTTAATTTTGATCACGCTGAATTTGTTCCCGGCTTTTATGAGTAATCAGTACTTTATCTTTTTTTTATTTTTCTAGTGGCTTTTCGTAACTTTTTCTACATATAAACACAGCCACCATGAATACGAATTGAACCGTGTAAGAGTCATTCTGATCGGTTCATCCGTTCGTGAGTTTTGTTGCGTCAAAGCGAATTCAAACTCATTTTTATATATATAGATAGATTTCATTTAGAACGTAAAAAGCTTCACGTTATTTTGTTTTTATTTTTTATTTTTGTAATTGCTTAGTCTATTCCTGTGGAATTTCTTATGTAAGGCAGTTGGGAGATTCTGTTGCAATTTATTCGATAATTTATTTGTATTTTAATTTAAAAGTTCCTCTGGAAACTGCTTCAACAATTATTTTAGATGTATACTTAAAAAAAAATGTGGGATTTTTGAAGATTTTTTTTGAAAAAAATCGTCTGGAAACTTCTTTAGCAATTCTTTATGAAATTCCTTCCACAACTCCTTCAGCAATTTCTTTGGCCATTCTTTCGGGCATCCCCCGGTCAGTGTCATTGGAAATTGAAAAAATGCTGATTGAAATAATAAAAGTATAAAAGAAATGTGAAAAATAATTGGCGTATCAGCTCTCTAGATAATTGCCGAAATAACTGCTGCTGAATATATTTTAAAAATCACAAAGAAATTTCAAAAAGAATTCTAGAAAAATATATCAGAAGAAGTTTTTAAAGAAATTCCAGAAGAATTGTTAAACAGAGTTGATCAAAAGAATAAAACCTTTAGAAATTTTTATGGGGGTTTTAAAGAAGCCTCTTTGGAAGCTTCCCTAAACATTTGGCATTTCTTTTAGCAAATGATTCAACACTTTCTTTGGAAAACCATTCTGCATTTTATTCAAGATCCCATTCAGTTTGTTTTTTATTTTTTTTCGGCTAGTATTTTGAGAAATCATTAGAAAATCCCTTTGAGTACTTCTTCGGAAATTTCTTCTAAAATTTCCTTGACAATTCTTCAGGTTTCTCTGCGATCTTTTCCTTTGAAAATTGCTTCATCGATTTCTTCGACAACTCTCACTGCAAATTTTTTGTTTTACATTTTACAATTTTGCGAAATATACATTTTCTTTGAATATTAGTTCAGCAATTATTATTGACATTTATACCAAAATTCAGATGGGAATTTATTTGACAATTAGTTTTATGATTTCTTCTAACAATTTCTCATCAATTTCTTATTTGAGTTCCGTCAGCAAATTTATTGTAAAATTTTGTAGTAATTCCTTGAGCAAATACGACCATTTCAATAACCCAGGAAATTCCATTGGAATTGCCTTCAGCTGATTCAATGCAAACGTTTTGTGAAAATTTTCGTTTTTTTTGGCAACTTCTCCGACAATTAACTTAAGAAAATTTCTAAGTTAATTCTTTCCAGATTTTCTTCGGACATACCGTTAAAAATGTTTGGTAATGAAAGCATCTAGTAGAACTTGAAAAGATGTGGTAGACAGAGTTGCGTAAGGAATTACTAAAGGAATTTCCAGATGTATTACCTAATGAATTTTCTGAGGAAGTACTAGAGATATTATAAATAGTGCAAAAAAAAAAAATAGGGTTGCGTATTCGGCTGTTCTATTTTCGGTTAAAGTTCGTATTACCGAAGTTCAGCACAGTTTAACCGAAGCTCGGTTAATTTTTACCGAACGTCCGAGTCTTGAAAAATTTTATCATAGAAAAAGTGAACCCAATTTCCGACACAATAATTGAGAAATTTTCCAGAAAAATTGCCACAAAAATTTCTTAAAATAATGCAGAAAGAACTGTGAAAAATGCTTACATAATTGCCAAGGTAATTTCCAAAGTCATCAAGTTCTCATCGGATTTTCACAAGGATATTCTAATAAATATCCAAAGATAAACATTAAGCTATTTCTGCGCGCATAATCAAAGTAATCACTAGAAAATCCAAAAGAAATTTCCGCAGAAACTACAGAGAAGATATTTGATTATTAGATCAAGCTGACATCTACAAAGAGAACAAGCGCCATGTTGTGAGCGAATCTCGAGTTATATTGTTCTTTTTATGTGAAAGCTTTTATTCTTTTGAGAAACTTTCACAAAGATAGAAACATGCGAAATGGTCCAGAACGCAAGATGCATAATGATTTGGTAAGACTTTTCTTTTTCTGAATCACTTAGCCGAAGACAGTATCCTTCAAAGTACAGCATGGACTTAAGTCGGACTTAGTCATCTAGGGATTCAATTAACCGGGGACCCGTTTATGGAGGGTTCATTATCCAGCAAAAATAAAAAAAAAGGAAAAGGATAAAAATAGGTCAAATCTTTGTGAAAGCCTTTGTTCTTCAGAGAAACAGAAAACAGAATGGTCAATTGACTTGATTTTTGAGAAACGATCAGATACGCACAGTATCTAGCCATGTTGAAAAATTCAAGCCAATCGGATTGAAATTGACTGAGTTATAGCAACATTGAAAATCGGGTAGAAAGTTGAGAAGGTTATGGAACAGTGAAAACATGAAAAATCTCAATATTTTTAGTTTTAAGAGGATTCTCTTGTTATGGCAGCTGAATCTAGAAGAACACCCGAATTTCAGATTTCAATAACTTTTAAAAAATTCGCCACCCCTTGTTTTACGACTATTATGAATGATTCATATTTCCAGATGGATTCCTTTGTGACATTTGTACGAGTCTTGACTCTTTCTATATATTTTTTAACTGCAATGCACCTTATTGCCCAAGAAATATGTGGCACAGCTGCTTGAGAATCCCATTGAAAATTGAAGCTCCCAAAAGCATGTGTTTCTTCCAACACCCAACTCTATTGTCGTGTACCTTGAAATTTAAAATTTCCCGGAACATTTTTCAATTTCCGTTCAGGTTGAACAGAGCGTTTCTACTTAATTGATTCTTAGCCGTTTAACGAAAGACAGTGTCAAACAATGTTTCTGCTCCATTGAACATCCGGTACTGGCATTCCTTTTCAGCATCTTCGGCTTGTTCCGAAAACTGCCGAGCATGACAGTTCTTTTACTGAATTGCCACCATTGAGCATTTTCTCAAGTTAAATTGTGTAAAGCGACCACAAAATCGATTGCGGGAAATTGCTGCGCTACCGTAAATTGAAACATGTCCGTGTGATCATGTTATACGTCCTTTTTTTTCAGAAGCTGCCTTTTCAGTATGATGAGAAGCTGGCGACTTGCGGGTTACCTATTTAGATTCGTGGTAATGGCCTCCAGTCATTTATGCCGAAAAAACGGATTTTTATGTTTCATTAGAATTTCCACATTTGTTGTGCCTTTTTCAGAGGAATTACCAATGTCTCGTATTCTTCGAAAATTCGCCAACATAGTCTATTGCCGTTTTTTTGCTGGATATAATGGTTTTTGGAATCGAAATAAAATGTGAAGGCGGCGCTATATGGTACCATATGCGCCAAATATGTCATGTTTAAACTGCACCTTATTCGAACCGGATATCGATTCTGAGAAGTTCTTATCTCTTTTAGAAACTTTTAGAAACTTCTTTGGTGTTTACATAGGAAATTCCTTCGGAAATTTCATTCCAAATGGTTTTGGCAATAACATTGAGAAATTATTTGGCAATCAATTTTATGTTGTTTTTTTTTCTGGAATTAATTTGTATTTTTTTAAGCCTCACTTTTTTTCGAAAATTTGTTCAACAATTCCTTGATTTTATCCATAATTCTTCCGGTATATTTTTCTAAAATTCATTCTGAAATACAGCTGTGGATTCCTGCCATGATTTTTGCCTTTCTCGTACACTAAGTGTACTGGAAAGGCTAGAGTAAGGTGGGGCAAAAGTTCGACCTTACTTGAAAATTCAACCTATTTCAAAAAACCGAAGCAGATAAAAATAAATAAATACCGCGTGGTGATTCTACCATCTTTAAGCTAAAATTTTGCTGAACAAAGTTACGCCAAATGTCTTCTCAATTTTGAGTTACAACACTTTTTGTATGTGTCTGTTTTATTCGAACTCTTGCCCCACCACTGGGGAATTTTAAGTTTATACCTAAAGTTGCCACATGATTCGAACTTTTGCCCCACAATTCGAACTTTTGCCCCACTATGTGTAAAATACGATTTTCAAATCTTTTTTGCAAAAAGTTATACATGCTAGAGGATCTTCAAAATATACCTAGTTACGCCCCAAAATAAAATATCGAATTTGATTTCATTAAAATTTCATTTCATGCGTTGGAAGGGCCATCGCATGTTACAATTGTTTGATCAAAAACCAACATTTTGTCATAACTTTTCGAAATATTGATCATTTTTCATAATTTTTGGAGTGAAAGACTCTTTTTCAAAAAGGGTTCGAACAACCTTGACACCAGAAAGAAATCATTTAAATTGAGGTCAAAAACTTCAAAAGAAAATCTTGCCCCACTCGAACTTTTGCCCCACTTTACTCTATATGTTCACTCCAAAAATGACATTTTGATAGAAGGCCCGGAGAGTCGAGTCACATATACCAATCGATTCAGCTCGACGAATTGAGGTGATGTCTGTGTGTGTGTAGTGTATGTGTGTGTACAAAAAACTCACATCACTTTTTGGCAGTTAACCTCAACCGGTTTTAATGACCGACGGTTCATTCGACGCGACATATAGTCCCATTGTTTCCTATTTAAAATGGTTCGGATCGGTCCAGCCGTTCCGGAGTTATGGCCATTTAGGTGTTCCGGATCGGTACCTCTGGGAGGGACCAGACATGAAAATGCAACAAACCCATGCATGCGACACATCAAACCACGGCATTTTCGATAATCTGATGAACGGTAAGTAGGAAAATAGTCTCAGACCATATCTGAACCGGTAGTGTTCCAGAACCGGTTCCGGATGCCTCGCCAGAAGTGGCCAAATATAAAAGAGAACCAAACCCAAGCATGCGACACATCAAACCATGGCATTTTCGATAATCTGATGAACGGTAAGCAGGAAAATAGTCTTAGACCATATCAGAACCGGTAGTGTTCCGGAACTGGTTCCGGATGTCCCGCCGGAAGTGGTCAAATATAAAAGAGAACCAAACCTATGCATGCGACAGCGGCATTTTTGATAACGTGATGAACGGTTAGCAGGAAACAGCATGAGATCATATATGAACTGGTAGTGTTCCGGAACCGGTTCTGGGTGTTCCGCCGGAAGTGACCACATATAAAATTGAACATAACTCATTCATGCGACACAACAAACAGCGGCATTTTCGATAACCTGATGAACGGTTAGCAGGAAAACACTATCAGTCCATATCTGAACCGGTAGTGTTCCGGAACCGGTTCCGGGGGGTCCCGATGGGTGAATGCAAACTTTTTAAGGAGTGATGTGTACGCATATGGTCAAATCTCAACCGTTACATAGTAATTAACTTTAGATGTTTTTGACTTTGCTTGTCTCAAACTGGCTATAACTTGAAAAAGGTCAAACTTATCGCAGCTTTTTAACCCTCATTCGAAAGTTTATTTAATTTTCTATCAAAAACAGATCTTTTAAGCTAATGGTTTAGTTAAATATCTCAGTTTTCTACAGAATTTATGCTCGAAAATATTGTTTTGCCTTTCTCGTGCTCCGAAGTGTACTGAAAGGCTATATGTTCACTATATGGCTATATGGCGTCTCAAAATTCAAGATGGCGGCAAAAACTTCAAGACGGCAGCTGTTTAATGGAGGTTCACGCTCTAAAACCATTCAATATGGGTGTATCTGATATGGGGAAGAAGTCTGGAGTCCAAAAATAGCGACCAGAATTTCCAAGCTGCTGGACATAAATCCTAAATGGCGGCTCAAAATTCAAGATTGCGGCTGTTGTTTAAGAGTTCAAGGCTCAAAAATCAAAAACCAGATAAATGATATGATCTCTGATGAAATGAATTTCTGTTAAACGTATGAAAGTACGATATTCATCTACATGTCACTTGAGTTGTGTTGAAATGTGTTTTCGAAGGCACGAGAAAGGCACCATCACCGCTCGGTGGATTAATTAGGGTTTTTTGAAAATATATTCAGTGACTGCTTTGAAATATGTGCTTTTTTGGCAATTATATAGACAGAGAACTGAATCGGCAATTCTTTTTTATTAATTCCTTTGGCAATTTTGGAAATTTCCAAAGATACTGCCGAGGGAATTTAGAAAGAATTGATTTAATAACTTCCTTGAAAGTTTTCCAAGGAATTACTGAAAAAAAATCAATGGAACTACCAGTGAAATTTTCAAAGAAAGAACCGAATGCCCGAATGAATCCCCAGAGTAAATGATGAATAAAACAAAATGTGATTTCCAAATGATTTCACAAACGTCCAATTTATTCCCAAACTAATTTTCAAAGAAACCTCCGAAGAAATGCCCGAAGGGATTACCATTTTCTTCAGTTATTTCTTTGAATATTCAAGTGACGATTTTCGAAGTAATCTTAAACAGTATCACTGGAAATTCGTTTTGTAATTGATATTTTTTGGAGATTTCTTTAAAAATTGCTCGGAAATTACTTTGATGTTTTTTTTTACCTTCTCTCTTATTTGACATTTTCTACAAATTTCTTTGGGAATTCATCTGAAAATGTTTTTAAACATAACTTTAGTGTATTGTGCTTTCAGTAGATCCTGTGACATTTGTTCGTCATTTACTCTGATTTTTTTCAAAAACATATTTTGTGAGAACTTTTTCGGTGGTTCCGTTCAAATTTGATCCATATTGCCGTACACAGTAATCCCATCCCGGCCAGCACGAACAGAAGTGTTCCCAAAGTGCCAAGTGTTGTGACTCGAACTGTGTACCCACCCACCATTTCAATCGAGGTGCTAGGGTCCAATGAAACAAGTGCGGTGCAGAGAAGAAAACGACATTCCGCCGTGTGATCAACACGAATTGATAACAAGTTGATTCACATCGAGCCCTGATGAAGATCCCAACCACAGGATCGAAACGTTGGCAATGATCTAAAATAATCAACGCTTTTCTGTGACTGAAAGCCGAAAATACCAAGTTTTACGTAAACCCAGTCATACCCCGTAGAACTTAGCAATTATGTTCGAAAATCAGTTCAAAATTTTATTTTCAAATAGGACATTCCTCTGAAAGTTTGTTTAGATCGACTGAAGCAATTCTTTAAGGAAAAAATGCCGAATCAAATCAGTACAGAATCAGGAGTGAGAATCCTACAGTATTTACCGAATACAAACTCTCTAGCCAATTGATTAAAAATTGACTTAGTTATAAGCGGAAAGAACCCAAAGGGGAACCTCCTTCACCAAACGCCCCCGCCCAAACGGTGCACACTTTACATGAGCCTGTGTTTTTTCATTCCATAAAAACTATTGATACTAACTAACTAATGATTTGGATGACGTGTTATATCCAAGAAGTATGGAAAACAGAAACGTGCCCCGTGATGTCCACGGGAGTTATCAGGATATTCTGGGAGGACTGTTTCATATTCAAGTAACTTCACTGACGATGTTGTTTTTTATATCAAAATTCGAGACTATTTTTATATGTATTAGGCCTTGGGTATCCAAACTGTCCATGTACTGAGCATGTTATGGCCAACATAATCTTGAAGGCCTTGTGCGCCCCATGTGCTTGACGAAATTATCTCCAAACAGGGTCACTGAATCACTATAAATAGGGGAACTTACGTATTTTCGGCCGTTTTGTTCTCTTCGTCATGGGGGGTTTTTTGAAACCTGTTGATCTCAAAGTTGGCCCCAAATCCTTCCCAACCAAGCTGAGTTATATGTCACCCTAGATACTATCATTTGAAAAATCTCTTTATTCATTTTTGATTCGGCAGATCTTGACGGCTTGTTCATCAGACATGCATCCCATTATCCAATTGATGAACACTGATATAGCCCAAACCGTTAGCATGACTGTCAGATTCTTTCTTTCAATTTCAATCATACAGAGGCGTTCCAAGATGTTCCAAAGGGTTCCATAGGGTTTCATGGGTGTCGCAGAGAGTAATGGGAGATCCCAGCACCGATCCTAGGTTTCAAACGTCAACAGTGCCTTAGAACTGAAGGCGCACAAATCTCAAGAAGCAACAAACAACAAAGCAGTTTTTATTTTGTTCTTGTTAATGATAAGCTTAAAACAAAAAGATCAGGTGCCCTGGTTTGGTTTACAAAGAAATTTGTGCGCTCGAAATCGTAAATAAGAGACATAGCCGGCCATCATGGTGGCCATTTTGAGATTCTAACAAATCTGTCCTTATTTCTAAAAAGATGAGTGTAGAATTAGCATTTAAGTTAAAATACACATTAATAAAAACTTAAAAAAAAAAAATAATCTAAAACGATGTTGTTTCAGGAGCGTTCCAGCATAGATCCAAGGGATCTTGGGGGTACCCAAGGAGTTAAGGAAGAATGCCTGATCAGTTTAGCAGGTATTTCCAGGGCCCTTGTTTCAGAAGCGTTTCAGAGGGCGTTTCAAGGCATTTCACGGCGATTAAAGGGAAGCGTTTAGTGGTTTTTATGAATTTGCACGAGCAGCTAGGAAGATCAGAAACGTTTTTGTTTTCAGAGGCTTCAGAAAAGTTTTAGGAGGTTTAAGCGGCTAAAGGTGATTCAAGAGCTTAAGTTTTTTTTTCAGAGAGTTTTAAGAAGTTTCGCAAGTTTTTCAGAAGCCTTCAAGAGAAGAGGCATTTCAGGGGGTTTCAGAGCATTCCTGGGCTTTTTAAGAGATGTAACAGAGAGTTCAGGGGGCTACAGAGGGTTGGTTTCAAGGATGTTCCAGGATATTCTAGGAGCTTTCAGGATCGTTACAGGGGTTTTTAGGGTCTCTGGGAATTTCCACGAAGTTCCAGGGGGTCCCAGGAGTGGTTGTGTAGCGTTCCAGGGGTTTTCAAGGAATCTAAGGGATTTCATGGGCGTTCCATGCGGTTTCAGAAAGTTTCAGAGAGGCCCCAGAAGGTCTCAGGAGGTTTCAAGAGCATTCCAATGAATTTCAAGGAGTTTCAGTTACATTCAGGGGTGTTCAATGGGTCTTAGAGCTTTTTAGGGGGTTCCACGAGTGTTCCTGTGGAGTTCAGGAAGCTTTAGAAAACTTTCCATTGGGTTTCAAAGGCATCCCAAGAGATATATTCCTGATATCTCCTAAACCCTGAAACGATTTGAAAGGGGCTGTGTATTAACTACATACTAATGTTTTGTGGCTTCTCATTCTTGACAAAATCAAAACGCTGTTATTTTATTTTGTCCGACGTTTCGGTCCGTTTGGGACCTTCTTCAGGTCGAGCACACCAACGAAATAAACTACGCAGACCAAAATTTGGCCATCTCAGACCCCCACCCTCTGCCCTTCGTAAATTTTTATCCATACAAAAAATGTTAAATTTGTATGTAGCGTAGACTTGAGCCAGACAAATCCCCGCCTTCACCCCCCCCCCTCCTAAAGTCTACGTGGTTTATGAACGAACCCAAACACCTTGATACTACTCTGGAAACCCCTAAAACTTGATGAAAAGCCCTATTAATTTCCCTGAATCACCTGGGAATCCAAATGGCCTGCCTTTTCACCTCAATTTCAGCCTTAAACCATCTGTCCGAAGATAAGCACAAGTTATGGAGTTATACTTCGTCCATACTTGTTTTTCTTTTAAAAAAGTTATTCGTTTTTTTTTTTTGCACAAGTCAAGTAATAGTGAAGTGATTTTTTTTTTCATTTTGTGTAAATGAGCTCAAAAAAGTGATAGTTAATGCCTATGTTTCTGTGAAAAAATAACAATAATAGTTTCTCACATCTTCACCATGAATTTTCAAGCAACGTGGCGTCTTCTATTCTTAGGCTCTAGAAGCCTGGACAAAAACTATAAAGCGTTTGCCAGTTCACAGTGACCACTGCCACAAACATTACCAGTTTTTCTCCTTCCTTGCGCCGTATCGTTCGATCGACCTTGTAGGTATCTCGCGACACGGCGGTATTAATTTACCTCACCTCACTAGACCAGGCGATGGCAGGATCCAGTCCGGATGATTTGGTGGAGGGGCCGGACAGGCCCCAGAGAGCGCAGAGGAAGGAAATTTTTTAATTGGATATTGCGCTGCATATCCGCTCGCTTGTGCGCTGACTTTGGCGTGCTTAGTGCGAGACACCATCAAGCGTTAAACAGAAAGCATATTTTTCATTTTAATACTCGACAGCGTGTAGCGGCTTTACAGGTTGTTCCGTGTTTGTCAGTCAGTGCCCCTTGTGCCACCAGACTTGTGCGTGAACCGTGGACCGGCGGCATGCAGGAGATTTGTTTTTCATTTTTATCATCCTCATGTTGAGCCCCATGTCTGGCCTGGGGAAGAAGATTTTGAACTCCCGCTGAGCACATGAGTGCGTTCGTTTGGTTGCCTGCGGTCCGTGGTGTCGTCTTCGTCACCGTGCTAAATTGCAAATAATTTATACGATTTATCGTTGAACACGTGCTGCGTGGGGGTTGGAGGGGCTCGTTCAACGTTCCTCAAATGATTCGCTACGACCTTTATTTCACACATAAGACGAAGAAAGCCTCACCTCTTCCTTGTAAGTTCCTTTAGCACAGTTGTCTTCTTGTTCAAATTTCCATGTAAAATATTAACAGATAGTTTTGGCTAGAATTACAAAGAGGTTACAAAAAAGAAATGCACAGTACAGGCGGTCATGCTGCAGAACGTCAAACAATACAAACTGATGCAGATTCAGCATCATTCCGTCGTATAAATAAGACATATTTCACCAGACTCTAAAGTGCGTCGTTGATGGCAGCCTCGACTGTACTCCTGGATTGCTCCAGGGAAGTCATATCGAGCGCACCTTCATCTGGCAGCATTTTTTAGCATTTGCAAAGAACACTTAAGGTCGTTCTGAGGCAACCGTCGATACCGTACATTAATGATTATGCAATGTTTTGGAAGTTTGACCATCATCAGGTGTTGGTGGGATTCGATTATCGTATATCTTAGTAATTATGATAATGTACAGAAATAGAAATAGTGCTGTACACTAAAAGAAAACAGAAATAGTGCTGTACACTAAAATATGAACATCGTACTCGTTCGGATTTCATCGAGACGAGACAACTCTGACATTTATTCTATAGCGCTATTCCAAGATCCAACCTACTCCAAAATTGTCATTCAGATAAACCGTGATGCACCTCAATGTCTGTGTTTGCTTTATAACTCAGTTTTTCAGTCGCTTGCGCTCTCGGTACGTACTTATATAAATCTGCATAATTGTGTCGCGTAGATTCGAACAACGAACGACCCTCTCAGTTCATACGACAAGCTATCTCCCACAGTACAGAACTAGCCCTTCCTCCACATGTTCCCTCACAAACTCGATGAAATGCGGCGAAAACCGAAAAATTGAACGAAAGACGAAATGAATTTCCCACCAGCCAGCGCCAAACAACGAATGTGAAATTGAATCAGACTGAATTATCATAGATAATGGGACGGCCACAGCAGCCAGAGCCAGCACAGTCCAACTTTCCAGATTTCCAGATACCGGGATACCCCGGTTGACTCGTTCTGTTCTGGCAATCGGTTGAGACTACTGTACTCGGTATTGTGGATTTGCCGTTGCCCCAACCTAATGGGGAAGTGGGCGCTGCTTCGGAGAACAAATGTTTGCTCAAAGACTTTTTTCTCACGGAATGTACCCATTAGGGTGGTTCATAAAAGAAAGTTCCTCTGGGAATTGTACTTCAATAATTCTAGAAATTCTGTTGCAATTACTCTCGAAATTCTGCTTGAATTCCCTGGAACTCTGCTAGAATTCCTCCGAAAATTCTGCTAGAATTTCTCTGGAAATTCTGCTGGAATTTCTCTGGAAATTCTGCTGGAAAACCTCCGAGAAAATTCTGCTAGAATTCCTCCGAGACTCCTGCTAGAATTCCTTCAAGAATTCTAACAAAATTCCTGGAGCAGTTCTAACGAAATTCCCGGAGAAATTCTGGCAGAGTTCTTGCAGGAATTCTTGCAGAATTCCTGGAGTAATTCTAGCAGAACTTCTGGAGGAATTCCTGGAGGAATTCTAGCAGAATTCCTGGAGGAATTCTAGCAGAATTCCTGGAGGAATTCTAGCAGAGTTCCTGGAGGAATTATAGCAGAATTCCCAGGAGAATTCTAGCAGAATTCCTGGAGGAATTCTAGCAGAATTCTTGGAGGAATTCTAGCAGAATTCCTGGAGAAACTCTAGCAGAATTCCTGGATGAATTCTAGCAGTATTCCTGGAGGAATTCAAGCAGAATTCCTGGAGGACTTCTAGCAGAATTCCTGGAGGACTTCTAGCAGAATTCCTGGAGGACTTCTAGCAGAATTCCTGAAGGAATTCTAGCAGAATTCCTGGAGGAATTCTAGCAGAATTCCTGGAGGAATTCTAGCAGAATTCATGGAGGAATTCTAGCAGAATTCCTGGAGGAACTCAAGCAGAATTCCTGGAGGAATTCTAGCAGAATTCCTGGAGGAATTCTAGCAGAAATCCTGGAGAAATTCTAGCAGAATTCCTGGAGGAATTCTAGCAGAATTCCTGGAGGAATTCTATCAGAATTCCTGGAGGAATTCCATCAGAATTCCTGGAGAAATTGTAGCAGAATTCCTGGAGGTATTCTAGCAGAATACCTGGAGGAATTCTAGCAGAATTCCTGGAGGAATTCTGGCAGAATTCCTGGAGGAATCCTAGCAGAATTCTTGGAGGAATTCTATCAGAATTCCTGGAGGAATTCCATCAGAATTCCTGGAGGAATTGTAGCAGAATTCCTGGAGGTATTCTAGCAGAATTCCTGGAGGAATTCTAGCAGAATTCATGGAGGAATTCTAGCAGAATTCCTGGAGGAACTCAAGCAGAATTCCTGGAGGAATTCTAGCACAATTCTTGGAGGAATTCTAGCACAATTACTGGAGGAATTCTAGCAGAATTCCTGGAGGAATTCTAGCAGAATTCCTGGAAGAATTCTAGCTGAATTCCTGGAGGAATTCTAGCAGAATTCCTGGAGGAATTCCAGCAGAATTCCTGGAGGAATTCTAGCAGAATTCCTGGAGGAATTCTAGCAGAAATCCTGGAGGAATTCTATCAGAATTCCTGGAGGTTTTCTAGCAGAATTCCTGGAGGAATTCCAGCAGAATTCCTGGAGGAATTCTAGCAGAATTCTTGGAGGAATTCTAGCAGAATTCCTGGAGGAATTCTAGCAGAATTCCTGGAGGAATTCTAGCAGAATTTCTGGAGGAATTCTAGCAGAATTCCTAAAGGAATACTAGCAGAATTCCTGGAGGAATTCTAGCAGAATTCCTGGAGGAATTCTAGCAGAATTCCTGGAGGAATTCTAGCAGAATTCCTGGAGGAATTCTAGCAGAATTCCTGGAGGAATTCTAGCAGAATTCCTGGAGGAATTCTAGCAGAATTCCTGGAGGAATTCTAGCAGAATTCCTGGAGGAATTCTAGCAGAATTCCTGGAGGAATTCTAGCAGAATTCCTGGAGGAATTCTAGCAGAATTCCTGGAGGAATTCTAGCAGAATTCCTGGAGGAATTCTAGCAGAATTCCTGGAGGAATTCTAGCAGAATTCCTGGAGGAATTCTAGCAGAATTCCTGGAGGAATTCTAGCAGAATTCCTGGAGGAATTCTAGCAGAATTCCTGGAGGAATTCTAGCAGAATTCCTGGAGGAATTCTAGCAGAATTCCTGGAGGAATTCTAGCAGAATTCCTGGAGGAATTCTAGCAGAATTCCTGGAGGAATTCTAGCAGAATTCCTGGAGGAATTCTAGCAGAATTCCTGGAGGAATTCTAGCAGAATTCCTGGAGGAATTCTAGCAGAATTCCTGGAGGAATTCTAGCAGAATTCCTGGAGGAATTCTAGCAGAATTCCTGGAGGAATTCTAGCAGAATTCCTGGAGGAATTCTAGCAGAATTCCTGGAGGAATTCTAGCAGAATTCCTGGAGGAATTCTAGCAGAATTCCTGGAGGAATTCTAGCAGAATTCCTGGAGGAATTCTAGCAGAATTCCTGGAGGAATTCTAGCAGAATTCCTGGAGGAATTCTAGCAGAATTCCTGGAGGAATTCTAGCAGAATTCCTGGAGGAATTCTAGCAGAATTCCTGGAGGAATTCTAGCAGAATTCCTGGAGGAATTCTAGCAAAATTCCTGGAGGAATTCTAGCAGAATTCCTGGAGGAATTCTAGCAAAATTCCTGGAGGAATTCTAGCAGAATTCCTGGAGGAATTCTAGCAGAATTCCTGGAGGAATTCTAGCAGAATTCCTGGAGGAATTCTAGCAGAATTCCTGGAGGAATTCTAGCAGAATTCCTGGAGGAATTCTAGCAGAATTCCTGGAGGAATTCTAGCAGAATTCCTGGAGGAATTCTAGCAGAATTCCTGGAGGAATTCTAGCAGAATTCCTGGAGGAATTCTAGCAGAATTCCTGGAGGAATTCTAGCAGAATTCCTGGAGGAATTCTAGCAGAATTCCTGGAGGAATTCTAGCAGAATTCCTGGAGGAATTCTAGCAGAATTCCTGGAGGAATTCTAGCAGAATTCCTGGAGGAATTCTAGCAGAATTCCTGGAGGAGTTCTAGCAGAATTCCTGGAGGAAATCTAGCAGAATTCCTGGAGGAATTCTAGCAGAGTTCCTGGAGGAATTCCAGCAGAATTCCTGGAGGAATGCTAGCAGGATTCCTGGAGGAATTCTAGCAGAACTCCTGGGGGAGTTCTAGCAGAATTCCTGGAGGAATTCTAGCAGAATTCCAGGAGGAATTTTAGCAGAATTCCTGAAGGAATTCTAGCAGAATTCCTGGAGGAACTCTAGCAGAAATCCTGGAGGAATTCTAGCAGAATTCCTGGAGGAATTCCAGCAGAATTCCCAGAGGAATTCCAGCAGAATTCCCGGAGGAATTTTAGCAGAATTCCCGGAGGAACTCAAGCAGAATTCCTGGAGGAATTCTAGCAGAATTCCTGGAGGAATTCTAGAAGAATTCCCAGAGGAATCCTAGCAAAATTCCCAGAGGAATTTCATCAGACTTCCCGGAGGAATTCTATAAAACATTCCAAAACTCTCGAAGGAATTCTAGCAGAATTCCTGAAGAAATGCCGGCAGAATTCCGAGAGGAATCGTAGCATAATTCCCGGAGGAATTTCAGCAGACTTCCATGAGCAATTCTAACAGAATTCCTAGAGGAATTATAGCAGAATTCTGTTCTGCTAGAATTCTACTAGAATTTCTCCTGGAATTTTGCTAGAATTCCACGGGAATTCTGCTAGAATTCCCCGGGAATTCTCCTAGAATTCCTCGGGAATTATGTTAGAATTCCCCGGGAATGCTGCAAGAATTCCTCGGGAATTCTGCTAGAATTCCCCGGGAATTCTGCTAGAATTCCCCGCGAATTCTGCTAGAATTCCCCGGGAATTCTGCTAGAATTTCCCGGGAATTCTGCTAGAATTTCCCGGGAATTCTGCTAGAATTCTCCAGGAATTTTGATAGAATTCTCCGGGAATTCTGCTAGAATTCTCCGGGAATTCTGCTAGAATTCTCCGGGAATTCTGCAAGAATTCCCCGATAATTCTGCAATAATTCCCCGGGAATTCTGCAAGAATTCCCTGGGAATTCTGCAAGAATTCCCCGGGAATTCTGCAAGAATTCCCCGGGAATTCTACTTGAATTCCCCGGGAATTCTGCTAGATCTCCCCGGGAATTCTGCTAGAATTACCCTGGTATTCTGCTAGAATTCCTTGAGAATTCTGCTGGAATTACCCGGAAATTCTGATAGAATTCCCCGGGAATTCTGCTAGAATGTACCGGGAATTCTTCTAGAATTCTCCGGGAATTCTGCTAGAGTTTTCCAGGAATTCTGCTAGAATCCCCGGGAATTCTACTTGAGTTCCCCGGGAATTCTACTTGAATTCCCTGAGAATTCTGCTAGAATTCCCCGGGAATTCTGCCAAAATTACCCGGGAATTCTGATTGAATTCGCCGCGAATTCAGCTAGAATTTTCCAGGAATTCTGCTAGAATTCCCCGGACACTAGAATGCCCCGTGAATTCTGCTAGAATTCCCCGGGAATTCTATTTGAATTCCGCTGGTATTCCGCAAGAATTCCTCTGAAATTCAGCTAGAATTGCTCTGGAATTCTTCTGGAATTATTCTGGGAATTCTTATTATAATTTTGCTAGAATTTCTCAGCTAATTCTGCTGGAATACCTTGGCTTATTATGCTGGAATTCCTCTGCAAGTTGTGCTGGAATTATTCTAGGAATTCCACTAGAATTCCTCTGAAATTTATGTAGGAATTCTTCTACTAAATCTGCTGGAATTTTCGGGGTATTCTGCTAGAATTCCTCTGGAATGCGACTTGAATTCAATTGAAATTCCTCCGGAAATTCTGCTAGAATTCCTCCAAGAATTTTGCTAGAATTCTTCCCGGAATTCTGCTAGAATTCCTCCGGGAATTCTGCCAGATGCTACGGAATTTATGTTAGAATTCTTCCAGAAGTTCTGCTAGAATTCCTCCGGGAATTCTACTGGAATTCCTGTAGATGTTATCGCTGGTTTTCTAAATACCCACCCTAGATGAATCAGTTCAGTTCCATTCTTCAAGCCTGGAAGTCAGATTCCAGCAGACTAAACGACCGGTTGCCAACCATCTCCAGCATCAGCAGAAGCAGCGACAGCAGTACCACCAGTAGTCTCGGGGTCTAATCCCGAACGCAAATAGCACTGCGACTATAAAATGTTAAATAAATACAGCCAAACATAAATTGTGAAGGATTTTTTTTTGTTCGTTGTTGCCTTTGCCCGAGATGCCTTTGCTGATGGAGAGCGAAAAAGGATTGCACATGGCTTGGCGAAGAAAAATGCCTGGACAGCACAGTAGTGCAATACAATCTGCAAGTGGGGCTTTTATTGTTGTTACTTTCTCACTCCTAGATGAGAATGCAAATGTGCTGCTTGCTACTACTGCTGGCTCTGATGCAGCCAAGCGAAGCAATCGTTCACGAACGGACAATCGGGATAATCTGCGAAAGCGGAGATTTTTCTTATCTGTCGACGTAATCGGATGCATTTGTACGGGTTTAACGAGGCGATTCGATGGCAATTTCAGATGCAATTGTAGCTGGACTTATGGGAGATGATTTTTATGATAACTGTCTGTTTGTTAGACACGTAATGTTTGGGCTTAAGCTGGTAAAAAATGACATCTGCAGGCACAATATCAATGAGATTTTTTTTTCTCTGGAGCAGTACATATCCCGAAGTAATCCCTGGTGGAATTCCTGAAGGAATACCTGGAGGAATTTCTGAAGGAATCCCTGAAGGAGTTCCTGAAGGAATCGCTCGAGAAATTCCTGAAAGAATCCCTGGAGGAATTCCTGAAGGAATCCCTGAAGGAGTTCCTGAAGGAATCGGTGGAGGAATTTCTGAAGAAATGCCTGGTGGAATTCCTAAACGAATCTCTGAAGGAATTTCTGAAGGATACCTGGTAGAATTCCTGAAGGAATCCCTGGAGGCATTCCTGAAGGAATCCATGAAGGAATTCCTAAATGAATCACTGGTGGAAATCCTGAAGGAATCCCTTGAGGAATTCTTAAAGGAATCCCTGAAGAAATTCCTGAAGGAATCTCTGAAGGAATTCCTGAAGGAATCCCTGGAGGAATTCCTTAAGGAATCGCTGGGGGAATTCCTGAAGGAATTCCTGGAGGAATTCCTGAAGGAATCCCTGGAGGAATTTCTGAAGGAATCCCTGGAGGAATTTCTGAAGGAAGCCCTGGAGGAATTCCTGAAGGAATCCCTGGAGGAATTCCTGAAGGAATCCCTGGAGGAATTCCTGAAGGAATCCCTGGAGGAATTCCTGAAGGAATCCCTGGAGGAATTCCTGAAGGAATCCCTGGAGGAATTCCTGAAGGAATCCCTGGAGGAATTCCTGAAGGAATCCCTGGAGGAATTCCTGAAGGAATCCCAGGAGGAATTCCTGAAGGAATCCCAGGAGAAATTCCTGAAGGAATCCCAGGAGAAATTCCTGAAGGAATCCCTGGAGGAATACCTGAAGGAATCCCTGGAGGAATTCCTGAAGGAATCCCTGGAGGAATTCCTGAAGGAATCCCTGGAGGAATTCCTGAAGGAATCCCTGGAGCAATTCCTGAAGGAATCCCTGGAGGAATTCCTGAAGGAATCCCTGGAGGAATTCCCGAAGGAATCCCTGGAGGAATTCCTGAAGGAATCCCTGGAGGAATTCCTGAAGGAATCCCTGGAGGAATTCCTGAAGGAATCCCTGGAGGAATTCCTGAAGGAATCCCTGGAGGAATTCCTGAAGGAATCCCTGGAGGAATTCCTGAAGGAATCCCTGGAGGAATTCCTGAAGGAATCCCTGGAGGAATTCCTGAAGGAATCCCTGGAGGAATTCCTGAAGGAATCCCTGGAGGAATTCCTGAAGGAATCCCTGGAGGAATTCCTGAAGGAATCCCTGGAGGAATTCCTGAAGGAATCCCTGGAGGAATTCCTGAAGGAATCCCTGGAGGAATTCCTGAAGGAATCCCTGGAGGAATTCCTGAAGGAATCCCTGGAGGAATTCCTGAAGGAATCCCTGGAGGAATTCCTGAAGGAATCCCTGGAGGAATTCCTATAGGAATCCCGATAGGAATTCCTATAGGAATCCCTGGAGGAATTCCTGAAGGAATCCCTGGAGGAATTCCTGAAGAAATCCCTGGAGCAATTCCTGAAGGAATCCCTGGAGGAATCCCTGAAGGAATCCCTGGAGGAATTCCTGACGCAATCCTTAGAGATATTCCTGAAGGAATTCCTAGAGGAATTCCCTAACGAATCCCTTAAAGAATTTCGGAAGGAATCCCTGGAAGAATAACTGAAGAATTACCTGGAAGAATTCCTGACGGAATTCCTGAAGGAATCCTTGGAGGAATTTCTGAAGGAATCCCTGAAAGTATTTCTGAAGGAATTCCTGGAGGAATATTTGAAGTAATCCCTGCAGGTAGTTCTGAAGGAATCCATGAAGGAATTTCTCAAGGAATTCCTGGATGAAGCCCTGGAGAAATTTCTGAAGGAATTCTTGGAGAAGTTTCTAAATGAATCCCTGGAGGAATTTCTGGAGGAATCCCTGGAGGAATTCCTGAAGGAATCCTTGGTGGAAATCCTGAAGGAATCCCTGGAGGAATTTCTGAAGGAATCCCTGGAATTATTCCTGAAGGAATCGTTGGAGGAATTCCTGAAGGAATCCCTGGAGGAATTCCTGAAGGAATCCCTGGAGGAATTCCTGATGAAATCCCTGGAGCAATTCCTGAAGGAATCTCTGGAGGAATTTCTGAAGGAATCCCTGGAGGAATTTCTGAAGGAATCCCTGGATGAATTTCTGAAGGAATCCCTGGAGGAATTCCTGAAGGAATCCCTGGAGGAATTCCTGAAGGAATCCCTGGAGGAATTCCTGAAGAAATCCCTGGTGGAATTCCTGAAGAAATCCCTGGAGAAATTCCTGAAGGAATCCCTGGAGGAATTCCTGATGCAATCCCTGGAGGAATTCCTGGAGGAATCCATGGAGCAATTCCTGAAGGTATCCCTGGAGGAATTTCTGAAGGAATCCCTGGAGGAATTCCTGAATTAATCCCTGGAGGAATTCCTGAAGGAATCCCTGGAGGAATTCCTGAAGAAATCCCTGGTGGAATTCCTGAAGAAATCCCTGGAGAAATTCCTGAAGGAATCCCTGGAGGAATTCCTGACGCAATCCCTGGAGGAATTCCTGGAGGAATCCATGGAGCAATTCCTAAAGGAATCCCTGGAGGAATTTCTGAAGGAATCCCTGGAGGAATTCCTGAAGGAATCTCTGTTGGAATTCCTGAAGAAACCCTTGTAGGAAATCCTGAAGGAATCCCTGGAGAAATTTCTGAAATAATCTCTGGAGGAATCTCTTTAGGAATACCTGTGGAATCCCTGGAGAAACTCTTAAAGGAATCTCTGGAATTTTTTCTGGATGAATTCCTGAAGGAATTCCCGGTTTAAGCCCTGGAAAAATTCCAGAACGAATCCCTGAAGGAATTCCTAAAGGAATCCCTGGTAGAATCTCTGGGTAAATCCTTGGAGGAATCCTGAAACAATTACTGCATAATGGGAAAAAATAGGTATAAAACGTATATAAATTCCATATCTCTGCTCTGAGTGGATGGATTCTAATGAATTTTTGACACAAACTGCAAAAATCTCTACAGTTTCAGGAAAAGGCGGATGTCATTCGCCACACGATGCTGGAAATCAGTGTATGGGGCCCGTTTTACCCTACTCTTTCTCTTTTTCACCTTTTGTTAAAATTCTGGAGTGCAAAATAAATGATTTACTTAATTTGCGCTTGTGTAAAATTTTTCGCAGTATCGAATGGAGCTGGTTTGGTTCACCGCACGGCCTTGAAAATTGAAATATCTTCAAGTAACCCCGACATCAATAGGTTTTTCAAACATTCACATGCGTCTCCGCCCTGAGTGGAACGCAATCCATAAGAGCAGGACCAACCCTATGTCAAATTGCTGATACTATGGAAGTTTTTACACAAATACGAGTTAAATAAGGCATTTATTTTGCACGCCAGGCGGGAATAGGATTTTTTCAAAAAGGTGTGAGAGAGAGAGAGTGGGGTAAAATGAGCTTAATACACTGACTTTCAGCATCGTGCGGCGAATGACACCGTCCTTATCTGATACTATGTATTGAGATTTTTACAGTTTGTTTCCCACTGTGCACTGGAAGAATTCCTGGAGAAATCCCTTAAGGACAGACTTGTTAGAATCCCAATATGGCCGCCACAATGGCCGACTTTGGCACCTACTCACGATTTTGAGGGCTCAAATCTTTTCGTAAACAAAAGCAGCGCACCTGAGCTTCTTATTTTAAGCTTATTACAAAGTGAGCAAGAACAGAATAATAAAATGCATTGTTGTTTGAAGCTTGCTTCTTGAGATTTGTGCGTCTGAAGTTTTGATGCACTATTGAACCGGGATTTTAAGACGTTTGTCCTTAAGAAAACCATGTGGAAGTTTCAGATGGAAGTCCTGCAGAAATTCCTAAAGGCATCCCTGAAGAAATTCCCGGTTGGATCCCTGGAAGTATTCCTGAATGATTACCTGGAGGAATTCCTGAAGGAATCCCAGGAGAAATTTCTGAAAGAATCCCTAAAGGAATGCTGAAGCAGTCCCTAGAGTAATTCATTTAGGAAACCTTGGAGGAATTCCTTTAAGAAACTCTGGAGGAACTCCTGATGGAATCCCTGGAGAATTTCCTGAAGGAAACCCTGAAAAAATTCTTGAAGCCATCTTTCTGTATTTTTTTCTCAATATATTTTTTTGAAAATTTGATTAGCAAATGCTTTTTAAAACTACCTCAGAAATTGTTTCGCACATCGCAAGACCTCTGCAATTTACTTTAAGGTTTTTTCTTTTCTGGGAATTTTCCCAGAAAATTACTTAAACTATCTTTTAGCAATTATTTAGGGAAGTTTGGGAAGTTTTGGTAACTTCTTCAGAGAATTCTTTAAGCATCTATACGGCACATTCTTTAATTATCACTTAAGTAATGCATTTCGGGATTCCTTCTGCAATATTTTTTTTTAATTCTCCTTTGCTTCCTTTCCTGGAAATTCTTTGTTAATTCATTTGGGAATTGAGTAGGAAAATATGGAACCAAAATTTTGGAAGTTAATGCGACAAATTTCCTATGATTATTTTTCGAATTATTTTGAATTATTTCGAAATTTCCTTGTAGGTTTTCTTTATTATTTACTTCAAGTAATTTCAATGAAATTCATCCATTTTTTCAATTTACTTCGATAATTCCTTTAGAAATTCGATTGGTTACTATGTTTCAATCCCCTTAGCACTTTAGGGAAGAATTCAGCCATTTGTTTTTAAGGTACCCACTGCAACTTCGTTAGAAATGCTTTCAGAATTTTCTTTGAAAATTTTTAAAGCAATTCCTACATGATTTCTTCAGTGATTTCCTTTTAGCCACTAATATTTTTGGTAAGTGCTTTGGTAATAACTTTGATTTTTTTTTTTCAAATAACCATATTGACATTCCTTCAGTAGATTTTTCAAAAACTCCGTAGTCATTTCATTCGAAACTTCCGAGACATTTTTGCCTTCCTCGTACACTACCCAAGTAACCATGAAGCTCTAAATGCAGCTGTAATTCCACTTTTTAGCGATTTATATAGTATGTGATTTAAAGTTGTTCTGCTATATAGACAACATTAATGTAGTATTAAAGTCGAAAGTGGCGCTACTATTGTGGATATAAAGCTTCCCAAACAAGCTTTTCTTTAGCAACTGCTAAAGTGTATGTAATGCTTGTGCCGTAAAGAAGTCTTTAATGAATCATAGCTAATGCAATGAAGTCTTACAAAATTTACATTTAAGGCATCAATGCCGTATAACAAAGCAGATATAATGTTAAATTTATATGATTGAAAAACTGAACATCGTCAGTGTAAAATAAAAAAAAACGCCGTCTAAAAATAGATTGCTACATTTGGACTCACTTTTTATTTTCTAACCTTGCTTTTCTCCTACTGACCGACCGACCCAGCTTCCTTGATACTTTGAGATATGGTGATTCTAGTATTTTTTTCCTGTGTTGGGATTCGAACCTAGAATGTTGACCTTGATAAATGCCGGACGCGCTGACCGAGTGTACCACGGATGCTACGTGTTTCAGCCACGCCAAACACATAATAATAACCAGTGTAAATTTAGCTCATGCCACTCGTCGTCCTCGCCTTTGCGCTTTCTGCAGCTGTCAAATGTTTTGCTGAAACGTTTTCATTCCATCTGCGCCTACGGACTGCTTTGTTGTGTTTATTTGTGAGAATCGGATTCGATCAGTAAATCCACAAAAGTAAGTTCTCCAGCACATTTTACGAAATCAGTAATATATAAACCATAAATTTATTCACAGAAATGCCGCCGAAAGCTAAATACCCCAAGAAAAAGGCCACGGCTCCAACAAAACAAGAAAAGCTTCCTTCAGACGAAGTTAAAAACAAAGCCGCCGCTGGGCGCCGGAAGACCGGTGGCTCCGAGCCGAAAAAGCATCTCCATCCTCTCAAACCACAGAATGCTGAGAGCAATGTTGGTGTCCAGTCAAATGCGGCTAAACTATTTGCTGCAATTGCAGCAAAACAGTGCACTGTCGTCAAGACTGCCATCGAGAGTAAGGAAACCAGAGAATACGATTCCGGATCGGAGCACTCTACGATCACTTCAGACCCTGCTCCAAACCAACTGAATGAGTGCAAAGCCATGCTCCTCAAACCGGAACCTGCGGATGATCCGACGGACATTCTCTCATCTGTAAGCAGCAGCAACAGCTTGAGTGTGAACATTCAATTTGCCGACATTATGAAGAAGCTGGAAAGTATCGAGAACAACGTGCAAGAAATGGGGAAGCATCAGGCGAAGTGTTTGATTCTTGGTGCACAAGCAAATGCGAAAATTGATTACCTTTTGTCCGAGAAGGCAAAGCAGCCAACAGTGAATGTAGCAGCTAAACCGCAGGAGTCGCTACTAGTCCCGGTTAACAGTTTGACCGACTTGGAGAATGCTGAAAAGCGATGTGAGGACGACAGTTACGTCGAAAGTGTTATTCGTGAAATGGGACAAATGCATGGCAAAAATCGATTCAAAACCCGAGGCGGGACTGTCTGTCTCCAGATAATCGATCACTTTGTCGATCGCAGCTTCTTCCGTCAGTGTTCGTGGACCGGGATTAGCAAAACTTTTGACGAGAATCAAAAACTGGTGGAGAAAATTGCTTTCTCGAAGTACGAAAAGTTCATCAATCTGTTTTACAGAGTTATCCGTAATGCAGATGAGGACTTCACCAAGGAAGAATGCAATAAGTTCTTCAAACAGTGTCTGAGGAATTCTAAGCAACGTGTTGGTGAGCAGATGCTAAGATTGCCGGCTGCCAGAAATAGGACAAAAAGGATTCCCGTTGATTCAAACGACTACGCCGAAGATGAAGATGACTCCGAAGATAGACAGGCAGAAGGATCTAACATCGAGTACATCGAGGAAATCGTCGAACACGATCATGATCCAAAAAGACATGTTGATGATTCAAACGACATGATTGTTGATGAGACCGTTTTTACTGCAGATATTTGAAACGTTTTATTTTGTTCTTCAAAATACAGAGAAAAACATTGTTTCAGAAGGAAACGCGTAATATGAATTGTCTGAATTTGAATTCTTGCAAATAAATAAGCGAAGAAGGAAAACTAGTTTAACTAATTCATTGAAAGAAATTGAAACAAATACAATACAATCGTGACCATAGGAAAAGATTACCGTTTTCGCACTGCAGGTCGAGAGAGAAGACATCTTGCGGTCCGCTTTCAGACAAATAATTTTATAAGGGGGGGGGGGGTGGTTTCAAGCTGGTTATTGTTTCCGAACTATTTGGATTATGTGAAGTTTCGCCTTAGGAAATGCTCATAAATTACGTCACAAAAAATGTTAGTTTTAAAGGTTTTGCCATTCCACTTTTTCCACTTCGCTGAATCTCACCCCGTTCCTTTTTAAAGCATGACGCAATTTATGGACGCTCCCTTAATAAATACGGATATTAAGCTTAGTATTGTGAAAGGACGTTCGATGGGAGTTTTGGCATGGTAAGTGCAGCAGGACCATTCGTTATTAGAAAATTCTTTCGGAAAATGCTTTAGAAGAAACAAAAATATATTTTGCATATGAGATCATGATTTTTTTAACAGTTGTATCATGGCTGTAGTATACATGCCACTAAATGCCTAACTTGAGGTCGCTCTACTTGTGATTCTACCTCATCTCGATGTCTGATGGAAGTGTATGAACTAATGGAATGAACACAGTGCTATCAGCCATAACGACAACTACAAGTTTACAAAAAATGCTGCTTATAGGATAAAGCTTTCGGTTTTGAAAAGTTAAACTTTCATTAGTTTGATATACGTGGATACAATTAGAAGTTAAAGGATCTTCAAATAGATGAGACAACCGACTTGTCATTTTGTGTCCATATATACCAGAGGAATCAGCAAAATCCATAGCGATTATTTCATCATTTTTAGACAAAAACCATCTATCTGCTAAGGTTGATCGTAGCGTAAAATTTGGGTTTATCGAGATTCTTAGGTACATAGACTCGTGGTTTTTAGATGGTTCTTTAAGCAAAGGATAAATCTCATTATCTGAAGGCTTCACTGTACAATGGTTATCTCTCTCTGTCATTCGATTAATTATTTGTGGTAACGGATGATTTCCTGATCTGACCTGCTTTTTAATTTGGTATAAATGATTTTCAAATGGGTATGTTGAAATGGATGGTAAGGGACCTTTTGATTCGACTTCTTCGACAATGTGTGATAAATTATGAATGTTACTTGTTACCGATCCAAACAGCTTATGATATTTTGCAATAAACTCAATAAAAAGCATCTTTGCCACTGGTAGGTATTTTTGGTAGTATTTAGTAGAACAAATTGTGACTGCACAAAACAATCTAACAAAATTGATGTAATGCTCGTCGTTCAAGAACTTTTTCAAAACCACTATACCAATGTAATTCAAAAATGAACCGAACTCTGATGCCTTCCAATGATTGACATAGTCCATTCCTCGTACCGAACGGTGTATTTCCATGGGCAACTTAATCAGTTTTAATACATCTGAAATATTGTCGACTGTTGATTTCGACCATTTAGTGAGATTGTTATGACCATCTCGATATGCTAAAAGCAGCCTTTTCATTACTCCAAGGTGGAGCAAATGCAACGAATCAGACACAATGAAATCCTCAATCATGTTAATAGGTAATTTTAGAAAGGGTGTTTCAACGGGAGTTCTAACAATTTTCCCATCCCGGCGGATTTTGTATTCCTGATGATGCTTGCCGTAGACTTTTTTGCGAAAATCGTGATCCGTCCTACTATCAGCAGTCGTATGGGGGAAAACAGTTGTACGAAACTCTTTCGAATATTCACCTAAAGTACAACACTTTAGACAACCGTTCATTGAATTGAAGTTGACAACGCCTGTAATAGAAACACCCAATAAGAATATTTATTTAGTAATTTTTAACAAAATATGTAGGTACCTTTTACAAATGCCCTCGCAGGAGCATCGCATATAACGGAACGAATATTGACGGTAAGCTTATGGTTGTTCAGAATTAGACCATTTTCCATGATAGGTAGGATCTCCTCGACAAATGGAGTAAGGAATTCCTCAACCTTTTTCGGTTTATTATTACCAAAGAAAATTCCGGCAATCATAGGTGGTATTTCTGGTCTTTCAAATACATTAAACAGTATTGGCCACACTTGCGCAGTCCCATTTTTAAACAACGGGAGACCATCGATGTTAATATTGATCGATGCTGTACATAATTCCGTAATGTTCCCATAGTACAAGCGCAAGCAGTGTTCTGTAAAATGGAGAAAAATGTAAATATTTTACAGAAAATTAATCATTCTAGATTTACTTTACCTATACTATGATGCCAGTAAGAACCACCTTCGATCTTGTGGATTTCCGGCTTGCTACGAGGTGTTCTCAGGAGTCGTCTTGGATCAGTCGGCAGCTGAGCATGTCCTTCGCTTAACTTTTGAAGCAAAGGCTTCAAAGCTTGATGAGAAATCCTGTACTCTAAGCTCCAATTTCTCAAAAACGTTCCAAGATCCTGGTCTTTGCATCCTTGGGCACGAAGTTCTGAGATAGTTTCAAGGCACTGACGTAGTGTTTCATTCTCCCTTGCAGTTTCCGGATGTTCTGCGCTTAATTGAATCAACTGTTCGCAGGTTGCAAGATCGATTCCGTGAAATTCTGGAGCTTGACTGATTCCGTCGAGTAACGATTCCGGCATATACTCGTTTTGGTTGGAAGTTGGCGGAAAAAGTTTTGAACTTAACGATTGTATGTTGTCGGGTGTCTGCCGTTTAATCTTAATTTTGTGCACAGTTTGTCTGTTTCTAGCATTTGTTCCCGGTATTATAGAACGATACTTAAACACTTTTCTTCGAAAAGTTCCACTTTTTAAAAAAGTTTCAAATTTTTCTCCGGACTGAGACATTTTGTTTACAAACAAGCAGCTATGAACGAAAACAACTAGAAACGATGCAAGCTTTAGTAATGGTGTGTATAGAGCAATATATGCTTGCATTATTTTATGCTATGAAGCTTTTAGCTAGATAATGCAATGCAGCATTAACCAATGACCATATAGAACTAAACTGAACTGTCAAAATTCTTTAACGCTTCAGTGCATTCAATATGTAGGTATAATGCTTCATTGCTTTGGAATTGCTAAATAGAAGCTACTTTGCATTAGATATACTGAAAAACGGTTGAATTAGGGTAATGATATAATGCTTGTGGTTACTTGGGTAAGTGTACTGGAAAGGCTATATGTTCACTCCAAAAATGACTTTTCGATAGAAGGCCCGGAGGGTCGAGTCACATATACCAATCAACTCAGCTCGATGAATTGAGGTGATGTCTGTGTGTATGTATGTGTGTGTGTATGTATGTGTGTATGTGTGTGTACAAAAAAACTCACATCACTTTTTGGCAGTAAACCTCAACCGATTTCAATAACCGACGGTTCATTCGACGCGGAATCTGGTCCCATTGTTTCCTATTGAAAATGGTTTGGATCGGTCCAGCCGTTCCGGAGATATGGCCATTTAGGTGTTCCGGAACGGTTCCCCAGGAAGGGACCAGATATGAAAATGCATCAAACCTATGCATGCGACACATCAAACCACGGCATTTTCGATAACCTGATGAGCGGTAAGCAGAAAAATAGTCTCAGACCATATCTGAACCGGTAGTGTTCTCGAACCGGTTCTGGACGTCCCGCTGGAAGTGGCCAAATATACAATTGTACCAAACCCATGCAAGCGACACATCAAACCACGGCATTTTAGATGACCTGATGGACAATAGGCAGGAAAATTATCTCAGACCATATCTGAACCGGTAGTGTTCCGGAACCGGTTCTAGGCGTCCCGCTGGAAGTGGCCAAATATACAATTGAACCAAACCCATGCATGCGGCACATCAAACCACGGCATTTTCGATGACCTGATGGACAATGAGAAGGAAAACCATCTCAGACCATATCTGAACCGGTAGTGTTCCGGAACCCGTTCCGGGGTTCCCGCCGAAGTGGATAAATCTGAAAGAGAAACAAACCCGTACATGCGTCACATCAAATAGCGGCTTTTTAGATTACCTAATGAACGGCCAGCAAGTGTTTCGGAATCGGTTTTGAGTGGCCGGAAGAGGCCAAATGTAAAAGTAAACCGAATCCAGTCATGTGACACATCAAATCGTGGCTTTTGCGATAACCTGATGAACAGTTAGCTAGAAAATAACCTTACGTCACACTAAAGACAACTGATAGTGTTTCGGAATTGGTTCCGAGAGTCCTGTCGAAATTGTCAAACCCTGCATGTGACACTTTCAATTTGCAGCGTTTTTGGTTAACCGATGAGCAGTTAACAAGACAATAATCAGATCCGGGTAGTAAAATGTAAAATTTAACCAAACCCATGGATGCGGTACATCAAATCACGACCAGTCTTGTAAACATTCGACACTTTTTACTACCTTCATTTCGTTGCCGCAGTCGGGTGTCAGTCGGCTTTGTTACATTCGTGCGCTATCGTTACCTCTTACCTACACACAACACGAGCAGTAGAACGAAGATCAATAAATATAAGAAAGGGTCAAATCAATGTCATCTGACACGATTACATGTGTCTAATTCTAGCTTTACGCATAGATTTTCAGCCAATTCCGATTATGAATGTTAATATTAGTTTATTATTGCATGTTGCATTGAATACGACACACAGATGGGCAACATAGCTCTTATTATAGAAGAAGACAGGAATAACAAAAGCCAAACCGTCTCCCGAAGCCGCTATCGTGGTGAAGTGCATTCGTTTGACATTTTTGTTTCGAACAGTAGTTTGATTGCTTGTGTTGCGAATGTCGGAGGCAAAGGAGGCCGAATATTGACGAAAAGGTTCAAATGACTGTGATTGTGACCTGATGGAAAAATAGGGTCAGACCACATTAGATTCCCGGTAGTGTTGCGGGTTCAGCTGTGGCTTCGAAAGTGGTTAGAAGTAAAAGTGAAGCAAACCTGTTCATGCGATATATCAAATCGCGGTGATTAGGTAAAGGTGAATAAATAGCAATAAAATATTCTCAGACCATAATTGGGACAACCGGTAGTGTCATGGTCTATGACTCATGGAATCAGATCCGGCTATCCCACCGAAAATTATCAAATATAAAAATGAACCAAACCCATACATACGACACATCAGATCGCAGATTTTTTGATAATCTAATGAACGGTTAGCAAGAAAATAGCCTTAGATCACATTAGAGACTAGCTGTTGTGTAGCAGAACCAACGTTTATGTGGAAAATTAAATCGTGGCTTTGTTTAATGGCCTGATAAACATAAGGTATGAACAACAGTGACGAATAGGTCTAAGTTCTCATATATGAGAACAAAATATAGTCAAAACTAAAGCGATCTCATCAAATCGTACCATTACAGATTCCTAAGGTGTAAATTTATAGCAGGATGGGTCAACGTTGAATGGAAAAATAAGAATTTGATCGCATCAACAGAAGATGGTGGCTGTTTTAAGGAATTTTGAGCTCTAAAACTATGTAAAATAAGTGTATTTGGTATGGGAAATATGTTCGGTGTCCACCAGAGTATCCAAGATAGTTGTCTAAAGTCCAAGATAATGGCCCAGTATTCAAGTTAGTGCCTATTTTATAGGATTTTTAATTCTTGCATTATGGGCATATTTTGTATGAAAATATGTCCCGAATTCAAAATTTGTAATCAGAAAACCCAAGCTGTGCGCTGTTTCACAAGGTCTGCAATATGACTATAGTTTGAATGGGGAAGAATGCCGGTCTTCGTCCAAAACTGGTAACCAGAAAATCATAAACGACATGCCAAAATTCAATACGGCGACTATTTTATGTAATTTTAGGTGCAGAGTCCAAAAATGAATACCAGAACATCCAAGATGGTGTCTCAATGTTCAAGTTAGTTTAGTTGGGGTAGATATCCGGAGTCATGAAATGATGACCGAAAAATCTAAAATGACGTTTCAAAAGTTTGTGGCTTCATGACACTTGTTTGGTTTGAGTTTTGGATCGTTGTCTTATATTTTCTGAATATTGGATGTTATGTGAATATAAAATGTATCCATATTGAGTAGATTTAGCAAGCAGTTTTCGTTTCGTTTTGTATTTATGTCAATGGCATCAACATGTCGCTCGAGTTTTGTTAAAAGGATATTTTAAAGCACGAGAAAGGCACCATCACCGCTAGGTGAATTAATTAGGGTTTTTTAAATTTATTTTAGTGATTTCTTTGCAAATTTTGTCGGCAATTTATTTTAAACTTACGTCTCTTAGTAATTAAAAATTTTAAACATTAAGTTTTTGAATATTTTGAAAACTGATTGAAAAAAATAACAATAAAAAAGCCGAAAGAAATCTTTAAATAATTTCCGAAGAAAATCCTGATATTAGATTTAAGGTTAATTTAGTTCAAATAGGTTTAGATGCAAGTTTACTGTGATAACTATCTGTGATACACGTTTAGCTTAAGAATTCAATGCTAATGTATACATTTTATTATAAGGAACTAAGAAAATTATATGTTTTATGTATGTTTTGTTAAATAGACGTCGGATGTAATCGATCGTCGCCTACTCAATGCAAAGATGTCAACTACTCTTCCTTCTTCTTATTAATTCTCATTCTTCTCTATCATCTATCCATTTATCGACAGTATGCAGATCTGTCATTGCATTGCCGGCAGTGCTGGCAGCAACGGATATATGACATTTGGTCGAAAGACATTTAGTCGAATGACGTTTGGTCGAATGACATTTGGTCGAAAGTACATTTGGTCGAACGGACATTTGGTCGAATGGACATTTGATCGAAAGCTATTTTTTGGAAAAAGAAGCATATGACATTTAGTCGAATGGACAATTCGCCGAATGGACATCTAGTTGAAAGGCACTAACTGATGAAAAGAGATATGAGTGGAAAATAATATTATGGATTTCGGTATCATAATTATTTATATGTTATTGAACAAGCAAGCCTCGTTGAATAATGTAGCCGTTCGCATACTTCTCATGAGACTTAATTGAAGCACGATGGCTTATGCGCCACTCTCTAAGAGAGACCACCGCTCGTGTTTGATTTGCCCGACTCTATTAGAGACTTTTATCTCAGAGGATAAGTTGAACGGCTCACGGAAAATAGGCATAATTTCTATGAAACTAAAACCCAATCTAAAACTTCATCAAAATGGTACTAAATCTTAAGCAAAGCAGAAAAAAACAACTAATTAAATGGAACAAACATAATAACAAAGTGAGTAATTTTATTAAAAGAAGTCAAACGTACAAGAAAATAATCTAAATTCATTTACTTAAACTCAATAAAAACATTCATTCGGGTTGGATTAATTAACAAAACGTACGGAAAGAAAGTTTCATGGCCATGAAAGATAAAAACATACCTGCGCAGGATTTTACTCGATAACGGCGACGATGCAGCTCGGTGACTCGATGATGTCGACGCCTGAAGCTTGGAGATGGCGACAACTGGCGTATTCGTGCTGGGTTTTGACGCGTAGTCACGACGAGGAGACCCGTGTGCGATATGGCCGATCAACGTTGCGGAGGGAGTGGCGGCTGGACGGAAGCTTCCGGTTTTACGATGATCGAGAGTGTCAGGCGAATGCCGTTAGATTCCCGGGATGGTCTTCACCAGTCCATAAAAGAGTAAACAGAGCCCAGCGACCCGGCTTCGCGTACTAATATTCCTACTAGGCCGAGCGGGGAATGCTACTACTTCTATTTCCTGGATTTGGACCAGATTCGTGGCGTGCAGTTGGCGACACGCTGCAACGAACCGACTCTCGTTCTCCGGTCCACGGGGAGTAACGTACCGGACCTTACCTTCGGCAATTGACGACCGACGGGAGAATTCGCTGCTTGGATGGTCTAGCGATTACACTCGCGCCTCCGTTTAGCTACCTACTCGAGGCGGGCCTTCGCTGGGCACACGGGTCGCAAATATCCAAAACGGAAATGGCGGTTCAGTCCACCAATGGTTCCCCAATTCTGCGATGACGATCGCCGAACGCAATTTACGAAAAACCAGCCGTACGAAAAAAGCGCAGCGCGCTTTTTTCGTATTGGTACAAACAACAAAATTGAACGGAATACGCGGATCTCAACGGACCTCAGTCCACTATAACTTGTAACTCAAAGTTATTCAAACAAACCGACTCAAGAAATAAACTAAAAAACTGAACTTTACTTCAAAGTCTTAATCCGCGCACTTCTGCTCTCCAGCCGATTTAGCAGCGAAATGCCAGAGTCGAAGTTGCGCTTCGTACAAGAAACTATGCCTCTTCTCATAAAACAAATCCAATTCAATTCTTCGACTATTATCTAAAATTGCGCCAACAAATTTCAGATGGCCGCGAAGAATATTCCGCGCCATCAAAATATCTTATTAGCTACTTACTCATATACGCGTTACATAACTTAGTCAGGACGCAAACCATACACGAACGATATCCTCAAATGTTCAAATTCAAAGTTAAAGAAATTCCAATTGGATTTTACTTAAAAAGATAAAAACGTCAAAAGCTACAAATTAACTAAAATAATCATGAAAACTAATAATGAAATAAAAAAAAAACAAATTCTAAAATCAAAATCGAAATATTCAAAAAAATAACAATTTAATCTAAAGGAATTCAAACATTATTTTACTTAAATAGAATAAAAACGTCAAAACGTTACAATAAATGTGCGACTCGTGCTGAAAAAAATCATCATTTTGCAACTTGTTACATAAATAACCATTTTGGCTCGCATTCAGTTCATATGCAACACTGCGTCAAAGAATAGCCTATGTTTACGGACAATCGTCTTGAAATCCCACTTCAACAGTGCATTTTATAATGCTGTTTTTGCTCACTTATAATAAGCTTGAAACAAGAAGATGAGGTGCGCTGGTTTTGTTTACGAAGAGATTTGTACGCTCGAAGTCGCGAGTAAGTGCCAAAGTCGGCCATTGTGGCGGCCATTTTGGGATCCTAACCAATCTGTCCTTAAAAAAAGGAAAAATATCCGATGAAAAAGTCTGCAGCTATAACATCCAAATATCAAACGGAAGAACAGCTTGTATTCAAAAGGAGAAATTGCTTCTGAAACATTCAGTAGTTTGTACAGGAAAACGCAAAGAAATCAATAAACGTTAAAGAACAGCCTATGTTTCAAAGAAGGAAAAATTCATGATAAAAAGACAGCAGCCATAACATTCAAACATAGTACAAATACGAATTTTGAAAGAACAGTCTATGTTCAAAAGAAGGAAAAATCATAGATGAAAAAATCATAACCATAATGTCCACTCTTCACAGCAGCATATGTTGAAAAGAAGGAAAAATATTTGATGGAAAAGCCAGTATGTTATACACAAAATCGCAATGAAATGGTAAAACTGGAAAGAAGAGCCGAAACCTACACTGCACTACAATGTTTGCTTTTTTATGTTTGATATAATTAACCCTAATAGGGATACCTTCGTGGCCTCAGTTTCGTCACCTCGCTGAGTGTGTTCCATCAAAGAAGAGCTCTGAAAGGCGCCTTGGGTCCAATGGACCCCAGGTACCCCTTTTAGGGTTAAACACGATTAAATTGCTATACGACTTAACGTCCATTCGACCAACCTACTTTAAACCGAATAAGTTCAGCAACATAAAAATTATGATACCGAAATCTATAAAATTATTTTCCATTCAAAACTCTTCATCAGTTAGTGCCTTTCGACCAAATGTCCATTCGACGAATTATTCATTCGACTAAATATCATATGCTTCTTCTTCCAAAAAATGGGTTTCGACCAAATGTTCATTCGACCAAACGTCATTCGACCAAATGTCATTCGACCAAATGTCCTAAAGCCGGCAGCAACAGCTATACTTATAACTAGGTTAATAACTAAACGTTGGCATGTAAATCTTTCGAAAGAATTACTGGAGAAGCTTTTAAAAGAATAGCATCACCAATAGACTGCTCCAAAAAAAATCTATGTTTGAAAAGCCAAGGTGTTCAACCTTTAAATGAAAAATATGCTTTTTGTAGAACATTTCGATTTTCAAAGAATAAACAACATTTAGGGATCCACCACGGCAATTTTTGAAAAAAAAACTTTTTTTTTCAAAAAAACTTTCAAAAAATATTTTTGTTATATTTTTTTAACTTCTGATTTTCTTTCAATATATTTGTTTATTTCTATGAATCTCTAGGCATTCTTGATTTTGGTTTCTAAAATTTTGTTTTCATATTGACGGAAGAGCCTTTTGTTGTGCAGATAAGAGGCCTATTTTTTTTTTTGGAAATTTGTCACCAAAATTGGCCTGACAAATACATATACTGTTTTTTATTTATTAGAAAATCATGAAAACTTTCCTAGAAATCCATAGAAATACACAAAAATGTTGAAAAATAAAAGAGAATATGAAAAAATATAACGAACATATGATATTTTTGATGATTTTCTTGAAAATGGGAAATTATTAAAAAACCGTCCTGGCAGATTTATTGATTTCTAAGAATATTGAAATATTCTACAAAAATGATACAAAAATATATATGTTTCGTTTTCTGGGTTGAGTACCTTCATTTTTAGAGCATAATTTTTTGGAGACCTTTAAAACCAAAGGGATTAGCAGAATAATGCTGAAAGATATCTCAAAAAACGTCAAGCGAGTCGCCTGTTCAATTCTCAAAGGCGTCGCTGAATTCCAAATAGATAGCCGAATAGCTTATAAACAAGTGAGTTATGATGAAAAAATCAGCTTGAATTACCAAATGCATTGCCAATTGAATTTCCATTTAAACTACTAAAAGAATTTCGAAAGGAATTCCTATGGAAATTCTAAACCCGTTGCCTGAAGAATGTCCGAAATTATTATCAAAGATATTTTCAGTAAATTTTCTATACGGTCGGTTTGAAGATCCTGAAAATTCAGGAAGACATTTCTGAATGAGGTTTAAGTACCAGAATTTATTCTGAATATAATTCAAAAAAAGTATGATTCCAACCAAATTAATTCACAATGTAATTTTAATTGGAATTGCCAAAAAAAAATGACGAAATGTTTTCGCAAATTTTTTGCGAAATAAAAAAAAGTATATACAGTTAAGTTAACACCTGTTGTTTTTAGAATCATCGTTTGATACATTTAAGATGTTATCGAGTTCAGGTGGATCAAAAATTTACTATAATTCTAGGAGGATTTGTAGTTTCTACATGGTATCGTATGAGCAAGTATTCTTTTTTTTCGAAGTGGTCATCATCTACAAAATAAAAACATGAACTACTTACACCAAAAGCACACGGGGATTATCCTTGCCCGGGCTTTGAGAAAGGCTGAAAAGAGAGAAAAAACACATTTTTAAGCATTTTTCGAATTCACCAAATAGGTCAGTTCACTTCTATAGCTATGGGAATACTTTTCGAGGCAATAATCGACAATCATAGTCCACTAACGAATCAATTGATTCTGTATCTGTTGAGGAATAAAAAATCGTGAAAACAAACTCATCACCCATGCGCGAGTTCCCCAGAATCTCCCATGGTGAGGAAAAATCATTAAAATTTCACGCTCGTTCAACCTTTAAGCTTTTCCAACATTTAACCATACTCACATACACGCCCCGTTTGTTGATGTTGATGGTCTCTCATCCGGGGCTGTATTTGCGTTGCACTTTCCGAACAACTGCACTGTGTGTGCACCTACCTATGTTTGTGCCACACGCGGCGTGAATTCGGTGCAATAATATTGAAACAAAGAATAATAACCGTAACGAAGCGAAAACTATTTGCTATTTCCGCGAATATGAAACCACATCAGTGGAAGAGTGGAAAAATAAACGAACTCCTCCGGACTCCTCGAGCCCCTCAATCCATCACCCACCACATCCAAACCCATTTCGTTTGCTTTTATTTTGCTGATCCGTTCCGTTTCGTGTCCCAGTAGTGCGGTTTCAGAACTGTCGAGGCGAAATATGCGCAATTATTCCGGTTTTAAACGAGTGAGTGGTGGGGAGAATCGGGATAAATTATAATCCCAAAGGAATACCTTCATGAATTCCTACAGAAATTTCTCCAGGGATTTCTTCTAGCATTCCTTCAGGATTCATTCAGGAATTTTGGCAGGGATTGGTTCGGGAATTCTTCCAGAGATTTCCATAGGAATTCCACCAGAAATTCCTACAGGAATTCCTCCAGGAATTCCTTCAGGAATTCCCCCTGGGATTCCTTCAGGAATTCCTCCAGGGATTCCTTCAGGAATTCCTTAAGGATTCCATCAGGAATTCCTCCAGGGATTCCTTCAAGGATTCCTTCAGGAATTCCTCCAGGGATTCCTTCAAGAATTCCTCCAGGAATTCCTTCAGGAATTCCTCCAGGGATTCCTTCAGGAATTCTCTCAGGGATTCCTTCAGGAATTCCTCCTGGGATTCCTTCAGGAATTCCTCCTGGGATTCCTTCAGGAATTCCTCCTGGGATTCCTTCAGGAATTCCTCCTGGGATTCCTTCAGGAATTCCACCTGGGATTCCTTCAGGAATTCCACCTGGGATTCCTTCAGGAATTCCTCCTGGGATTCCTTCAGGAATTCCTCCTGGGATTCCTTCAGGAATTCCCACTGGGATTCCTTCAGGAATTCCTCCAGGGATTCCTTCAGGAATTCCTTCAGGGATTCCATCAGGAATTCCTCCAGGGATTCTTTCAGGGATTCCTTCAGGAATTCCTCCAGGGATTCCTTCAGGAATTCCTCCAGGGATTCCTTCAGGAATTCCTCCAGGGATTCCTTCAGGAATTCCTCCAGGGATTCCTTCAGGAATTCCTCCAGGGATTCCTTCAGGAATTCCTCCAGGGATTCCTTCAGGAATTCCTGCAGGGATTCCTTCAGGAATTCCTCCAGGGATTCCTTCAGGAATTCCTCCAGGGATTCCTTCAGGAATTCCTCCAAGGATTCCTTCAGGAATTCCTCCAGGGATTCCTTCAGGAATTCCTCCAGGGGTTCCTTCAGGAATTCCTCCAGGGATTCCTTCAGGAATTCCTCCAGGGATTCCTTCAGGAATTCCTCCTGAGATTCCTTAAGGAACTCCTCCAGGGATTCCTTCAGGAATTCCTCCAGGGATTCCTTCAGGAATTCCTCCAGGGATTCCTTCAGAAATTCCTCCAGGGATTCCTTCAGGAATTCCTCCAGGGATTCCTTCAGGAATTCCTCCAGGGATTCCTTCAGGAATTCCTCCAGGGATTCCTTCAGGAATTCCTCCAGGGATTCCTTCAGGAATTCCTCCAGGGATTCCTTCAGGAATTCCTTCAGGGATTCCTTCAGGAATTCCTCCAGGGATTCCTCAAGGAATTCCTCCAGGAATTCCTTCAGGGATTCCTTCAGGGATTCCTTCAGGGATTCCTTCAGGATTCCTTCAGGAATTACTCCAGGGATTCCTTCAGGAATTACTCCAGGGATTCCTTCAGGAATTACTCCAGGGATTCCTTCAGGAATTCCTCTAGAGATTCCTTCAGGAATTCCACCAGGGATTCCTCCAGGAATTCCTCCAGGGATTCCTTAAGGAATTCCTCCTGAGATTCATTCAGGAATTCCTCCAGGGATTCCTTCAGGAGTTCCTCCAGGAATTCCTTCAGGAGTTCCTCCAGGGATTCCTTCAGGAATTCCTCCAGGGATTCCTTCAGGAATTCCTCCAGGGATTCCTTCAGGAATTCCTCCAGGGATTCCTTCAGGAATTCCTCCAGGGATTCCTTCAGGAATTCCTCCAGGGATTCCTTCAGGAATTCCTCCAGGGATTCCTTCAGGAATTCCTCCAGGGATTCCTTCAGGAATTCCTCCAGGGATTCCTTCAGGAATTCCTCCAGGGATTCCTTCAGGAATTCCTCCAGGGATTCCTTCAGGAATTCCTCCAGGGATTCCTTCAGGAATTCCTCCAGGGATTCCTTCAGGAATTCCTCCAGGGATTCCTTCAGGAATTCCTCCAGGGATTCCTTCAGGAATTCCTCCAGGGATTCCTTCAGGAATTCCTCCAGGGATTCCTTCAGGAATTCCTCCAGGGATTCCTTCAGGAATTCCTCCAGGGATTCCTTCAGGATTTCCTCCAGGGATTCCTTCAGGAATTCCTCCAGGGATTCCTTCAGGAATTCCTCCAGGGATTCCTTCAGGAATTCCTCCAGGGATTTCTTCAGGAATTCCTCCAGGGATTCCTTCAGGAATTTCTCCAGGGATTCCTTCAGGAATTTCTCCAGGGATTCCTTCAGGAATTTCTCCTGGGATTCCTTCAGGAATTCTTCCAAGGATTTCTTCTGGAATTCCTCCAGGGATTTCTTCAGGAATTCCTCCAGGGATTCTTTAAGGAATTCCTTCAGGGATTCCTTCAGGAATTCCATCAGGGATTCCTTCAGGAATTCCATCAGGGATTCCTTCAGGAATTCCTCCACGGATTCCTTCAATAATTCTTCCAGGGATTCCTTCGGGAATTCCTCCAGGGATTCCTTCGGGAATTCCTCCAGGGATTCCTTCGGGAATTCCTCCAGGGATTCGTTCAGGAATTCCTCCAGGGATTCCTTCAGGAATTCTTCCAAGGATTTCTTCTGGAATTCCTCCAGGGATTTCTTCAGGAATTCCTCCAGGGATTCCTTCAGGAATTCCTCCAGGGATTACTTCAGGAATTCCTCCAGGGATTCCTTCAGGAATTCCTCCAGGGATTCCTTCAGGAATTCCTCCAGGGATTCCTCCAGGAATTCCTCCAGGGATTCCTTCAGGAATTCCTCCAGGGATTCCTTCAGGAATTCCTCCAGGGATTCCTTCAGGAATTCCTCCAGGGATTCCTTCAGGAATTAATCCAGGGTTTCCTTCAGGAATTCCTCCAGGGATTCCTTCAGGAATTCCTCCAGGGATTCCTTCAGGAATTCCTCCAGGGATTCCTTCAGGAATTCCTCCAGGGATTCCTTCAGGAATTCCTCCAGGGATTCCTTCAGGAATTCCTCCAGGGATTCCTTCAGGAATTCCTCCAGGGATTCCTTCAGGAATTCCTCCAGGGATTCCTTCAGGAATTCCTCCAGGGATTCCTTCAGGAATTCCTCCAGGGATTCCTTCAGGAATTCCTCCAGGGATTCCTTCAGGAATTCCTCCAGGGATTCCTTCAGGAATTCCTCCAGGGATTCCTTCAGGAATTCCTCCAGGGATTCCTTCAGGAATTCCTCCAGGGATTCCTTCAGGAATTACTCCAGGGATTCCTTCAGGAATTCCTCCAGGGATTCTTTCAGGAATTCCTCCAGGGATTCCTCAAGGAATTCCTCCAGGGATTCCTCAAGGAATTCCTCCAGGTATTCCTCAAGGAATTCCTCCAGGTATTCCTCAAGGAATTCCTCCAGGGATTCCTCAAGGAATTCCTCCAGGGATTCCTCAAGGAATTCCTCCAGGGATTCCTCAAGGAATTCCTCCAGGGATTCCTCAAGGAATTCCTCCAGGGATTCCTCAAGGAATTCCTCCAGGGATTCCTCAAAGAATTCCTCCAGGGATTCCTCAAGGAATTCCTCCAGGGATTCCTCAAGGAATTCCTCCAGGGATTCCTCAAGGAATTCCTCCAGGGATTCCTCAAGGAATTCCTCCAGGGATTCCTCAAGGAATTCCTCCAGGGATTCCTCAAGGAATTCCTCCAGGGATTCCTCAAGGAATTCTTCCAGGGATTCCTCAAGGAATCCCTCCAGGGATTCCTCAAGGAATTCCTCCAGGGATTCCTCAAGGAATTCCTCCAGGGATTCCTCAAGGAACTCCTCCAGGGATTCCTCAAGGAATTCCTCCAGGGATTCCTCAAGGAATTCCTCCAGGGATTCCTCAAGGAATTCCTCCAGGGATTTCTTCTGGAATTCCTCCAGGGATTTCTTCTGGAATTCCTCCCAGAAATTCTTTAAGGAATTGCTCGAGGGATTCCTTCAGGAATTCTTCCAGGGATTCCTTCGAGAATTTCTTCAGGGATTTCTTCGGGAATTTCTCCAGGGATTCTTCGGGAAGTTCTCCAGGGATTAATTCAAGAAGTTCTCCAGGGATTCCTTCAGAAAGTTCTCCAGGGATTCCTTGAGGTAGTCCTCCGAGGATTCCTTCGGGATTTACTCCAGGAATTCCTTCGGGAACTTTTCCAGGGATTTCTTCAGGAATTCCTCCATGAATTCCTTCAGGAATTTCTTTCTTCGAGAATTCCTCAAGCGAAACCTTCAGAAATTTCCAAGGTATTCCTCCAGATAATATTCTAGGGATTTTTCAGGAATTCAGTTTGGAATTCCTTCAGTTATTCCAATATGGATTCCTATGGGTGTCCATTTCACCCAAATATCTCACAAATGCATGGAGTATGGTGGTGATGCCGTCGAAGGTTGCGGCAACGCTGACGACGACGTTGGTGGTCGCTGCTAGCGACCGATGGAAAATCAAACAAATTCAGGAGCGATTAATTAAACCTTAAACGCAAAAATTGACTGCTGTTTCTGGGTGGCTTTGTTGGTGTGTTTGTGTGCAAATTATTTACGCACTTATTTGGTCAATGGGATATTTATTGTGCGGTTGGGAGGCATAGTTGTAATGGATGGATCGTTTTCGATTTAGTTTGGTTGTTTTCGAGGGCACAAATGTTTGCTTTGGAATTAACTAACCGAAGATTGACCACAAAACAGTAACGCAATTTTCAGTGTCAAGTATTGTTTGAATACAGAACGATACATGAGGAATTTGTTTGTTTCGAGACAGTTGAAAAAATATCGAGAAATACTAGATATGTAGCAATGGAGCAAACGAACAGTTATTAAGACGGCTAGAAGAACAACGAAGCAATATAGTTCTACAAGGTACAGGAGATCAACCTGCAACTCCGTTTTAACAATTGCATGCTACCTCACCTCACGTCATAAAGCACCATTGTCAGTGCCAATGACTTCAGTCCACGCGAGCAGATCACTTCCTAATTAAATTTAAATTAATTCCATCGCACTGGCAGGAAATTACTTTGGGTAAATTTAAAAAGGCGATGAGAACATTGCCACCGACGGCGTTGCGTGCTTGGAGGCCGGCGGCGCGAAGCTGCGAATAATTGACAATTAACGAATCCGCAACAATGAGTGGTCAGCCAAAATGCGACTGGTTGCGACTGGGCCGTTTGATGCGTTCTGAAGCTCATCTGGTGGATTTGGTTTCAAATGATTGCCGCCTAGCTAGTTATTAGGAAATTATTGCAATATCATCGTCACTCGTCAGCGAAAAGAATCTACGATCACTAATCGACTGATGTTTTGTTTGATTGGAATAATGGGATATCCGTAACAAAAATCATGATTTGGACACTGAATTGAATTGATTGCGAATCTTAATTTAATAATTTGCATTTAAGGGCTTCAAAATGGTGAGTCAACAGCCTGAAAGCAGTGTTCAACATGGCTCTGATCATCACAAGTTCCAATCTCATGTTTCCCAGGGTCCATCTGTGACAAAGACCGCCAGCTAAGAGTTGAGTGCTTAGCTGGTAGTGTAGCTTGGGTACTGTTGTCCTTCTGACTTCAGCTATGACTAGGTACGTATGCGTTATCTCAGAAAGTTCTCTAAAAGTTTCTCCGGAAGTTTCCTCCGAACATATACCTTGGAGTTCCTCCACAAATTCCTCTAGGTGTACCACTGATTTTTTCCAATAGTTTCTCAGGGAATTACTCTAGGAGTTTCTTCAGGTATTCCAGGATTTCCCCTGCGATTTCATCTCCAGAAGTTCCTGCCTCTGGGAGTTTCGAGTTTCCTCCAAGAATTCCTCTAGGTGTTCTTCTGGGAACTTTTCAAAGAGTTCCTTTGGGATTTTTTCATAAATATCTCCAAGATAAAAAGTTCCTATGAAAATTTCTTGAGGAGGTTCTGCGGAAATACCTTTAAACGTTCTTCCAGAAATTCCTCCAGTAGTTGCTCCAGAAATTTCCCTAGGAATTGCTCCCGGAATTCCTGTAACAGTTCCTATGAGAATCCTTTAAGAATTCCTTCATGAATTCTTCTAGAAATTCCGCTGAGAATTGCGGGAACTTCCTACGAGAATTTTTCTAGGTGTTCCTCTCGGATTTCATCTAGGAGTTCCTCCGTAAATTCCACATAGAGTTCCACTGGGAATTCTTCATGAAGTTTTGTCTGAAAACTGCTGTAATTTCATCAGAGAATTCCTGCAGGAGCTCTTCTTGGAGTTCCTCCGGGAATCCCTCTGGGTTCTTCCTCTGAAAATTTATCTAGCAGTTCTTCCGGAAATCCCTCAAGAATTCCAGTACGAGTTGCTCTGGGATTTTATCTAGAACCTCTTTCGGGGAATTGGGAAAGGTTCCTCGGAGATTTTCTCTAGGAGTTGAATGCCTCTAGAAATTCCTCCATGAATTCCCGTAGGAGTTCCTCCAGGAATTTTTCTGTGAGTTCCTCCAGGAATTCCACTAATGGTTCATTCGAGAGTTCCTTTCACTGGGAATTACGGGAGTTTCCTTCGAAAATTCCACTAGAAGTTCTTATGGATTTTCCTCTAGGAATTTTCCCATGAAGTCTTCTAGGATTTTCTCCGGTAATTCCTCTAGGAGTTTCTTCGGGAGTTACTCCAGGGTTTACTCCAGGGATTTTTCTAGGAATTCCCCCATAATATCTTCAAGGACATCATCTGGGTATTCCTTTACAAGTTCCTCTGAAAATTCTTCACGGAGATCTTCCGGGTATTGCTCTAAGAGTTCCTCCAAAAATTCCTCTAGGAGTTTCTCGAGGATCCCTCTACTAGTTCCTCCGGAAATTCCTCTAGATGTTTCTCTAGAGATTCCTCTTAGGATTCCTCCAGATTCCGCAAAAATTCTTCTCGGATATCCTCCGGGAATTCCACTAGGAGTTTTTCCGGGAATTCCACTAGGTGTTTCTCCATAGAATCTTTTATGAATTCCCCCATGATTTTTTTTCTAGGATTTCTTTCAGTAATTTCTCTATGAATTCCCGGTGGAACTTCCACAGGAATTGCAAGAGGAACTCCTAGAGGAATTCCTAGAGAAATTCTCGGATGAGCAGCGCATTGATAAAGAGGGCACAACTTGGACTCTGGTGCCGCTAGAGGTAAAAAGTTTGTCAGGGATTTTTTTTCCCACAGTTGCTGCAGAAATTCTTGCAGGAGTTTATTTTTTATCAAGTAATTCTTCCAAGTGTTTTTTAAGATCTTTTCCAGAAATTTTTCCGACCATTTTCTAGGGATTTTCCCAAGGACTTATTTCAGGAGTTCGAGTTTGTATCCAAAAGATTCATCGAGATTTATCTCGGAAATTCTCAAGAAGCTCCAGCGGGTATTTCATTAGGAGTTTCACCAGAGATTCTTCTATGAGGTCCACCGGAACTTTTCTAGGAGTTGCACGTGGGATTCCTCCTTATGTTCTTTATTGGTCTTCCAGTACTTTCACTTTTTCGGAATAGATCTGCTTGGGATTCATCCCGAAGATTCACATACGAAACTTTTAGACATCCTGGATAGTCTAAAAAAATCTGAACATATGTTCTGGTTTGATTGCAGAATGTTCTGCAGGGTGTACTTTCAAAAAACTCATTAGGACTTTTTTGATGAAATTTTGAAACTTTCTCTGAGAAACACCTGAAGGAAATACCCTGATGATTTGATGTATAAGTTTCCAGAGTTTTCCAATGAGTGGAGTGGACTTAGGGTAAAATTCATATTAAAAAGTAATAATGAAGAATGATGGGGGTGAAAGCTCAGGTAAAATATTATCTCCTGGGCGCCCATTAAAAGCACCATCCCCGGCGAAGACTGGCGCTTGAGCCTTGCTATTTAGCACTGTAGTTAGAGGAAATGCCAATTCAGAACCCGTAGCTTCCAGGAAGGTAATCCCTTCCTGGGTTAGTGGGTTGGTGTCAGGCCATGCGAAACAGCCGTTAAAAAGGCTAGCACCGAAAAATAAACAAGAGAGGAATGCGAACCGATACCAATGGCGACGACCACAGCGACGAAAAGGGACTTGCGATTGGAAGCTCGGTACGTGGAACTGCAGATCTCTCAATTTCATCGGGAGCACCCGCATACTCGCCGATCTACTGAAGGACTGCAGGTTCGGAATCGTAGCGCTGCAGGAGGTGTGTTGGACAGGATCTATGGTGCGAACGTTTAGAGGAAATCATACAATCTACCAGAGCTGCGGCAACACACGCGAGCTGGGAACAGCTTTTATAGTGATGGGTGACATGCAGAGGCGCGTGATCGGTTGGTGACCGATCGACGAAAGAATGTGCAGGTTAAGGATCAAAGGCCGATTCTTCCACTTCAGCATAATACACGTGCACAGCCCTCACTCCGGAAGCACTGATGATGATAAAGACGCATTTTACGCGCAGCTCGAACGCGAGTACGGCCGCTGCCCAAACCACGACGTCAAGTTCATCATAGGGGATCAAAACGCTCAGGTAGGCCAGGAGGAGGAATTCAGACCGACGATTGGAAAGTTCAGCGCCCACCAGCTGACGAACGAAAATGGCCTACGCCTCATCGACTTTGCCGCCTCCAAGAACATGGCCATTCATAGCACCTTCTTCCAGCACAGCCTCCCGTATCGTTACACCTGGAGATCACCACAACAAACGGAATCGCAAATCGACCACGTTCTGATTGATGGACGGCACTTCTCCGACATTATCGACGTCAGGACCTATCGTGGCGCTAATATCGACTCTGATCACTACCTGGTGATGGTTAAACTGCGCCCAAAACTCTCCGTTATTACATTACCGGTACATTACCGGTACGTACCGCCCCGGTACGATCTAGCGCGACTGAAGCAACCGGATGTCGCCTCAGCATACGCGCAGAATCTCGAGGCAGCGTTGCCGGACGAGGGTGTGCTCGATGTGGCCCCTCTAGAGGACTGCTGGAGTACAGTCAAAGCAGCCATCAACAACGCAGCCGAGAGCACTATCGGGTACGTAGAACGGAGGGAGTCGACGAAACGATTGGTTCGACTAGGAGTGCGGAGCGGTTCTGGAGGAGAAGGATGCAGCGCGGGCGGTAATGCTGCAGCATGGAACCCGACAGAATGTGGAGCGATACAGACAGAAGCGGAAGCAGCAGACCCGTCTCTTCCGGGAGAAAAAGCGCCGCCTGGAAGAAGCGGAGTGCGAGGAAATGGAACTGCTGTGCCGTTCACAGGAAATTCGTAAGTTCTACCAGAAGCTCAACGCACCCCGCAAAGGCTACGTGCCGCAAGCCGAAATCTGCAGGGATAAGGACGGGAGCCTCCTGACGGACAAACGTGAGGTGATCGAAAGGTGGAAGCAGCACTTCGACGAGCACCTGAATGGTGAAGAGAATGTAGGTACGGAGGGCCAAGGCAGCGGAGGAAATGACTATGTTGGTGCAACAGAGGACGGGAACGAACCAACTCCCACGCTGAGGGAAGATAAGGATGCCATCCACCAGCTCAAAAACAACAAAGCGGCTGGTAAGGACGGTATCGCAGCAGAACTCATCAAGATGGGCCCGGAAAAGTTGGCCACCTGTCTGCACCAGTTAGTAGTCAAGATCTGGCAAACCGAACAGCTACCGGTCCCATCCACAAGTATGGCGACAAGTTAATGTGTGAGAACTTCAGGGCGATCACTATTTTGAATGCTGCCTACAAAGTGCTATCCCAGATCATCTTCCGTCGTCTGTCACCTAAAACAAATGAGTTTGTGGGAAGTTATCAAGCCGGCTTCATCGACGGCCGTTCGACAACGGACCAGATCTTTACCGTACGGCAAATCCTCCAGAAATGCCGTGAATACCAGGTCCCAACGCACCACCTGTTCATCGACTTCAAAGCGGCATACGATAGTATCGACCGCGCAGAGCTATGGAGAATCATGGACGAAAACGGCTTTCCTGGGAAGCTGACTAGACTGATTAAAGCAACGATGGACGGTGTGCAAAACTGCGTAAGGGTTTCGGGTGAACTATCCAGTTCATTCGTATCTCGCCGGGGACTGCGACAAGGTGACGGACTCTCATGTCTACTCTTCAACATCGCGCTGGAAGGTGTGATGCGACGAGCCGGGCTCAACAGCCGGGGAACGATTTTCACAAAATCCGGTCAATTTGTGTGCTTTGCGGACGACATGGACATTATCGCTAGAACATTTGGAACGGTGGCAGAACTGTACACTCGCCTGAAACGCGAAGCAGCAAAGGTCGGACTGGTGGTGAATGCCTCAAAAACAAAGTACATGCTGGTAGGCGGAACCAAACACGACCGGATCCGTCTGGGTAGTAATGTTACGATAGACGGGCACAGATAAAAAAAAATGAGATTTACACGTCTTGTAAACTTCAGTTTAGTCATGTAAACTTACTTTTATGATGGTTTACATGATATATAATGTAAATTTGTGTTATATGTCATGTAAACACACAGAGTCATGCTGAATTACATGACATATAATGGAAGTTTACATGATATTTTATGATTTTTACATGATATGTCATGTAAACTTCTGTGATATCCCACGCTCCAATCATGTGCATCATATGTCACACAATTTTACATTCTTCTTTCGATCTGTGGGGATACTTTCGAGGTGGTGGAGGAATTCGTCTACCTCGGATCCTTACTGACGGCTGACAACAACGTGAGCCGTGAAATTCGGAGGCGTATCATCAGCGGAAGTCGGGCCTACTACGGGCTCCAGAAGAAACTGCGGTCGAAAAAGATTCACCCACGCACCAAATGCACCATGTACAAAACGCTAATAAGACCGGTAATCCTCTACGGGCACAAGACATGGACCATGCTCGAGGAGGACCTACAAGCACTCGGAGTTTTCGAGCGACGCGTGCTAAGAACGATCTTCGGAGGTGTGCAGGAGAACGGTGTGTGGCGGAGAAGGATGAACCACGAGCTCGCTGCACTTTACGGCGAACCCAGCATCCAGAAGGTGGCCAAAGCCGGAAGGATACGTTGGGCAGGGCATGTTGCAAGAATGCCGGACAACAACCCTGCAAAGCTGGTGTTTGCAACGGATCCGGTTGGCACAAGAAGGCGTGGAGCGCAGAGAGCACGATGGGCGGACCAGGTGGAGCGTGACTTGGCGAGCATTGGGCGTGACCGAGGATGGAGAGCGGCAGCCACAAACCGAGTATTGTGGCGTACTATAGTTGATTATGTCTTGTCTTAATGATGTGGAACAAATAAATGTATGTATGTACCAGGTCCCAACGCATCACCTGTTCATCGACTTCAAAGCGGCATACGACAGTATCGACCGCACAGAGCTATGGAAAATTATGGACGAGAACAGCTTTCCCGGGAAGCTGACTAGACTGATAAGAGCAACGATGGACGGTGTGCAGAACAGCGTAAGGGTTTCGGGTGAACTATCCAGTTCATTCGAATCTCGACGGGGACTACGACAAGGTGTTGGACTTTCCTGCCTACTATTCAACATCGCCCTGGAAGGTGTGATGCGACGAGCCGGGCTCAACAGCCGGGGTACGATCTTCACGAAATCCAGCCAATTTGTCTGTTTTGCGGATGACATGGATATTATTGCTAGAACATTTGGAACGGTGGCAGAACAGTACACCCGCCTGAAACGTGAAGCAGCAAAGGTCGGACTGGTGGTGAATGCGGCAAAGACAAAGTACATGCTGGTAGGTGGGACTGAGCGAGACAGGACAAGCCTTGGCAGCAATGTTACGATAGACGGGGATACTTTCGGGTGGTAGAAGAATTCGTCTACCCCGGTTCCTTGCTAACGGCTGACAATAACGTGAGCCGTGAAATACGAAGGCGCATCATCAGTGGAAGTCGTGCCTACTATGGGCTCCAGAAGAAACTGCGGTCAAATAAGATTCACCCACGCACCAAATGTACCATGTACAAGAAGATAATAAGACCGGTGGTTCTCTGCGGACACGAGACATGGACGATGCTCGAGGAGGACCTCCAAGCACTCGGAGTTTTCGAGCGACGGGTGCTAAGGACGATCTTTGGCGGTGTGCAGGAGAACGGTGTGTGGCGGAGAAGGATGAACCACGAGCTCGCTGCACTTTACGGCGAACCCAGCATCCAGAAGGTGGCCAAAGCCGGAAGGATATGGTGGGCAGGGCATGTCGCAAGAATGCCGGACAACAACCCTGCAAAGTTGGTGTTTGCTAACCATCCGGTTGGTACAAGAAGGCGTGGAGCGCAGAGAGCACGATGGGCGGACCAGGTGGCGCGTGATCTGGCGAGTGTTGGGCGTAACCGACGTTGGAGAGCTGCAGCTGCAAATCGAGTATTATGGCGGCAAATTGTTGATTCAGTATTATCATGAATTTGATGTTAACTAAATAAATGAAATGAAGGCTTACAGATGAATTCAAATTTCATGTGATTAATGCACTCGAACAGTTCGCAATCAATTTTAACTGGATTTATGTGCTTCATAAAACTCAAACGGGTCCGCATCATTAGCCCCTTCGGGCAAATTCGCAAACAAAACGGTACCCACAACAAGCCAAAATTTATTCATTTCCGACTCAAACTAATTACCAAGTTTTATTGGGCTTCCCCGTTCCAGCACAGCATTCCGTAGAGCGGAGACACACATGCAAACCGTTTTTGCCTCATGTCCGAGCAACGCGTCACTTTCAGTCACTGAATCCCAAAGCCTCGGGTCTGCTTCCATCCGGCACAAAAGGAAGAGTCCAGCTGGATTTTCCTACCCTTCAAATGCAATGAATATATTTATCAGATGGCCGCACCATCGCACCGAGGGAGCGCCTGAATTGCGATAGCCTCCGACTGAACACTGCAGCTGGCGGCCGGCAATAATCGGGCGCAGATCGAAAAACATCCATTCCATAGCATAGGCGGGAGAATGATTCGGTCTTTCATTGAGCTCCCCACAAGTCCCATCAGAGAGGAGGACGAATGGCACTGCAGTAGTTTCGTTGTCGTCGTCATCGTCATCGTCCTCGTAGGAAAACACTTTTAACTGCTGCCATCCAATGACGATAGGTGGCGCGGCGCACATGGCCGCCCTGCCCGGTGGCGACGCGACGGTGTTATTTTTATGATCACAAATGTCAGTTTGTGGTGCGGGAATTCTAGCTTCCACTCTTTTCGGGGCGTTTCTGGAATTAATTCGGTGGCCTCGGTTCTTTCGAGTGCGGACCGCCGCGCCGGGTATTGTGTCGTGTGTCGATGACCAGCCGCTGCACCACACGTGCGAAGTTGGACGATGTGTCGATGATGGTGCGCCAAAGTGACACAATCATTCTATGAGGTTGGTTGGTCTAGTCATGCATGCCAAGTGGCGAATAGCTATCATAGCTGATGGAAAAGGAAATTGCGGTAAGCTTTCGGGAGAAGATGCCACTTTTGCATGGCTGATTTCGGTTCAATGTTTGGGTGTTTTGTTTTAACCTTCCTTTTGCATCACGTTGGCAGCAGCTCGCTGACGTAGTGTACGGTTTGGGTAAAAAATGCCAAAGAAGGATGCAATATTCATTCGTGGCATTCTTTCTTGAGAATTAACGTATTAGAGTAAGTATAAGCGTATCTTCCTGAAAGAAAACTAACACACGGAACAGAAAAAAATTGAAGCGCATTGAAATACCAATAAAACCACCTTAATTCCACATTAAAACCCATAGAAATGCCTTTGAGATCCCCGAAACACCTTTTAACGCCTTTTTCAATAATTCATTGAGAAACTCCCTCATTAACTCCTGCAAAAAGTTATATAAGAATTCTTATTAGAAAAAATGCGGTTACAGAGATTTTAGCAGGAATTGTTTTAGGTATTCCTCCAGGTATTTTTTAAAGATGTTTTCCTGGAAATTGCACAAAAATACTGAAAGAATTCTTGGAAGAATTCCTAAATTCAAAGGAAGCCTCTGGACGATTGTCTGAAAGGTTTTCAAAAAAATCCTGATGTTACCTTAGCTGCCCATATTCGCATAGTCGATGTAAGCGCCACTGTACTTTTCAACATACTTTTGGAATTTTAACAATGAATAAATATAAAGCTCAAGATTTTTTCCGCGTTGACATCTAACTAAGGGTTAGATCTTGTGATCTTTTTAATAAAACTGGTCACAAATATGCACACGCGTTAGATATTAGCTTTAGTACGGTGGCATTGTCAATGGTGGTTACATCGACTATGCGAATATGGGCAGTTAGGAGATTCAGGGAATGCCTCCATTTCCGGACAAAAAATCCTGAAGCAATTTCTGACGTTATCTCTGAAGAAACTCCAGAATGAATGTCTGGAAAAATAACTAAGGGAATTCCTTAAGATAATTGCACAATAGGCTCTGGAGGAACTCTGGAAGTAATTCCAAGGAAAAAAATGCCGGAAGATTCTCTCGGAGGACAGCTGTAGAAGAAACATTCTATGGGCCCCGTATCATCAATACTAATTTTTCAAAGTTTGAATTTGGCATATTTCACATTTTTATAACATTGCTCTTATCGCCCAAAAATGTATTCAACATGACATTTCCTGATTTTAAGGCACTTAGGCACACTATTCATCAAAGCTGCCGTATTTTAAACACCAACAGAATTATGTTGATCTACTTTTTTGGGGTTTTTCATAGCTCAGTTTGTAAAATCACTGTTGTAATACATCACCATATTGACAAAGGTTTGATTAAAATTACGGTTTCATTCAATAGTTTTGCACCATATTTGATATTTTTTTCAAGTATTAAATGTTACACTTACCACAATAATTACCTTACAATGTATTTTGACGGCAAAAGGTTATTGCAACCATAACAAATTGCAAATGCTCCGTAGAAAATTAAAAAACGCTCCATTACAAATGAACATATGTTCCACGAAAATGTTCAATGTTACCCATAAATAATTGAAAACATTCCATACTTTATAAAAAATGTACCGGTAAAACATAAAAGTTTCACTTTTAACTTTGCACAGTAAAAAAAAAACTGAAATGCTCCATAATAAAATACAAATGCTCCATAGAAAAATGCAAACGCTCTATAAAAAAAATTTAATTGTACCCATAGAAAATTGAATTTTCGTTCCATAGAAAAATAAAAATGCACCATAAAAAATTCAAATTGCACCATAGAAAATATACAAATGCTCCATAAGTATTATCAAACTGCACCACATAAAATACAATTTGCTCCATAAAAAATTGAAAATTCTCCATAACTTTAAACATTTGCACCACTCAAGCAGTGCAATGTAAAGCAATTCAGCCCTGTCGAATTAAATTATGAGAATATGCTATTTAAGGAGGATTTTCAATTTTTCATGGAGCAATTCAAATTTTCTATGGTGCAGTTTGATAATACTTATGGTGAATTCATCTATTTTCTATGGTGCAATTTCAATTTTTAATGGTGTTATTCAATTTTTCTATGGAGCAATATTCAATTTTCTATGGGTACAATTTTATTTTTTATGGAGCGTTTGCATTTTTCTATGGAGCATTTGTATTATTTATTGGTGCATGGTTATTATGGAGCATTTCAGTATTATTTATTGGTGCAAAGTTTCACTTTTAATGAGAAAATTTTATGTTTTACCGGTACATTTTTTATAAAGTATGGTATGTTTTCAATTATTTATGTTGCCGCACACTTTCATGGTACATATGTTCATTCTTTATGGAGCGTTTTTTGATTTTCTATGGAGCGTTTCTATTTGTTTATGGGTGCAATAAATAGGCTGCCGTATTTTGACAACTTCAGTAACGCAGGAAAGGATAGCTCTTAATTAAAAATTGTGGAAGTATTCATAAAATACACAAGATGAGAACCAGGCTGCTGTTTCAGTTGGTATGTAATGCCATCAATAAAAAGGAATACATTTCGTGACTAGAATGAAGGGATGAACATGATATAACATGAAATAAACTACCCTCACCCCAATAAACTATCCTTCACAACGTGCGAACTTTTGCCCCTCACCATGTAAACTTTTGTCCCCAGTATGGGGCAAAAGTTCGTATTTGAGTACTTGTATCAAAAATTTTATCGCTACAACTACAAAAGGAACGTGAAAAAATCTAGTATGTACTACGTTTCAAAGGTTACATGACAGGGACTCGTTTAACGAGAAAAAATGATATTATTTTCTTTATGTTTAATAGTTATTTTTAAAGACTGTTAGGTGCGAACTTTTGCCCCGCTTTACTCTACTACACCAAAAATGAGTAGTTTTCCGCCAAATTCTGATAAAACAACTTTTTTTCAACTTTGATCGAATTTTCTCACTAATTCCATTATTTTTAGAGATAATATGTACATTTTGCTGAATTTCAGGTGTTTACCTAGAGTTGTCACATGACTCGAACTCTCGCCCCACTAAGTGTAAAATATGACTTCCAAATCTTTTTTTGCAAAACGTTATACATGCTTAAGCATCTTCAAAGTATGCCAAGTTACGCCCCACAAAAAATATCGAATTCGATTTCATTACAATTTCAATCCATGCGTTGGAAAGACCATTGCATATTATAATTTTTTGATCAAAAAGCAAAATTTTCTCATAACTTTTCGAAGTATTGATCATTTTCATAATTTTTGGAGTGAAAGACACTTTTTCAAAAAGCTTCGAACAACCTTGAAACCCGAAAGAAATAATTGAAATTGAGCTCAAAAACTTCAAAAGAAACTTTTGCTCCACTCTACTCTACCTGATGCTTTTTCGTGCATTTCATTGGAAGTGAACTTTTCTCTATTTTTTTAAACTGAACAGCATATTTAACTGACATCCGAAATGGAGATCAGTACAAGGATCAGTACATAGACCGATTACTTTTCGTTTTACAATAAAAATTTACCAAGATTTAGTAGATATTATATAATAAATGTAATAAAACTCCCTAGATGGGCCAAAATACCTCCACTACCCTCTCTCTCTCTCTTCTTGGCGTAACGTCCTCCTGGGACAAAGCCTGCTTCTCAGCTTAGTGTTCTATGAGCACTTCCACAGTTATTAACTGAGAGCTTTCTCTGCCAATGACCATTTTGCATGTGTATATCGTGTGGCAGGCACGAAGATACTCTATGCCCAAGGAAGTCAAGGAAATTTCCTTTACGAAAAGATCCTGGACCGACCGGGAATCGAACCCGTCACCCTCAGCATGGTCCTGCTGAATACCCGTGCATTTACCGCCTCGGCTATATGGGACCGTACCTCCACTACCCTATTGTATTCGAACCAAATAGTAATCATAAATGTGCAAAAATTGATTTGATTTGATTCATTTGGTGCCAAGATATAAAAGTGAATAACACGACAGTCAAATAAATATGTGTTCTGCTTGAAGCACTCCATCTTCGTGTAGAGCTAACCAAACAAGTCCAAATTTATAACACTTACACATAACAAGCTGAGAAACTATAGCTATCAGTCAAAGAGACCCTGGTGAAATTCTATTGAAATCATTCAAGAAATCCTGCAAGTATTTCTTACTATGAAAATTCCGGAAAATTTGTAAATCCTAAAGGAATATCGAAGGAATGTCTGCCGATGTCGCTGGAGGTAGTCATGCAGAAAATACTTAATAAGTAAATAGAAAGGAATACATACTTAACTTTAAAAGAATTCTTGCTGAATTCATAAAAGGAATTCCTGCAGGAATTGCATTTCGTGAAATGAATTCAATATTCAGAAGTTCTTCGAAAAAATGTGAAGAGAATTAATTTAAAAATCAATGCTGGTCGATCTCTGAAAATATACGGGTACAATTTGTATACCGTCAAGTCGCCAGTCACCGTGGGGGCTTTATTCACCGCGTGCCTTCGAATATTTTTTTCATTATTTCCATGTTATGATTGAATGGGATGACAATTCACCTTCAATTTCACAAATACAACACTAATGAATTGTTACCATGTCAAAACTCTCATTGGAAACTTTTTAAAGTATCATTTTGACACCAAAGTGTGTTTACATGAAGCGGTTTTTTGCTTGTTCACTGCATTCATAGTCAAAAAAAGAAAACTAAGGTAATTTAAGCCATAAACTAAATGTAGTAACGTTTTTATTCCACCAAGAAGCAATTAAATTCGCATATCAGGTACGTAATTTGCATTACCGAAGCAGGTTTGGCAGGAAACTACGTTTATTCGTACTTTTAAATTGAAACAAAAGGGAACGGCAAATGGGTACTAAGGTGGCCCACACTTATATGAAAAACAAAAATTTCGAAAAATACCAAGTCTTACCTCCTAAATCAGTTGTTTTGGACTCCCAGAAGCTACGTCCAAAATTTGAGCAAAATCAATTAAGCCTAAGGGGGCGCTCAAAACGCTTGAAGTTTGTATGGGAAAACTTGGCCAAATGTATGCAGAAATTTTAAGTTTTCGAATTTTGCCGCTGGGTGGCCGCTGTAAGCGTTCAATAATCAAACCCTCAGATATTATTGTAGGTGACTATATGCCAAAAAACTTTGTCGAAGACCGCAAAGAGATCCAACGTCTGTGAAAAAAAGTTATATTTTAGGTAAAGTGAGGATAAACTTTATTGTTGTTTTTTCAATACATGTTAAAGATTAATATCAATAATGAAATCTCAATACTTTGCCTCACTAGGGTGGGGCTAATTTCAAAAAATCTCTCCGATATATGATTTCCCAAGTGGAAAATGATCTACAGCTGACTTATGCTGTACAAAAATTAGCGATTTCGGTTGATATTTAGGGGTGACGCAAAGGGTTCAAGTGAAATTTTTGCTAGAACAAACTTTCAAAAATCATTTCAAATTTAATTTTCAAACTTATTTTTTCTAGACTAAATCGGTGATTCTAGAACCCAGTTGGACCAAATTTGTGCTCAAAATTGCGATATCTCTACTGGTTTCTGAGATATTTGAAAAAAAATGTCGTTTTCAGTATTTTTTGGGTTTGGTACCAAAATATGACATTTTTCTCAAATATCTCGGAAACCAGTGGAGATATCGCAATTTTGAGCACAATCACCAATTTAGTCTAGAAAACATAAGTTTGAAAATTAAATTTGAAATGATTTTTGAAAGTTTGTTCTAGCAAAAATTTCACTTGAACCCTTTGCGCCACCCCTAAATATCAACCGAAATCGCTCATTTTTGTACAGCTGACTTATTTCGACTAGTAGATCACTTTCCACTTGAGAAATCATATATCGGAGAGATTTTTTGAAATTAGCCCCACCCTATTGCCTCACTTTGCCTAGGGTATAACTTTTTTCACAGCCGCCACCTAGCGGCAAAATTCGAAAATTTAAAATTTGTGCATACATTTGGCCAAGTTTTCCCATACAAACTTCAAGCGTTTTGAGCGCCCCCTTAGGCTCAACCGATTTTGCTCAAATTTTGAACGTAGCTTCTGGGAGTCCAAAACAACTGATTTAGGAGGTAAGACTTGGCATTTTTCGAATTGTTTGTTTTTTATATAAGTGTGGGACACCCTAATGGGAATAGGTATGACGAAAATGATAGAAAAGGTTATAAAAAAATGAAAGTGTAAAATAAAAACTGTAACAAAATATGGGAATATGTTTGAACGTGGGAAATAAAATTATCAGAAATTGGGAAAAGAATGCAAATATAAAAGCTACAAAAGTTAAACTAAAAATACAGAAAGAAACAATGTTGAAAGGAAAAAAACACAACTACTGTTTGGTACTACAAAAAATAAAAAAATAAACTGGTAAGATGTTTGCTAATGTTATCAACTTTGGCTTGAAGATTTTAATTAATCATCATCATAAATGATATGACATAAAAAAATCGGTTTGGAATTCGATCAAATTCTTCAATAAACATATTCCGAAAAAAAAAAACGACGCCACCTTCTTGTCTAACCAAAGACAAACGACATCGAAAACTGGCAATTTAACATCTCCATTCTCGCCCGGAAACGGCCGTCCTCTTCGCCGGTTTTTGTCTAATACTCGAACAAGCAGTCCAGCACTGTGCAACTCACCGGTATTTCCAACGAGAAAAAATCCTAGCATGTTCCTTATCCACCACGAACAAATGACCATGTCATGCCACTTGAAGGAAGCAATTTTCTTCCATTGCAAGTGGGTTCGTTTTTTTTTGCGACTGCAACCGAGTACGGTCGTCCAGGTCACACTGTAGTCTACTGACCAAACCACCACCGGACCGGCATGATTTTGTCGGCGTAGTTGCCGTCCGATACCACACCGGTCACATTTTCTAGGGGAAGGACTCAAAAAAAAAAAAAAAAGAAAAAAACTAGCCATTCTAAGCGGTGGGTGGTGAGAACATTTGACACTAACGGATATGACAACGGAAATGGCCCCACTTTTTCGATGTTATTTTAGACCACATACCAAGACGGAGGAACTGAACTGAACTATACTACTAGCTGCGGGCAATTTAGGTTTAAATGGGTCATATTTTAAGCTGTTCGATGAGGTCAATGGGACGTTTTTGTCTATTTATTGGATTTTTCATTCAATCCTAGTTTTCTCCGGTAGGATTTTCATTTCGATGCAATTTCGATTCGATTTCAAAAAGTAAAATAATCCAGGAAGTTTTCCAGGCCTAAACAAAACACTTCACGTTAAAGATGCCTTAATGCATTTCCTGTGTTGTTTCGTTGTTTGCAAAATCCGTCACCACAGTTCGCAAAAGCGCGTGTTTGAGAAGCACTTAGACTGCAAGTTTGAAGCAAATCCCGCGACCGAGCTCGACGCTCGGTTGAGATATTGTTTTAACGTCGTTCTCGTCATCGTAGTCGTCGTCGTTGTCGTCGTCGTTGTCGTCGTGGCGTAAGCGTTGAGTTGAGTGAAAATATTTGACTTTGTTGCGAAGATGTGGCTCCAACCTAGCTCCTCCAGTGCTGGCGGTGGATGAAGGTGCAGTAGAAGTCGTTCTTCTTTTGGGTTTAATGCAAGCGGTATAAATAATGGCAAGGACGCAGCTGTTCCAATTTACGTTATTGTTAGCTCTGTCTTTCGGATCGACACCGCCGGAACAAGCGGAGGGATCAATTCAATTTGAATTTTCCCGCGAAACACGAGATAATCCCCGGAATGAAAAAAAAAGGAAACATGAATAATCCACTTTGAGCTAGATCTGTGGGTTTCCTCATAGAAACAACATTGACTTCTTGTTATGGTTTTAAAGAAAAACATATCGAAAATTTGATAAAGATTGCATTCAAGTCTGGCAATTCAAGGCCCTTCAGTGTCTTTCAAAAAAAAAATACCAAAAACTTGGAAGGATATTGCCAACGTAGGTAAGAGGTAGATTTGATAAAGAAAAGGCACTTGTTTGTTGATTCGATGTTCCCTTGTTATCACGAGTTCTTCGAGGAAGCAGAGCATAAGCAGCCTCTAGATTTTAAAAAGTCACGTAATTTCATTTCTTGAGATTGCTCCACCATTTATCGTGTAGTAAATGTAGGAGGAAATTGATTTTCTCAGATGCTTTTCTGTCATTTGCTTTACCTTTCTTACCTTTCTTAGCCCGTCTGCTAAACACTGTTCAGAGTATTCATTGACTTCATAGAATCAAAAACCTTATTAATCCACCTAGCGGTGATACACCCGAACCTCCATCTAGGTAACGAGTCGGGACTGCCTAAATAGATTTTTAACCTAGATGGATTCAGTTCAATACCTAAATGGGTTTCAAGTTGCAAAGAAGTTCGAATAGGGCAAGTGGCTTGCAAATGCAAAGGGGTGAGGTTCAAGGCTTTCAGATGTAAAGCAGGGATGGTCAGAGGGATTTCAAGGGAATTTTTAAGGGGGGGGGGGTTCCGACTCGTGGGCTTTTAGGCGGCTTCATATGCTCTCAGGTGAACTTCATGGATGTTTCAAAAGCGTTCCACAGCGTTTCAAGGCGTTCCAGGGCGTTTCAGGAGGTTTCAGAGGTATTTTAGGGGGCTTCAGAGGCTTTCAGGTGCGACATGGATTTCATTTGTGTTTCAGAGGTGTATAAAGGCGTTTCAGGAGGTTTCGGAGAAGTTTTGTGGGGCTTCAGTAACTCTCAAGTGAGTTTCACGGAGGTTTGATGGGGGTTTCAAAGGCATTTCAAAGCGTTCCAAGGTGTTTCAAAGCGTTTCAGGGCGTTTCATGAGGTTTCAGGAGGTTTAAGGTAGGTTGCCTTCAAAGGGTCGCTGGTTTATTTGACGGAGGGTTAGTAGGGAGGCGTTTCAAAGTGTTTCAATGCGTTTCATGGCGTTTTAATGCGTTTCAAGGCATTTCAGGAGGTTTAAGAGGGGCTTAAGGGAGCTTAGGAGGCTCGCAGATAAATTTCACAGAGGCTTCATGAGCGTTTCAGAGGCGTTTCAAGGCGTTTCAATGCTTTTCAGGAGGTTCCACATGGGCTTTAGGGGGCTTCAGAGAATCTCAGGTAAATTTCAAGGAGGTTTACAGGGATTCCAGGGGCGTATCAAAGCGTTTCAAGACGTTTCAGGATGATTACGGGACCTTAAGAGGGCTTCAGAGGCTCTCAGGTAAATTTCACGGTGGTTTCATAGGGATTTCAGAGGCGTTTCTAGGCATTTCACAGGAATTTTGGGGGGCTTCAGAGGCTCTCAGGTGAATTTCAAGCAGGTTTTGAAGGGGTTTTAGAAGCCTTTCAGAGTGTTTGAAGGCGTTCCAGAACATTTTAATGCGTTTCAGAGCGTTTCAGGAGGTTTAAGGGGGCCTTAAAAGGACTTCAGAGGCTCGCAGGTGAATTTCACGGAGGTTTCATGGTAGGTTGAGAGGGCTTGAGAGGCTCGCAGGTGAACTTCACGAGGGTTTTTATATGGGTTTCAGAGGCGTTTCAATGTGTTTCAGTGTGTTTCAGGGTATTTCAAGAAATTTTACAGGGGTTTTAGGGGGCTTCCGAGGCTCTCATGTGGCTTTCACGCAGGTTTTAAAGGGATTTTAGAGGCGTTTCAAAGTATTTCAAAGCATTTCAGGGCGTATCAATGCGTTTCAGGAGATTTAGGGGGCCTCAAGGTGGCTTCAGAGGCTCGCAGGTGAATTTCATGAAGTTTTCATGGTGGTTTCAGAGGCGTTTCAAAGCGTATAAATGCGTTTTAGGGCGTTTCAGGAGGTTTCACATGGGTTTCCAGGGGCTTCAGAGGCTCGCAGGTGAATTTCATGAAGTTTTCATGGTGGTTTCAGAGGCGTTTCAAAGCGTATAAATGCGTTTTAGGGCGTTTCAGGAGGTTTCACATGGGTTTCCAGGGGCTTCAGAGGCTCGCAGGTGAATTTCATGAAGTTTTCATGGTGGTTTCAGAGGCGTTTCAAAGCGTATAAATGCGTTTTAGGGCGTTTCAGGAGGTTTCACGTGGGTTTCCAGGGGCTTCAGAGGCTCTCAGGTAAATTTTACGGAGGTTTTATAGGGATTTCAGAGGCGTTTCAATGCGTTTCAGAGCGTTTCAGGAGATTTCACGGGGGGCAACAAAGGCTCTCAGGAAAATGTCATGGAGGTTTTGAAGGGGGCTGTTCTGACTTTCGTCCATACAAAAAAAAAAACAAATTTGTATGGAGCGTAGACTTTGGCCAAACTCCCCCCTCCCCCTAAAAAGTCCACGTGGCTTATGAATGGTCCCTAGGGGTTCTAGAGGCGTTTCAAGACGTTTCAAGGATTTTCAATGCGTTGCAGGTCATCCCAGGTTGTTTTAGAAGGGCTTTAGGCGGCTCCGAGGCTCGCAAGTGAATTTCATGAAGATTTCATGGGGGTTTTTGAGGCGATTCAAATCGTTTCAAGGCATCTCAATGGTCTTCAGAGCGGTTTCAGGTGAAAATAGAAGACCATTTAACTCTCCTCTATTATGTAAATCTCTTAGAGATAATGAAATACGTTAGTTGATCCGATATCCTTTACTCAAGGAAGTTCTTGGAGATCCTCCAACTGACAACAAACTCACCATTTGACAGCACATAGTTTCACGAGGCTATGCAAGCACAAATGTCATTCATAATACTCCAATGGATCCTTGATTACGCTTGAAGACCAGATGGTCTTAACTCTAGCGAATTCTCACATATGTTATATAATCATAGAACCCACTACTTGATAGAACATAGAAGCCTGGGGCTGTGGGAGTATAAACCTCATTCTCAATGCTTTAAGATACAACTAGTTCTTCTTCTTCATCTTCTTGGCGTAACGTCCTCACTGGGACAAAGCCTGCTTCTCAGCTTAGTGTTCAATGAGCACTTCCACAGTTTTTAACTGAGAGCTTCCTCTGCCAATGACCATTTTGCATGTGTATATCGTGTGGCAGGCACGAAGATACTCTATGCCCAAGGAAGTCAAGGAAATTTCCTTTACGAAAAGATCCTGGACCGACCGGGAATCGAACCCGTCACCCTCAGCATGGTCATGCTGAATACCCGTGCGTTTACCGCCTCGGCTATATGGGCCCTCCGGGGATACAACTAGTAGCCCACGTAAATTCGATGACCTATACACAAGGGAGTTCTTGGGGAACCTTAAAGAATCATTGGTAGATCCGATGACCTATACGCAAGGAAGTAAATAGATTTTACCTAAATGGAGGATTCAGTGAAGCGCTTTTCTGTGCCTTCGAAAACCCGTTTCAACAAAACTCAAGTGACATGTTCCACTTCATCTACTTCATGGCACCAGAGATCATATTGTTTATCTGGCCTTTGATGCTCGAGCTTCAAGCTCTTCAAAGAAGCCGCTATCATGAATTTTGAGTCTCCAATTTGGACATTAAACCCGCCATCTTGGATATTCTGGTCGCCATATTTGGACTCCAGAATTCTTCCCCATATCAAATATACCCACATTGCATGATTTTAGAGCCTAAAGTTCGTTGAACAACCGCCCTCTTGAATTTGGAGCCACCATCCTGGATTTGGGACAGCCATCTTGGAGATTCCGGTCGCCGGACTCCAACCAGACATCTTTCCAATACCAAATATACCCATATTGCATGGTTTTAGAGGTAAAAACTCTATTAAACAGCCGTCATCTTGAATTTTAGATCGCCATCTTGGATATTTTGGTTGCCATTTTCGGACTCTGGACATCTTCCCCATACCAAATATACCCATTTTGCATGGTTTTAGAGCCTGAAACTACATTTAACAGCCGCCATCTTGAATTTGGAGCCGCCATCGTGGATTTCAGATCGCCATCTTGGATATTCTGGTGGTATTTTTTGGACTGGATGGATTTGGAAATATGCCCAAATTGCACCGTTTTAGAGCTTCAAAATCCATTAAACAGTCGCCATCTTGAATTTTGGGCGGCCATCTTGAATTTTGGGCTGACATCGTGGAATTTCTGGTCTGCAGTGTTGATTTCCGCACCAAATGCCTCAACCATGCTATGGGTTACAAACATCGCCGCAAATTGATGTGTCGCATGATGGGACTTGGTTCAGTTTTATAGACGGCCAGTTCTACCGGTGCTGATCCGGATCTCTGAAATTGCCATGGCTCCGGAGTGCCTTGACCGATCCAGACCATTTTCAAAAGCAAATAATGCGGAAAATTCTGATTTGATTCAAGCTACAATCCGAAAAATTAACCAATGGGAAGTGCCTTATGAGTGACCATTTTTGTACACAGACATACATACACACACATATATGCACACAGACATCATCTTCGTCGAACTGAGTTGATTGGTATATGTGACTTGACCCCCCGAGCCTTCTATCGAAAATTCGTTTTTCTTGAGTGAACATATAGCCTTTCAGTTCACTTTGGTGGACGAAAAGAGCAAATCATTAATTATTAGCAAAACTTATTGTTGGAGATCATAAATTCATTCCTTTGTTTATTGAGATCACTAATAGAAAAATATTGGTGAGCTCGTTCCATGATAATTATCTAAAATTGATCATTAAAATGTTCTCTGAAACCGCAATGTATTCGCTACAAAACCATCCAATGTTACCATTCTGAATCGTTTTCCATCAACTGGAAGACCACAATCCACTAGGTTTAACGCCCCTTCTCTAAAAATCCCCCTCCCCGAAACAATGACAACGAGTAATTAGCAAGTTTGGTTTATGGCCGAATAATAAGAGTCAACCCCCAACACGCCCATTATGTTTTACAATCCCATAGATGGCCACAAATTCCCACCCGAATAAAGTTTTATCGGCTTGCAAACAAACTGGACATCCTGGTACACTACAATTAGATCGGCGGCCTACGTTCAACCCCATACAGCAGCACAATCGTACTGCCAGAACGCGCAATCATGCTGCAAATGGGGTGTGCCAGAACTAGTTCACCTCGTCCTGTCGGGTGGCTGCTCCCGCAGACTTGCTTCAATTTCCAAAACATTAAACTAATTAAAATACTGTTATGAATTGAGTGCTTTGGGTGGGAGATTCATCCTCATAGTTAGGGGTAGGATTCACATGATTTCCGAGAAGAACCCAACCAACAAAGCAAAGTGGAATCCGGAATTATGCCGAAAGAGGATTTCCAGCCGGGTAATAGCGAAATTTTTGGGCGTTTTAGCTGAAGCAAAGCTAATTATTTTCACACACCAGGATCGAGATATGAAACCGTGGGCTATGCTCAACAATGGAAACAGTGAAAATAGATGTGGGAAAAGGCGATCATAATTGCAAAATGTTAACCCTTTTTTTATTCTTAATCACTTAACCTCATTTACAGCTCTTTTGTCCACTAGGGTACTACGTGAGCGATTCCAATTGGATGCTGCACTTACACTTTGTACAGCGCCTAAATGTATTCTATTCTATTCCACTATATTGAACTGGTTGCCTTTGTGCTTCTTTCACTTTTCTACCATGTCCATGATAGAATGATGAGCACGAAGATGCTGATGTGTGGCTGCTGTTCCTTTTCCAGTCCAATAGGAGGTCGTCCGCCGATATCCAAATTCCGGGTCTATTAGAGCTATATGCTCCGAAGAGGGTCAAATGTCAGCTGCTCTCGGGGGGAAGAGCAACTGACGAAAAATTGCAAGTGCCTTGGCTGGGATCGAACCCATGACCATCCGCTTATGAAGCGAACGTGTGGACCACTGCGCCACGGGCCCCGACTAATGTTAACCCTTTATTACCGCATTTTTTATTTTGATCTAAATGTAATGTTTTGTCATCTAAAATCGATTTATACATATTTTGGAAGACGTTCTTTTTTTATTCCCGATTTTTTAAATTTTGGTTTTTAGTTTTTACTTTTTTATGTTTTGAGCGCTCTTTTGGGGCTACTGATTTTTTTTGTAAAAAATATCAATAATGTTTCACTTAGTACATTTTTTTGTTATTCCTGAAATAATTAGATTTTTCAATTTTTTGTTTATGAAAATTTCTGTTTTCGTGGAAATTATATCCCGTAACGTGGGTAGATCACCTTGGAATGGTGTGTTACGGCGTGATGTGGTAGATCATCAAGTTTCAATCTTGCTATTTTCCTGAAAAGTGGGAGCATGGATTGAAAATTGAAGTGTTTTTGAATGTTTCTGTTTTTTTTGAATGTTTTGACTTTTACAGCGAATAATTTCTGCTTTTTTTAAATATTTTTTTTTTCTTCAATAATGTGTTTGTCAAACATTGAATGGCTGCCTCAATCCACAAAAAGTCAAAACGAAATTTGTGTCCGCCTTTAAAAAAAATGTTTCCGTCACGTCTGTTGAAAATTTCATCGGTTGTTATTTTGGAGCCCTCTTTTAGAGATTTTTTTGGAATCTGTATTGAGAAGCTGATGCTGATATCTTGGCATTTTTTAGAATATGCATCGGATTTTCTCTATGAAAAATTCCGTACAAATCATTTTACGATTTTGTTGAATTCGCTTCATTACTGCTTTTGGTATCACCAACATTTTTATTTCAGGCATTTATTTTCAATTTTCCAATAACTCTTCTGGCCTTTCCGTTGGGATGCTTTTGTATTTTTGGTAGATTTTGAACTCTTTTCCCTTGACATCTAACTTCTCATGATGCGAATTTATTTATGGATGGCCCTATTGAGAAATCTTTCGGTAACTCGTTTGGTAATTACTACGGCAATGGATCAGGATTTTTAAATGATTTTTTTTTAATTTCTTCAACAATTCATAAGTTTTATCAATTATTCCGGCGAAAATAATTTAATCAGAGCCATTTAGAATTATCACAACTTTTTTAAGAATCTTTTGGCATCTTCTTCGGAAATTTCTTCAGCATTTTTTTTTTTGTGAATTCCTTGTCTAATTGCTATGGGTATTTTTTAACACTTTTTTTGTTAATTTTAAGTATTGCAGTCTAAGGTTTTCTTGTAGCAATTTATTTGGAAACGTGTTTGAAATTTCTTTCGAAAATTGAATCGAAAGATTGTTTACTAATTTCATCAGCAAATTATTTGAGAACGTGCCTCTGGAGCCGACCTACTGATCTTTAATTTATTTTACAAAAAATCCCTGCGCTGCTATTTTTGTTCCTTGGGGAGTCTCCCGGAATTTGTTTTTGATTTTTTGGAACTCTTATGCATAAATTCTATCAGGATTCCTTCGCTAATTGTTCCTAAAATTTATTTGTTTTTTTTTTAAGTTTGTCAGGCAGTATGTTTTTGCAAATTCCTCAAGCATTTTGGAGTATTTCTTCCGAGATTTCTTCAGAATTGTCTTTGAAATTTTCTTTGTTATAGAAACTTCATGACCCTCCTGAATTGCCCTAAAACGCATTGAAACACCTTGAAACGCTCTAAAATACTTTGGAACGCTTCTAAAATCCCCATGAAACTTACGTGACATTCACCTGAGAAATTCTGAAGCCTCCTAAACCACTTTTAAACCTCTTCAAACACCCTAAACGCATTAAAACGCCTTGAAACACCTCGAAACGCTATGGAATGCCTTCGAAAGACCCCATAATTCTTCGTGAAACTCACTAGAGAGAGTCAAAAGTCCTACAAAACGCCTAGGAAACGCCCTGAAATGTCTTGAAATTCTTTGGAACGTCTCTGAACTCCTGTGAACTCCAAAGTCCCCTAAAACAACTTTCAAACGTCCTGAAACGCCCCTGAAACGCTTTGAAACGTCTCTGAACCCCTCTGAAATTATCGTGAAGCTCTCTTGAGGCTTATAAAGCCCTCTCAAAATGCCTCTGAAACTTTCTTAACCCTTCGGGACGCGCGCTGTTGTAAAAAGTACAACACTCTCATAAAACCTCGCTCATCGTATACAGCGCGAGTGCAGTTTTGGATGCTTGATGGCGCGCGTCCTGGAAGGTTAAATACCTTGAAATGCTTTGAAACTCATGGAAACGTCTTGAAACGCCTCTGAAAATCCCGTGAAGTTCCCCTTGAGAGCCTATAATGCCCCCTTAAAGCGCTCTGAAACCTCCTGAAATGCCCTGCAACGCCTGGAAACGCCACTGACCGCGCTCTCCCATAAAACTCCCTTGAAATTCCTCTGACTCTCCCCCCTTTACGTCTGATAGCCATTCATTACCTTCCTCATATTTGCATCTGCTAGCCACTTGCTCTCCGAAAACTGCTTTGCTACCTTGAAATATGTTTAGGGAGCATCCATTAAGTACGCCACGCTAAAATAGGGAATTTTCGACCCCTCCTCCCCTTCGTACGGGTTTTCTTATACTTTAAACATTGCTTGTCACACTTTTACAGGCCCCCCTCCCCCCTTGGACCGTGACGTACTTAATGTATGGCCCCTTAGGTAATGAATCCATTTAGGTGAAAATTCTATTTAGGCAGTTCCGACTCATTACCTAAATGGAGGTTTGGGTTTTTGTTTTGAAATTTTTGGAACCATACCAGCCAGAAATTACAAATTTCAAGACATAAATTTTGAAGCTTTATCTGAATGAAGCTTATTGCTGGTAATAAAACTTAGATGCAGAGGGCCATCCAACCTGCCGGAAATCTTCGTGGGGAGAACCAGAACCAGTTTGATGCACCACAGACAGTCTGTGGATGCACGTTGGTCTTCCGGATGAGAGGAAACGGTACAAATCTCGGTCCATAGGCAACTCCAACGGAAACTAACGATCCCTCCGCATCTGGTGGCAGGAATGAGAAACCTATGAAAAGAGTGACTCCGCCAAAATTTTCCACGGCGCAGCATAAGCAAACTGCACTTTTTCACTTTTTCATATCGAATTCCGCATCGTAGAGAAACAAACGAGCACTTTTTGGAAAGAAAATATAATTCTCTTTCAGATGCGCTTAGATCCGGTAGGTACTTACGAACAATTTATGTGATTAATTTGAGGAGCTCTTGCTATGCCTCCGGCGGGCAATCTTCCAGATTTTTTGTTAGCTGGCCAATACGGTGCCTGTCGCCGTGGGCATCGAGATTGATGATAATAGAAGCCATTACCAATGGAAAATAGCAACCACCAAGGCAAAATATGAGTTAAGGCTGATACAAATTTAATTTTGACTTTTTGTCTCCCCCCCCCCTTCAAAAGTTTTTGGCTGGATTTTGGATTTTGAGGGGGCAAATAAAAAAATATTTATCAAAATATCGAGACTTTCCAAAAATTCTTTAACAAATCCGATGAGTTTTAAATATTTTTCAGATTAAATGCTTTATTATTTTTATCCCCCCCCCTCGACCAGCCAAAGAGTGGTGGGACAAAAAGTGAAATAAATATTTGTAACGGCCTAATTTTGAAAACAAAAAAAATGAATTTTTGATGTAAACAAACGATTTTTACCTTATCTCACTTAGAGCCTGTTCAATTGGGGGCATCCGAATTCATCTACTGGACCACGACTCATTTCCTCACGGCGACGCTTCTGTCGAGAAGCCTTGGTGACCCGTGGCCGTGGCACAGAAGGTTCGGACACCCGTCCGTTGAACGTCATAATAATACCTAGGAACCGTTTTGAATGATGGTGCATTTCGGAAACATGGGTGGACTCCAAATGTGTTTTCAATATCTCATGATCCTGGCTTGTTAGATGACAGATGACTCAGAATAGTCTTGTTTTGTTTTAGTTCAGATAAGTTTGGTGCTAGTGAACATGTAAGTTTTAAGTATTCGATCACATGTACATATAATAAGATCATTGGGCAATATGCCCAAGTAACATTGTTTAGTCAAATAAACTAGAAGAAGTTCTCAGAACCACCATAGAACCAAAATAAAGAGTAATAGGTTTCATTACAATTATGAGGTTGTTTATTGTATCAAGTGTTCGCTAATGATGAAGCGTTCAATTGGAAATTCCACTCATAGATGGCGCTACTCAGTGTGCAAATTTTAATTGCATATAACTCAGGATCCCAATCTCATAGAAAGATGGTATCTTTCGCAAATTTGTTCGGTAGGTCAAGGTCTTACAGATGTTGTATCGTTTGATTCGAAACCCCACATATAGATGGCGCTACCGCGCAAGCATATTACATATTTTATAACACAAATAGGATGACGAAGGGTATTATCGGCAGGTTTGTACTCTTCGTCATGGGGGGTTTTTGTGGGCCGCATTGCCTTAAACCTCTAATACCCAACCCCGCCTTTAGACGGGGTATAGTTCGAGCATTTTTGTAATTTTTGTTTCGTGGAAAACCATAATTTTTATATTTTTGGCTGATATTTAGGACTGTTTTGTATATCTCAAAATAGTTTTTGGTGTATTTTAAAGCGTATTTACATTTTTTTAAAAATCATTGAAAAATTGATGTTTTAGTCACCTTTTAGAAGTCATTGTTTGTTTTGTATTGAATCGCTACAAATAACATATTTTTAATTTTTCCCAAATCAGTCTATCTTAGTTTTATAGTTTAAGGGAATCGAATACACTATAAAATTATTTTCTTTTAAATTACACGGAAAATATAATTTTCAATGAAAAAAAAAAAATAAAAATAAATATATTTTAACAATAATCATAAAATCTCAAAATGTTTTCATCTCAAAAAAATCCGTACCCTAAATAGGCTTCCAGGAAAAATATAAAACTGTGGGGATGTTCAAAAATAAAAATTAGAAAAATCAAAAACTGAAATTCACGAAATCGAGCATTAAAAAGAATCATCTTCCAAAACATGTTTCAATCGATTTTAGATGACGAAAAATTATATTTAGATCAAAATCAAAAATTTGGGTATTAGAGGGTTAAATTTGGGCATATAACTCAGCTTTGATGGAAAGAATTTAAGGACAACTCTCAGACCAAAAAGGTTTAAAAAAACCAAAACGAAGAGAACAAAACTGCCGAAAATACGTAAGTTCCCCTATCTCATGAATGTTTTCACTTAGGAAGATGAAGTCTTCGGAAAAGTTGTTGTGCAGGCTAAGAATCAAAAACCTGCAGATAATGGGCCGTTTTATTCGTAACTTCACATATAGATGGTGCTACTGAGGGTGCAAATTCAATATCTAATATATCTCAGGATTCTGATCAATTACAAAAACGGGTGTCTTCAGCAAAGTTGTTGGATAGGTGTAGCACTTACCGTTTGATTTGGAACTGCACATATAGGTGGCGTCGTTGTTATTGCCACGGTAAAGGCAGGGTATTTCGCGCAATTCAGATCGACCTAGTAACTCCTATCCCTCACTTCGCGTGCTACCCACCGGGCTGTGAGCAACCTTAGGGAAGATCGGGTAACTGACCCCGGCTGACAGGGAACGGAGGGGTTGGCTTCTGCAAACCTGAGCATCTGTTCTCCAGGAGGAGCGGCTCATATCAGCATCTGATCGTGTTAGGGGCGGTTGATCAATGTCCGAGTGTCAAGGAAGGACTCTAAGCTCAACTGTGCACTTTGGTCCTCCGGAAAGTAGGGGTTTCGTGTTCAGCCCTGCGAACCAGTCATAAAAAAAGCATTGCAATGGGAAATCACCAACAGAATAATAAGAACGAAGACCAACGACAACGACCTCAGTGAACAAAAAGAACTTGCAATTGGAAACTCGCTACGTTGAACTGCCGATCTCTCAACTTCATTGAGAGCACCCGCATACTACACGCCGATCAACTGAAGGACCGCGGGTTCGCATCATAGCGCTGCAGGAGGAGTTTAAAACAGACTTCATGGTGCAAACGTTTAGAGGTAATCATACCATCTACCAGAGCTACGGCAATTAATGCGAGCTGGGAGCAGCTGATGTCATGATGGGCGATTTGCAGAGGCCTGTGTTCGGATGGTGGCCGATCGATGGAAGAATGAGTAGGTTGAGGATTAAGGATCGATTCATCAACTTCAGCATAATCAACATACGCACTAGCCCACACCTTGGAAGCACTGATGATGACAAGGACGCATTCTACGCGCAGCTCAATGAGGAGTTCAGAGCGATTATGGAGAAGAATAATGCTGCAGATTTCGTGAAAATCGTGCCCGGCTAACGTTGCAACATGTAATGCTGCAGAATGGAACAAATGAGTGGAAGGAAGGAGTAATATGGCTCATTCACAAGAAAGGCGACCATTTGAAATGTGAGAACTTCAGAGCGATCACCATTTTGAAAACTGCCTATAAAGTACTATCCCAGATCATCTTCCGTTGTTTGTCACCTAAAACGAAGAAGTTCGTGGGAAGTTATCAAACCGGCTTCATTGACGGCCGGTCGACAACGGACCAGAGCTTCACCGTACGGCAAATCTTCCAGAAATGCCATGTCAAAATACATCACCTGTTCATCGATTTCAAAGCGACATACCACAGTATCTACCGCACAGATGTATGGAAAATCATGGACGAAAACAGCTTTCCTGGGATGTAGTAAGGGTTTCGGTGAACTATCTTTTCATTCGAATCTCGCCGAGGACTGCGACTTTGCGGATGAAATGTACATTATCGCCAAAACATTTGGAGCGAGGGGTGACAGAACTGTACAGAACATCCGCCTGAAACGCGAAGCAGCATAGGTCGGACTGGTGATGAATGCCTCAAAAATAAAGTATATGCTGGTAGGCGGAACCGAACACGACCGTATCCGTCTGGGTAGTAGTGTTACGATAGACGGAGATACTTTCGAAGTGTTGAAGCAACTCATCTATCTTGGATCCTTATTGACGGCTGACAACAATGTCGGTCGTGAAATTCGAAGGTGCTTCGTCAGTGGAAGTCATGCCTGTTACGGGCTCTAGAAGAAGCTGCGGTCTAAAAAGAATCGCATACGCATCGATTGCACCATGTACAAAACGCTGTTAAGACCGGTGATTCTCTACGGATATGGACCATGCTCGAGGAGGGCTTGCAAGCACTCAAAGTTTTCGATTGACGCTTGCTAGGGGTGATCTTTTGCGGTGTGCAGGAGAACGGTGTGTAGCGGAGAAGGATGAACCAGGAGCTCGCTGCACTTTACGGTGAACCCAGCATCCAGAAGGTGGCCAAAGCCGGAATGATATGGTGGGCAGAGCATGTTGCAATAATGCCGGATAACAACCCTGCAAAATTGGTGTTCACTACTGATCCGGTTAGAACAAGAAGGCGTGAAACGCAGATAGCACGATGGGCAGACCAGGTGGAGCGTGACTTGTCGGGCATTGGGTGTGACCGTGGATGGAGACTCACAATGGTTTTTGGTCTGTTTTTGGTCGTCATCCCAATGTGCAGAATCCTGACACGCGCTCTCATTCAATTGCATTTCAGTAGGTTCCACCGCCGCCACATGAATGTACCGCGCACAGCTTTGGGGAAACGCTTTGAGAGCGGTGAATGCACTTGCCAATTAGATTGCAATTGCACCGAAGCCGTGAAAATTTAACCGGCGTTGAATGGAGAGGGGAAAGGGCAAGAAGTCAATATGCAAATTAAAACGATAATCACATATTTCATAATGGCATATGGCAAACATTTCTGCAATTTACCGCGGTGTGTGATGTGGCGTGGTGGACGGCGGCCCGCTTCTATGATGGGAATACCTGGTACCTAGGTGTGTGCCTGGCTCGGGATAGTTGTCTTTCCAATTTACACCTAAACCTTGATTTACGTCCACTATTGGCTTAGCGAAAAAAAATTCTACCGACAAAATAATGATCAAAATACACATTTTTATATTTTTGTACACTTCTCCTAATCACGAAGATGTTTAAAAAAATATAAAACTGTTGAGTTTGCTCATTGTCTTAACGGTAGAATTTTTTGTCGCTCAGCCAAGCATGGACGTAAAAAAAGGACAAGATGTACTCAAATTAGTGAGCGATTTCTGGCATGATGACGAGTGTGGGCGAGAATATTAGCCTACTGTTTGCCATTCATCAATTATAAAGGGCGGAATGCAAAACATGGGGAGTGGGAAAATTAGCTGTGGATACTGGGTCAGAGGTTGTTTGCCAGAAGCTTTAATTGTGGAATTAAAAATGCGTTATACATTGAACATTAGCGTAAATTGGTGACACGTATGCCAATTTGATTGCATCGTTATTTTTTTTAATATTCATGAGATTATACAATCAGTATATCAAATAGATTTGTATATTTATATACTTCCACAATGTATGCTAAATAATTTATATTTTCACGAATCAAAATGAGCCGAAATTGTTTCAGGCATTATTTTTTAATCCTACAAGCAGAAAAAGTGACATTCTTTACACTACACAAAGGTCAAAGTATTTCTTAATGCATACATTATTTTTCTTCTACATCTTACAATTCCACTGGAAGGTTTTTTTTTTGCATTTTTCGGATAGCTTTCGATTAATCACAAATAATCCATAATGCCTCTCTCGAAACTTCATTATTATTGCTCAATAATCCCGAAAATTTCAATTGCCAATTATGGCAAACCCTTCCGAAAACGAACAAGAATTTAATCCCGATTTCAATTGCAATATCATCATCATCACTTCTTCCGAAACGCATTTCGGTGAAACAGGCAAAGGGTGCTCTACCTGGTACCTGGATGACCCGCGAGAAAATTCCCGGTGTCGACCGGAAAATTTCACACTCCATTCGGTTGCATAATTCAAAACGAATTAACCATGAAAAACAGTTAAATAAACAAACAATCTCATCGTGGCTATAAATGTGTTGCCGCATTGGGATGTTTTACCAACCGAAAAGAAAAAAAAAATATGTGAACAAACACCGGCCCGCCCGCATATGTGAAGCTTGGGCGACATGGCATTTGTCGGGTATCACATGCCTATAAAAGATAGGATTATCGCTTCCCGCTCTGTGTGCCACATGCCGCGCTGTCACCGAAACGAACCATCCAGGATGAAATTCACCCGGCTGAAAGTGGAGAAAATAAATATGATGCTGCAGCAGATTCGAATGATGATGCTGTACTGCCGAATTTATACAAATATGCACATCCGGCATTATGGAGAGAATAAGGGAAACGGCAGATGCTATTTTTTTGTGCAGCAAACGCACGAAACATAGTGCAGTGGTGTGAAAATTGGAATAATCAAACATCAAAATGAAAAGAAATGCCACATTTAACCTAAGTTTGATGCGATTCAAAACTTTTGGAGCAAATAGGTATCTACATTCAGCTAGACGATTTGGTCTTGTTGACGCTGATGGTAAGACTGCCGCTGAAGAGCGATTGGCAAGATCATCGAGCTTCATCAGGTTCCAGTAGGTCGGCTCTAGAGGTACGTTCTCCTCCATTTGGGAAATTTGTGCCATCGCCATGAACACGAGCCTATTCATCATTTATCTGAGGGGGAAGGGAAGGAAAAAAGGATGGGACAGGGAAAAGGAGAGGTAAAGGAATAGGGTCTTCATACACACATAAGCGTACCACAATGCGTTCACATAGCGTCCTGAAAAGGACACTGTAATATCGCATAAACGTACCACAATGGGTTCAAACAGCGCCCTGAAAAAGGCACTGTGATAACGCATAAAGCGTAAAGAGAGCCTATAGCTCTTTACCACAGCGGGTCAACAGAACGTCCTGAAGATTCAGGTTTCTGAAGTCAGTTTCACTTAATAAGTGTTTACCGAGTACTCGGAGACGCAGTTGCGCAAAAACAGGACAGTTATATATCAAATGGTCCGAAGTTCTATAATCGGATTCACAGCTATCACATACAAATGAATCAGCTTGCTGAATATTCGCCATGTGATAACTGAGTTGGCAGTGGCCAGTCAACGCTTTGACCAGCATGCTACAGTTATGCTTAGACAGATTTGTAAGATACTTCGCCACCCGTAGAGATAGCTCAGTACAATACAATTTTGTTTGACGACAAGACTCCAAACTATTCCAATATTGTTTGTGCTGAGTGGCAGCCTAGGTGTCAATCTGGAACTTTACCCAACACTTCGATACCGGAATAGCTGGCTCTGGACCAATGAAGTCATGGAATGCTCCCGTGCGAGCTAGCTCATCAGCCAATTCATTTCCAGCGATGGAAGAATGGCCAGGTACCCATACAAAGTGAACAGCATTTGCTGAATTCAGCTCTTCGATTTGAGTTCGACAAGCGATAACTATCTTCGACCTGGAGTTGGCTGAAGCAAGTGCCTTAATAGCAGCCTGGCTATCTGAACAGAAGTATATTACTTTGCCCATTACTTATTGCGTAGAAACGGCTATCTCAGTCTTAATTTACGACGATTTATTTTATTCTACCCGACGTTTTGGCCATGGGTTTTGGCCTTTTTTAAGGGAAAACTGTATTTGTACAAAGTATTCATTAGTTATAAATTAGTTAGTCTAGTCTAGTTTGTCTATAACTAATGAATACTTTGTACAAATACAGTTTTCCCTTGAAAAAGGCCAAAACCCATGGCCGAAACGTCGGGTAGAATAAAATAAATAGTCGTAAATTAAGACTGAGATAGCCGTTTCTACGCAATAAGATCCAGTTCCAGTCGAAAAATCCCACATCATTTGCCCATTACGTGCTGCTGAAGTGCTGATTGCACTCCGCACATAAGAGCAAAGATTTCGGCCTGAAAAACCGTGCAGTGTCTACCAAGTGAATAAGACTGATACAGCCTTAGCTCACGAGAATAAACACCAGCACCTGCTCGACCTTCGAGAAGCGAGCCATCAGTGTAACATACGATGCCGTCTGAAATACTTCTTTCCAGATATCCAGATGTTCACTCTTCCCGGGAAAGGAATTTCGTGGAAAATGTCCTATATGGAAAATTTCAAGCAAATGTAAGATCACTTGGAGCAAGGACAACTTTGTCCCAATTCACCAAAAGTGGAAACAACGAGGTGTATATCAAACTGCGGTTCACAGGAGTTTCCTCTAGTAGACCGAGTACCCTGTAACGGGAGAAGGTGGAAGATTATGGTAAGTTCCGCATACAACCTTCACTTAAGCGCCAGGCAAGTATATTTCCTTGCCGTGAAGGAGCGAGTCGATATCTCAAACAATCCCGTGCCCGGCGGAGAGACCTCAAGGCGGGTTCAGATCCAACAAACTTCGACCCACGGCCGAAACTAACGCACCAAGTTCACAGAATGAGTGATCTTACTCAAAGTAGTCAATTTCAGGGTGAGATTGGTTCCAAATCCGTGGAAGAGGCACCCAATCCCAGAGCCTATTCTAAAACTCCGAAAACAAAAACCGATAATGCCTTAACCCAACTCACACAACCCAAGGGATTGCCGCATGTAACTAAAAGCTTCGTAGTTGCGTTTCTTCTATCATCTGGCTACTGATTTATTCTAGCTTTCTCATGCATAACTCCCACATAACCTTTCCATGCTGATCGTGTACATATTTGGTGCTTATTCTCTAAAGGTTAGTAGTGTACATCGTCTATTTTTTTACCTAATTCGTATTACCTGCCCACCGCATGTCCAACAGGCGGCGGCCCGCCACGTGATCGCTCAAACTGTACCAATTGGTCCACGCCTTACGAGAATCCTGAAAACGTATCTATTTCTCCTGCTCGACGGACAGTCCTCGATTATAGCACCCTTTGCATGGAGCTACTGCTAAGGTACCGAACCGGGCTGATTCGAAGTTCCGCTATTCCACGTGCGGTGGCGCGACAGGCGTTTGAAATGTATCGTTTCGACGGTGCCGTGTTGCACGTGGCCGGTGTTGCACATGCGACGTGTTGCACGGTCATTCACGAGGGTGTCAATACGCCGGGTCCCTTAGGTGGGCGACCTAGGGGTGGCACCTTCGTTCGAAGGAAACCTTCGAACGAATTTAAACTCAACTAGAATCACGCTTACAAATTTCAACACGCTCATTAAATTTACCTCACTCGTCGTGGTCCATTCGTTAACCGATATTTTCACGTTGGTCTTGTATACAGGACTGCGTTTTCTAATTAGGACTGAATTGTATGAACGATTAGGTTTGAATTTCACATTTTTTTTTAGTTTTGCTACCTTTTCCTGTCACTTAGTGACTCACTACCGTATACTTTTAACAATAGGCTATCAATCTTCTTTTGTTCGTCCTTGGACACAAAGGCTTCCTTTCCTCACTTAAATCGCACTTGCTAGACTACGTCTTTATACTTGGCTAGTCGAATTGTGAGAGATCGGGTTAAAGCAATTTTTCACTATCCATGCTCTACGTCGATCCCGAAGACGACTCATTCGGTAATTCTCGGCTCGTTAGAATCTACGGAGGCATCCATGGATGGACCCCTAACCGTCTTCGAAATTCGAGCATTGAACCTCCCTGGCGTATCTCAGCTTGACATGAATCAGAGACTGGGTACGCGATTCAAGCTATGTTGGAAAGTTGTATGCAACTTTTTTATTTGTTTTTCTGACCTTCTGTAACATCGTTACAACCCATAGGCGATAAGTGCAGGAAAGTGCTTATTGTTTGAAATGAATGTGTAGTGGGGCAACATCAAAGAGAACTTCGAGCGCTGCCGTGGGAGTTGAAGAGAACGCTCCAGACATCGCCATTAAGCACATCCTTTGGAGATGGCCTAATTTTGATTGGACCGCTCTTACTTCGCCCTTTTGTCACCACACAAGACATATAAGCCAATATTGGACGAACAACAGTTGTGTAGATCCATTTGATATACTTGGGTTTTAGACCCCAAGTTGTACCAAAGGTTCGCCGGCATTGCCCGAAGGCCATACAAGCTTTCTTGATTCTGAACTCAACATGAGGTGTCCAGGAAAGCATGGAATCAAGAATGACTCCAACGTACTTTACCTGTTCAGTCACATTGATTTCAGAATCAAAGAGACGTAAAGGTCGAACACCATTACGGTTTCGCTTTTCCGTGAAAAGAACAATAGATGTTTTACTCGGATTTACCGAAAGGCCATATTGGCGACACCAACCCTCAACTACCTGAAGAGCGTTTTGCATCAGGTCGAAAAGGGCGCTGATGCACATACCGACTAACAATGTTAGGTAGTCGTCGGCAAATCCATATGTAGGAATACCGCTATTATTGAGTTGCCTCAATAGCGCATCTGCTACGAGATTCCACAAGAGCGGTGGCAAGACTCCCCCTTGGGGACATCCACAAACACTCAATTACCTAATCACCACTTGACGCAATGTCGCGAAGAGATGTCGGTTTTTGAGCATTTGGTGAATCCAATTGGAAATCATTGGAGATATACCATGACCATTGACCCCGTGCGGCTTCCAATATGGCATCGAAAGGCACGTTGTCAAAGGCACCCTCGATATCTAAGAAAACACCCAAGCAGGATTGCTTTTGAGCGAATGACTTCTCGATATCGTAAGCAATAGCGTGGTTCAAAAAACGTTTTTTCTCCACACCGCTTATTTGATTCCTAACCAGATTGTATGCCTTCTCCCAAAATTTGAGCTCATTTGGTTGAAAATTGAGAATGCACAAGCCCTTCAAAATTTGTATGGGAATTACTATGGGAAAACGATGTTTTTCATTCAATACACCATAGCATTTCCCCAAGTGCTCTAGTGGGTTAGTTGACCCTCGGTAATCCTAGGCTACTATATCAGCTACAACTTTGCCGAAGACCACATCCAAATTGGTCGCCTCATTAATTAGTCACCGATATTTATCCACAATCGAAATCTTTACTCATGATGGTTAAACTATTCGGTGGGCATCACTGCATTTTGCTGTGAAACATAGTAGCCATGATTTCAGTATGCTATCTTTGGCGCCATATGCAACAACGTTGCCTGCTGGGAAGCTGGAGGATCACTGTTAAAGTTTCTCCAATTGGATAAAAATCGATAACTAATTAATGAGACGTCCGATTTGAATGTGGTCTTCGGCAAAATTATAGCTGATAGAGTAGCCTAGGATTACCAAGGGTCAACTAGCCCACTAGAGCACTTGGGGAAATGCTATGGTGGATTGAATGAAAAACATCGTTTTCCCATAGTAATTCCCATACAAACTTTGAAGGGCTTGTGCAGTCTCAATTTTCAACCAAATGAGCTCAAATTTTGGGAGAAGGCATAAAATCTGGTTAGAAATCGAATAAGCGGTGTGGAGCAAAAACGATTTTTTGAACCACGCTAGTAAGCAACTTTGTGTAAAAGAGTCACAGTGGACTTTCCAGATTGGTAAGTATGTTGGTTCACATGAAGAGGCACATTGGCCAGATAAACATCACGGATGTGATGATCGACAATTTTTTCTAAGCATTCCAAAAGAAAAGAGGTCAAACTGATAGGTCTGAAGCTCTTTGCTTCTTTATACGACGCACGACCCACTTTGGGAATAAACTTTACAGTAATATCCCGCAAGGATTTGGGAATATACCCTGTAGCAAAACTGCAAACAAGTAGTTGTTTCAAAACATGTTTGAAATGATCAAATCCCTTCTGAAGCAAAATAGGATAAATCCCATCTGCCCCAGGAGATTTGAAAGTAGCAAGCTATTAAGTGCCCATTCAATCGATTCTAAAGTTATAATACTCCGAGCCGAAGCTAAAGAATCATAACTACAAGAAAAGACATCAGGTTCATCCGAAGATGTAATATCCACACATCCGGGGAAGTGTGTACTGAATAAACATTCCAAAATTTCGTCATCAGAGGAAGTGAAATCACCATTTGGCAAACGAAGTTCGTTCACTTGAAAATCCTTTGATTTTGCAAGGATTTTGTTCAATCGACTGGCTTCACTCAGACTGGAAACATTTGTACAAAGGTTTTTCCAGCCGGATCGTTCAGCAGGCCAAAGAGCTTTCTGGTAGGCCTTGCGAGCCGACCTGAAAGCCTCCGATCCAGCCGAACGTCGTCTGTTCCAACTCTTTCTACATTGTTTCCTGAGCTTCGCCAGATCGGAGTTCCACCAAGGGGTTCCTCTTGTGGTCTTCACAGACCGCAGAGGGCAGGGTTCTTCAAAAGCTTCCATGATGAAGGCCGTTGTAGTATCAACGGCATCATCTAAATCACTTGGAGTGTCAATTGATGGTGAGTATCCATGAAATTTGGCTGCAACCAAATCGGTAAAGAGATCCCAGTTGGTTGACCGGGGATTCCTGAAACGCAAAGTTTGCGAAGTAACATTCACATGTTCAAACAAGATGTAGCGATGGTCAGATAAAGATTCTTCATCTGACACATGCCAATTGGTCAGTTCGTGACTAATTCTGCTAGAGCAAAGCGTTATGTTTAACACTTCCTCTCTTCCAGATACCATGAAGGTTGGGCGGTTGCCTATGTTAAGTAATCCAAGATCTGTACTACTTAAGTATTCCATTAAACTGGAGCCTCTTAAATTGATGTCTGAGCTGCCCCAGATTATATGGTGAGCATTAGCATCACTACCAACAAGGCCTTTTGAAGTGCAGTATGCAATGACTTGCTTGAAAGCACCCGTAGGGGATGGTTCATCACACGGTAAATAAACCGAACAATAAACGTATTTCCTGTTGAGTTTTCCAACAGATACATCGATTGTGATAGCACATACATCTCTGGTAGTTAGTTCAGAGATGAGTGTAGCAACGATTGCGTTGTTGACAAGCACACATGCTCGAGGCATGACACGTGAGTTTGCCATTTCATTTTTACTGAAAGTAGCAAACACCGGATTTACAAGGTTTCCTAGATAGAAATTCCCCTTACGAAAGTAAGGTTCTTGGACTAGCGCCACTTGGGCTGTACCATTTTGCATAAGTCTACAAAGATTGATCGTTGCTGTTCTTTTGTGCTGAAGATTGATCTGAGCTATCCTTACCTTAGCCACAACCCAAACTAGGCAGAATTAAACTCTTAACAATCACAGCAAGAAAAAGAATAGCAACAATAAAGCCAGATCGGTATCGATTTGAGTGCGCCAAAGGCGAGGATGCACAGAATACACTGTGTGAAACGCATAATGCGAAACCATATAGGTGAAAATTTAAACTTATTAATAACATCTTCATAATCCAGCCCTTATTCAGCCTCAAGTATGAGATTGAAGAAGGGCAGCTGATTGTCTCGGAGAAACACAAGGTCCACCGCGCTATTGCTCCGGTTAGTACAGTAAGGGCAAATACTGTGGAGGGTGCCCTGGTACTCCACAGGCTCCGTTTGCGATCAGATTTTTATAAGACCCCCTTAACCATTCATTCCTAGGCACGGTAAGCGTAAAGCCGCATAACACCATGAATTAGGGGTCACCTGATTAGTGGATTCCTACCGCTGGAACAGGCGGTCCGTAGTGCTATTCTTAGCCAGTTGAACTAACCGCTACCGACACTACACAGCTATCTAGGCTAATCGGGAAAAGAAGTTAATATTGGTGATCAACTTCATACGGGCCCGAAAAGCCGGCACTTTGTGGACAAGTCAGCTGAAGTAAAGAAAACTATGTTCTAGCATTTTGCCTGTCACACGGTATACCTACATAAGTAAAAATGAAAACTTTCAGAGAAAGTTCTCAGAAAACGACTGTGAAAGTGCTCATAGAATAATAATCTGAGAAGTCGGCTGTAAATCCAATTTAGATTCCTTTAGTCCACCAGTGAGCCTTGCTGAGATTCCTCAGATAGGGGATCCTCCAGAAATTATTGGAGAACTTCCGAAAGCAATTACTCAGGAAATCCCAGTTGGAAATGCTTGAAAAATCCTAGCAAGAATTCCCCGAAAAATTTAAGAAGAAACTCCTATAGGAGTCCTAGCAGGCATATTTACTGGTATTTCAAGAGAAATACCTGAAGCAATCCTTATAGAAATCTTTGGAGGATTCCTTGGAACAATTACTACCGGAAGAATTTGTATAGCGTTTCTTCGCGAAACCTCTGGAACAATCCCAACAAAAAATTCCGGAGGAATCTTTGCGTGCATTCCTGCAGGTATTTCAAGAAGATTACCCTAAAATGTCTCCAAGAATCTCTTTTGGGATTACTTCAATGAGTTCACTGGAAGTTTCTCCAGAAAATCCTCCTTTGTTGCGCCAGGGATTTCTCCAAGAATTGCTCTTGGAATTTCTCTACGAACGCCTGCCAGATTTGCTCCAGAAATTGTTCTTGTGGCGCTTCGTAGGATTTCTCCATTGGTTTCTTCAAGAGTTTCACTTGGAATTCCTCCGCTGGTTGTTCCAATTGGACGTTACACCAATAAAGAAGCAGAAGGTTGACGAAAAAAGCTTCACATAGAACTGTACTAGGTTAATTATCTAAAGCGTACAAAAGAGGATTCACTCTTCTCACTTTAAAGCCAGGAAAACCAAGCTACGAACGAAAAAAAAAAAAAAAACTGCATCATATGAGGTGTAATATTTCAACCACGGAGATACAAAAAATCCCCCTTCAACTCATGTGCTTGACTTTTGCTTCAGATTTGCATTTTTCCTAGTTTCTCCTGCCATAGAGCGAGCGTAAGTGTGCCCTCCATGTCCGAGAACAGCGAGTTCACGATCCTGCTTCCACTACTGATGGTGGTAGTGGTTGGGCTCTTCGTTAGACCCGGCTACCAGGGAACTACCTCTGTCAGGGAAGAAATTTATGGCTTATCTGATTATGGTTTCCATTCGGCCCCGGAAGCGATCTTCGCTTCTTCGCCGGTGGTGGTGTGGCCAGTTTCTGGCTTTTGTCTTTCGCTGCCGCCGGGGCGTTTGGACTGGGTGATGCATTTTTCACTTAATGGATTCGTAGGAGTAGGGCACAAAAAAAAAGTTGCACGCGGCAGGTGCAACCACTAGTGGTGGTTCGCACTTCAAGCAGATGGATCCCTATGAGGTCGAAAAGAGCTTCGGCGAATTTCAGGCAAATTGAAGTTTTTGAAGCTCATTGAGATTGAGATTTTTTTCCAAAATCTCCCATCAATTCATTCGGATTAATTGAATTCGACAAATTCAATCACCTGTTTGTTTCCCGCCCGGATGCACCTATCCTGCATACTGATGCGGATGAGTGCACCAGCAGAATTCTAGCGTCAAGCATCGAAGCGTTGGAATCGAAACGCGCTTCCCGTGCTTCAGCAGTGTGGAATTTTGACAGGGATTCCATTTGGATTGACACTCGAGGTTTTAAAATCGGGTGAATAATCCTGAAGTGATGTGTTATCGGGGGCAAAAATTCCCAGTTTTCCTCGTTCAATATGTATGTTTCAGCGTGATTGAGCTAGCGTTGAATTAGATCAGATCCGTGACTGATAAATTTGATTGGATGCAGCGTGACAGTTGAGTTCCGAGTGAGTTGTCACACGCTTTCCGGAAAAGTTTATTTGAGTTGCGTTTTTGCTCTCATAGTACACGAGTGTATTGGCAAAAAGGTTGAAACATGTGTTAGCAATTGGTACGGCTAACTCTGAATTTTCGATGAGGATACAGTGGATTCGATCTTCCACCGAAGTCGTTGAGTCTCTAAAAATGTTGAGTCCAAAATTGCGGGATACCTATTTATTCAGAAGTTTGTCAATATTTTTTGAGACATGCGAACACAGTAGGCTGCGGCTTACTGTTGTTGAAACCTGGAATTCGTAAGCTCTTTTGGATTCAAATGACATAAAAAAGAAACTTTTGAATTTGAGCCAAACATATTGAGATTTAGAGACGGTGAAGTCTCCTGAAAGTTAAATTTTCGAGTAATAAAAAGGTGTTATCACTTCAAGTGTCATAAGTTTTTCAATTTTCAACCGATTTTCAAACTTTTCTTATGAATCTTAAACTAATTAAATTTCGAAAAGTTTTGTAGAACATTATATTTTCCAAAGTCACGTAAAATATGTGTTTTTAAAGATGAAATTAATTTTTTTTCTTTTTTTTTAAATTATTTTAGGCCCCATAACTTTTTAGCCGCTTGACCAATTTCAAATGTTAAAGCGTGCTTTTGTATATATTTCTGTAACCTATCTCTGTTCTGAACAAACTATTTGTCAAGGTATTAATATATATGATACTTTTCACCAAAACTGTCAACATATGTCTAAAAACTTGATATTTTTATGTAAATTTGGATTTCGGGACGATTTTTTGCAAATTTTTACTCCAAACCAGGTAAATTGATCAAGCGGCTAAACAGTTATAGCGCCCTAAAGTATTTTTTTTTTGTGAAGAGCTTACGAATTCCAGATTTGAACAACTTTTGAAAAATAAGCCGCAGCCTAGTACACAGTTATTGCATAGACAATTTATATATTACAGGGGATAGACAAAATGATCGGAACAGGCAAAATTTCCACTTTTCACAAAATGTTCAACTAGCTGTAACTTTTCGAAAAGTGCATCAATTATTCTTAAATTTTCACTGTAAGTTCATCAACAAGTTGAATATCAGTGGTCAAAATTTGGAAAAAATCGGGCTATTCTCCATGAAATTATAAAGATTCTTGAAAAAGGTATAATTATCCGATAGCCAACTTTGAGCTGGTATATCTCCGGATTCAATGAACCGAATGCAATGAAATTTTGATCACTTATGACTCTTATAATGAGCTATGAAAAACCTTTGACTCAACTTAAAATTCTTAACACGGAAGTAAATTATAACGATTAGAATATTTTTCTAATAAAATACCAAATTATCCAGAACTTCTACTTTGTTTCAAAATTCAAGATGCAAATTATAGTTTCCCTCTAAATGACATACACAGGGGATGGCCAAAATGTTTGGGATAGGTCACTTTTTTTTCTCCCACAAAAAAATTCAACATGCTGTAACTTTTCATAGAGTGCATCAAAAAATCTTAAATTTTGACTGCTTGTCAACCTATTATATGTGCATCATTGGTACAAATTTGGGCTCGATTGATTAATTTTTCGCGAAGTTAGAATCGTTTGGGTAAAACACTATTATTTTTAGACAACTAATTTTTGAACTGTCATATCTCGGAAACCACTGAACCGAATTGAATTAATTTTTTAACGTTTATCAACAATGTATTGATACTCAATACGGCGTTATAAAATGTAATATTTTCTCACGGCGAATTAAGTTATACCGGATTGAAATTTTTACCCATATAGAGGAAAATAAGTCAAATTTACAATAACACACAAAAATTACTAAATGTATTCTTCCTTCAATCCAAATAGGCTCTAATATATCTGATTAGAGATAGCTTGAGAACAGAAGTGGGAAATGTTTGGAAATTTACAATTAAATTTATTGACATTGATGTAAAAAAAATACATTTTTCGAGAAAAATCCAAAAAGTGTCAATCCATAATAACTTTTTTCAACGTTTAAAAAGTACCTATGTTTTAATAGTTTGTGAAGCATTTACATATTGTTGATAAACGTTCAAAATTTCATTCAATTCGGTTCACTGGTTTCCGAGATGTGACAGCTCAAAAATAAGTTGTCTGAAAAATAGTGTTTTACCCGAACGATTCTAACTTTGCGAAATATTAATCAATCGAGCCCAAATTTGTACCAATGATGCACATATAATAGGTTGACAAGCAGTCAAAATTTAAGATTTTTTGATGCACTCTATGAAAAGTTATAGCTTGTTTAACTTTTTTGTGAGAGAAAAAAAAGTGGCCTATCCCAAACATTTTGGCCATCCCCTGCATATAAATGTGTTTTGAAGGAAAGTAACAACATAGCTGCCAACAATTGAAAAGGTAATGGGATGCTTATTGAAAATGGACCAATTTACTGAAAAATCATAAAGTAGATGAAATCGCTATAACTTTTTCTATTGTTAGAAATTTTAAGTTAAGTCAAACGTTTTTCAGAGTTCATTACACTAGTTTACAAAATAAAACAAAAGTCGTGAACTTCTGTCAACGACCAAAATTTTTGAAGCATAATTTAGCGCTGATTTCGAAACCGTGCTTCAAAAAATTTCAAGTAGAACAGTTTTTGAGTTTTAGCTCAATATCGAGTTTTACAACTTTTTAAAATATGAAATTTAATAAAATTCAAAAATCTTCCGTTTTGTTCAACCAATTTTAAATCTTTTGCCATAAATTAAAAGCTGAATATAATACCTTTGAATCATCTAAAAGCAGGTCTTGCGTCAGATTGATGAAATTCAAAATATTGGTGAGTTTTGTGGACGATCTTCTTAAATTTTAGCAAAATTTTCTAAAATATTTGAAGAAATATATTTTTTTCAATAAGAAAAAAAATTAAAAATTCTTTCTCAACGTTTATTTGACATATCATATGTAAGCGAGTTGCAGTAAAAAATTCAGCTCAATCGCAGCATTGATTACGGAGAATGAGATGTGTGAAGTGAGCGACATTGCTTAAAAATAGAACAAAAATCGATTTCAAATCATCAACCTTGTATGGAAAATCGAAAAAATTTCCGCTCTACTGTATTTTTTTCCTTCGTGTTTTCGAACTCAGGGCATGACTCTACACCAAAAACGATCATCAGCTTACCGAGTTCAAAAATGCTGTAAACTAGTGTTATAAGAGTCATAAATGGTCAAAATTTCATTGCCATCGGTTGATTGAATCCGGAGATATAACAGCTCAAAGTTGGCTATCGGATAATTATACCTTTTTCAAGAATCTTTATAACTTCTTGGAGAATAGTCCGAACTTTTCCAAATTCTGACCACTGATACAAAACTAAATGATGAACTTACAGTGAAAATTTGAGAATATTTGATGCACTTTTCGAAAAGTTACAGCTAGTTGAACATTTTTTTAAAAAGTGAAAATTTTGCCTGTCCCGATCATTTTGTCTATCCCCTGTATATAGGAATGCCGTGAAGCATGATAGCTATGTCGTTCATCGAAAATAATCAGAACCATACATTCTTATTCCGTCAAGGGTTACCTAGTTTGGTTCAACAAATCAAAATAACTCACACTTCTTCTGAACCAATCAACCAATCATTGAATTGTGTAATCTATATGAAGATAATAGTGGGACTGCTTTTGCAGAAAGTTTTAAAAAGTTGAACGCATAAATGAATGCGGTAAAAAAACTCGCCCCTTAAGGCAAAACTGGAAGGATTTCCTCATTTTTTTGGTTTTTTTATTTCGTATAAAATAACGAAGTAATATTTTCAAAATCGGTTTTCGTGCACATGTAGAGCATATTTAGATCAAGGTATCTTCTGATTTTTTTTTTGTGGTGGAAAATGTTTTCCATTTTTGCAGAAACCATTTTTTTATGTTATTTTGTTTAAAAATGGTTTCTGCAAAAACGAAAAACTTTTTCCACCAGGAAAACATTCAGGAGATACCTTGATCTATACTCTAAATGTACACGAAAACCGATTTTGAAAATATTGCTTCGTTATTTTATAAAAAATCAAAAACCAAAAGGAGGAAATGGGTCCAGTTTCTCCATAACACCCCATTTTAAGGTATTTTCAGAAAATCCTTCAAAAATTAAATAACAGGATTTCTCTAGGAGTTTTCCAATAAATTCCTCAATATTTTTTCTCAAAATTCCACCAAGGGTTTCTCGAGAAGTTTCTGCAGGAAGTTCTCCACAAGTTTCCACAAAGATTATACTGAAGAATCCTTCTGAATTTCTTTTGAGGGGAAATTTTTTATTTCAGCAGACTGCTTCAGAGTTTAAGGGCAAAAGGTTTCTTCGATTTTTTTTTTTATTTTTTCAAAAAAATCTTATAAAAATGTCTTTACAAATCTCACAGTTTTGCTTCGGAAAGGTATTACAATAGTTCTTCCAAAAATTCCATCAATTTTTTTTAGAGAAATTCCCACAAGTATTTTTTTAATGCTCTTGTGATTCCATCAGAAATATCCACTGGGATATCTCTGCAGATTTTTCTCAGATACTCCTTAAAGGATTTTTCAGAAGATCTTCCGGGAATTGCACAAATATCATGGAAGTTTCACAAGAAATCCATGAAAGAATTCCTTGGAAAATTGTTAAGGACTGTCTCAAGAAATCCCATGAAAGATCCTGGAGATATCTTTGAAAACGCATAGAAAAAATGTTGAAAATTAGTTGGAATTCTTTGAAACATCCTGAAGCAGGTTCTGAATATCTGTGAAACAATTTCTACATGAATTCCCAGGACAATATCTAGGGAAACATATGAAGAAACATCATAGGAGTCCACCTTAATTATCAGATGAAAGACTTAAGGAGAAAGTTTCAAGTAATTTCAATAAGAACATGGTCGAAAAAATATCGGAGGGATTCCCAGAGAAATTCTGAAGCTGAATTTCTGGAGGAATCTCTACGAAAATATCTGCTGAAAAAGCAGACAAAAGTACTGGTGGAAGTTTCGAAGAGTTTTCCCCTTAATAAATTTCTAAGGGATTCCTGGAGGATTTCCTAAAAGAATTCTTGAAAGACATCCAGGAGATAACTTCGAAGTCATTCTCAGAAAAAACAATCAAATGCAATTTCTGTAGGGAATTGTACACAAAAATTCTTTAACTAATACTTGGAGAAATGTCTGAAGAAACTCCTGTATAAATTATAAAAACCTTGGAGGATATCTGTAGAAAACCAGTAAATAAATGGAAAAAATGTTTTTTTAAGGAATTTATAAACTTATTACCTTGAAAAACTGGTAAACCCAATAGAAAAAAAAAAATCTTGAAAAATCCTCCAAATATGCCCAGGAAAAGTTTGTAGAGTAATTTCTGAAGGAATTGTTGAGAGATTCTTCGAGAAAAAAAGCTGCAAGAATCCCTAAACGAAGGTCTGAAAAAATCCAATGCAATGCTTGGATTAATACTTGAAGGAGCTAAAGGAGAAAGGAGTAGCTAAAATCTCTTGTATTTTATTATTTTCTGTAGAAGTTCCCTAATGAATGGTCAAGAAAATTCCCTTATAAATGGATGAGTATCTGAAGCAGCCTCTGGAGAAATTCAAGCAATAATTACTGAAAATATTCGTGAATTTATGAAGGAAAAAAAACATGGAGAAACCCCTGGAGCAGTACGTCGAATAATTTCTGAAATAATTTTCGGAAGAAAATCCAAAGAAAAACTCATGGAAAAAAATGACAATACTTCTGGAGAAATCCTTGGCGGAATTTCCTAGAGAATCTCTTAATGAATCCCAGCAGGAATTTCGGAAAAAATTCTGAGGACAGTCGTGTACGAAATTCAACATTAATCTTTCGAAAAAATACATAACAAACTCCACAAGATGTGCCCTGAAAAATTTCGGAAGAATCTCTGAAGCAATCGTTTCTTCTTCTTCTCCTTCTTTATGGCTCTGCATTACCACGGGAACTTGGCCTGCCTCTCTGCACCTGTGTGTTCTCCGAGCATTTCCACAGTTGGCGATTGAAGGGTTTTCTTTGTCTGCCATTGTATGTATTTGTACATACAGGGGATAGACAAAATGATCGGGACAGGCAAAATTTTCACTTTTCAAAAAATGTCCAATTAGCTGTAACTTTTCGAAAAGTGCATCAAATTTTCTCAAATTTTCACTGTAGGTTGATCAACTAGTTGTGTATCAGAGGACAAAATTTGGAAAATATCGGGCTATTCTGCACGAAGTTCTTAGCATTTTAAAAAAGATAGAATTTTCCGATAGGCAAATTATAGCTGTTATATCTCCGGATTCAATGAACCGAATGCAATGAAATTTTGTCCATTTATGACTTTTATAATGAGCTCTGAAAAACGTTGGAATCAACTTGAAATTATTAACAAGAGAAAAAATTATAGCGATTTCATTAATTTTATGATTGTTTAGTAAATTAGTCTATTTCAAATATGCATCCCATTACTTTTTTAATGAATTGCCGCCTATGTTGTTACTTTATTTCAAAACATATCTGTATTCAAGACAATTAGAGGGAATTTAAATGAACTATAATAAGCATCTTGAATATTGAAACACTGTTGAAATTTAAGAAAATCTGGTGTTTTGTTAGAAAAATAATCTAACCGTTATAATTTTCTTCAGTGCTAAAAGTTTTAAGTTATGTCAAAAGTTTTTCAAAGCTTATTATATAAGTCATAAATGGTCAAAATTTCATTGCATTCGGTTCATTGAATCCGGAGATATAACAGCTCAAAGCTGGCTATCGTAAAATTATACCTCTTTTTTAGAATCTTTATAACTTCGTGCAGAATAGTTCGATCTTTTCTAAATTTTGACCACTGATACACAAATGGTTGATCAACTTACAGTAAAAATTTGAGAATATTTGATGCACTCTTTGAAAAGTTTGGATTTTTGATTTGGGTTTAGATTTTTTTTGGGAAATGAAAATTTTGCCTGTCCCGATCATTTTGTCTATCCCCTGTATATTGTGAGGCAAGCTTAATGATACACTATGCTCATGAAGTCAAGAAAATATTCCCGACTGGAACGGAAATCGAATCCGCTGCTCCAGATGGGCGATCCCTAGCCTTAACCACCTGGCTAACTGGAGACTTTCCAGCAGTCTCAGAAGAAATGAAATTCATGGACACGAACACATTTTGAAGCGATGCTAAGACGTATTCTTGCTAAAAAAATTCTTTTCAATTCTGTTGTTGTTTTTGTTCAACGAGAAAGTTTCAAAGCGTTGGAAATTTTCAAAAAAATATTTTTGGGAAGGTTATTTCATAAGCTTCAATCGCTGTAATTTCTGAAATGCATTTTTTTGTCCCTAACTTATGACCAATTTTGATGAAAATTACCATATGATATAGATCCACGGGGTCATTTTTCATAAAATTGGCCATAACTCAGGAAAAAAAGTGCATTCCAAAAATTTTATCGATCAAAGCTTATGAAATAACCTTCACAAAAATATATTTTTTGAAAATTTTCCGTGCATTCGGTCACAGATTTTTTTTTCTTTATGAATTTTCTCAACGGTGGAAAATTTTGTGGGAAACTTTTTCCAGTTTGTATTATTTTATTTCTGAGAAAATTCGCTTTCAGTTTTCATTTAAAAACTTCGTTTGTTAAGCGTTAAGAGTAACAATGGAAGTGAGGATTTTTTTATTAACGTACGGGTCTGAATCGAAGGGTCTCAGATTTTCACGAAACTTTTTACACATGGATATATGAACAAAAAAAATGAAAAAAAAATCAGGGTCACCTATTTTTCCGGAAAACTCAGGTGGAAATTGTTTGTTTTCCCCTGACACTCCTTACTTTGAATCATCATAACTCAAGAACGAAGCATCGTATAATATAAAACAAAGTTTTTTTAGGAGATGAATGCAAATTTTCAGAAATAAAAAAAAAAATATGAACTATTAAAAGTTTTCCACAGTTGAGAAAATTCGTAACGAAAAGTCGGAAAAACTATGCCTGAACTTGTGGAAAATTTTCAAAAAATGTTTTTGAGAAGGCCTTTTTATAAGCTTTAATCGCTGAAATTTTTGGTGTGCACTTTTTTTTCGTTTTTGAGTTATGGTGAATTTTGTAGAAAAATGTCCAAATGTGCCATATAGGCTTTTTTTTGGAAAATTATAACTCAAAGAGCATCGTACAAACGAAGATTTAAATGAAAACTGAAAGCAAATTTTCTCAGAAATAAAATAATATAAACTGGAAAAAGTTTCCCACAAAATTTTCCACCGCTAAGAAAATTCATAACGAAAAAAAAACTGTGACCAAATGCACGGAAAATTTTCAAAAAAAAATTTTTTTTGAGAAGGTGATTTCATTAGCTTTGATCGATGAAATTTTTGGAATGCACTTTATTTTCCTTAATTATGGCCAATGTTGTGAAAAATGACCCCGTAGATCCATATGGTAATTTTCATCAAAATTGGTCATAAATCAGGAACAAAAAAAAGTGCATCTCAGAAATTACAGCTATTGAAGCTTATAAAACAACCTTCTCAAAAATTTTTTTTTTGAAAATTTCCAACGACTTCGGGCATAGTTTTTCCGGCATTTTTTTACGATTTACGATCCCAACTGTGAAAAATTTTGTGGAAAACTTTTTCCAGTTCATTTTTATTTTTTTCTGAGAAAATTTGCTTCCATTTACTAGAAGAACTTTGTTTCTAAGATGATTCATTCTTGATTTATGATTTTTCAAAGTAAGTAGTGTCAGGAGAAAACAAAAAAAAATACATCCAGTTTTCTGCAAATAAAGGCAACTGATTTTTTTTCATTTTTTTTTTTGTTAATATATCCTCGAGCTCTGCCTGTGGAAAAAGTTTCATGAAAATCGGCCCAAACCTTTTCAGTAATAAAAAACACATTTCGGTATATAAAACATCTTCTCACAGGAATTTCATAAAGAATCCCAGCAAACATTTTTGAGGGAAATTCTGAAATAATTTCTGAAAAAATCTTCAGAATCCCTCTAGAAATCTTAGGATGCACTTTGGAAGGATATCAAAAGAAACCCTGAAAAATTCTGAAGGGAATCCTAGGAGAAGTTTCTCAAAAATGTCTCGAGAGGAATTTCTAGAATAAAAAAATAATTAGGGATTTCTATGAAAATTCCTGTAGAAATCCTTTAGTAAAATTCTTGCAGAATTTTCGGAAAGTATTACTGGAGAATGGGCGAATTTCTGACAAAAAAACAGTCGGAATTCCCAAAAAAAAAAACGTCTGCAAAGATCCCTAGAAAAAAACCTCTTGAAATATAAGTAAATTAATTTCGTGAAATTCCTTGAAAAAAAAATTGATTTGTTTTTTCTGTCCTCGAAATAATTTCCGAAAAAAAATCGCCAGTGGAGTTTCTGAAACACACTTTGATAAATTTTAAGACCGAATTCCAGGAGTCATTTCTAAAGGTTTCCATGGAATAATTTTTGAAGAAATCCTTAGATGATTTCCTTGAACTTGGAAACCGTGGGCAATTTTATGGGGGAATCTTTTATATGAGAACACATTTACAGATGTGAAACATAAAAACTAATAAAAAATAGGTTGTTTTTATATTTGCTCATACTAAGAGTTCTTGACCTCAAGAACTGATAACTCAGTGAGTAACTTTGAGTAACCTCGATGACACCGCTGCTTTCAAAGCGTTGCTGAAGAGTAGCCATGTAAGTCTGTTACCTTATGGTCCAACAGCTACATGAACCAATCAAGCTGTTCAACTTGTTTACCTGTAAAGAAGAAAAAATGATAATTTTAAAGTACATTGTATTTACTAGATTGGGATAGGCAACTTTTTTTCTCTCACTAAATAAGTTCAACATGCTGTAACTTTTCATAGAGTATATCAAAAACTCTCAGATTTCGACAGTTTGTCAACCTATTATATGTGCATTATCGCCCGATTGGTTAATCTATCGCGAAGTTACAACCGTTCTGGTAAAACATTATTTTTTAAACAACTATTTTTTGAACTGTCATACCTCAGAAACCATTGAACCGAATTGAATGAAATTTTGAACGTTTATCAACAACTAGCTGGCCCGGCAAACTTGCCCGGTTGTGGTGGTTTGACAACTGTTGAGGTCATTGCAGCACCGCACTCTAGATTTGTTTTATTTCAATCGTGTTGATTTTCTCCCAGGTCATGAAAAATCAGTACTCCATCAATTTTCTTACTTTTCTAATTGATTTTCGTAACTTTTTGTACATATAAACACAGCCACCACGAATACGAATCGAACCGTTCAAGAGTCATGCTGATCGGTTAATCCGTTCTTGAGTTTTGTTGCCTCAAAGGGATTTCCAACTCATTTATATATATATAGATATATTTATACCTGTTACGACGTTATAAAATTTAATATTTTCTCACGACGAATGAAGTTATACCGGCTTGGCATTTTCACCCATACAGAGGAAAATGAGTAAAATTTACAATACCACACAAAAATTACTAAATGTGTTCTTCCGTTAATCCAGATAGGTTTTAATATATATTATTAGAGATATTTCGAGAAAAGAAGTAGACAATCTTAAGGTATCAAAACTTAAATTTAATGGCACTGATTTAAAAACAAATGCACTTTTTTCGAGAAAAACCCAAAAAGTGCCCAAACTTTTGAAAACGTGAGTAGGGGTCCAATTCAGCCATTGTGGCAGCCATATTTGTATTCTCTGACGTTCCTCCTTAACGAGCATGCTAATCACTATTGTCGAGACCGAAAGTCCTGTGTTTACGTCCATAATTGGTGAAATAATAAGCAACTCTTATATTTTCATATGACTTTAGAAACCTGTACGTGTCTAGTTTGTTATTATTTTTGAAACGATGGATGTAAGGTTGAGGTCCCCATTAGTCCATGGCAGCAAAATTGAATTTCGACCATTTCATTAGCCAAACAATTTATAACGCTGCTTTCCCACAACGAGAACTGATTATCAAAGTTTATTAATATATTGCATCATTTTAATACAATAGCCACTGGAACCCACTCACTGTTTAACCATCAGATTTACCTTACCAACATCGAAAACCACCGCTATTTATGCAACTACACGTTCCGAAAAACACCTACGGTCAACCACAGATTCCCTACCCATACAAGCCCCAACAACAATGCAGTGGGGGGCAGCAGCTGCAACACACAACAACCAGCACCAGCGCCAGGCAGCAGTCGTGGAGGCAAGGAGCTAATTTCAGGAATTCTCTTTCACTATTTCCCGGGTAGTGCCCGAACCGGGACCAAACCAGGTCCACCAAAACAATATCGACATGGTACCTAGCCTGCATGGAATATGGGGATGGGTGCCACCACCGTGTCAAGCATCCTACCGCAAAGTATCCTCACTGCTTGCTTGTGGAATGGAAATGTGGGCCAGTCAGTGGTGTCTAATGTTTGCCGATGGAATTGTTAACGAGCAAAATTTTTGAACCACCCTGATGTGATGAGTTCGTTATTTTTTGTTTATGGAAGATTAAGGAGATCACAAACACATCAAAGTTCATTAGGTTTTCCTTTTGTTTTTATATGTATTTTACCTTAAGCAAATTCAACACTTTTGATAATACTTTCGTGTACTACATGGAATTTGTGCTGCCTTCGCCAGGTAAATGACATTTAAAAATTTTAACATTCGATAATCAGAAACAGCTAGAATGTATCAAAAATTCACCGCAATCACTCAAGCATTACTAATATCAACAGATTTTACAAAATGTTATGCTTAACATCTTTGTCAAACATCTACGATATTTATCTGTTGATTGCAAAAAATACGATTTTGACATGAACATAAATATTATTGTGCACCGTAGTCCTACTCCAATAAACACCGTAGTCTTACGTCAAGGATTTTCATAGGAAATTGGTGTAAAAGAGTTTTGAATATTACCGTTCGAGTTTTGGCCGAAGGATCTCAGATATTAATGTTTTTTTTTCCATGTGTCAAAGTCAAAGACATGAATAAAAAAAGAACCGCTGATTTTCATGATAACACTAGTGTCCATTTCTTTTTTCCTTTTTGATTGAAGTGTCCGAAAAAATATAACTCACAAATGGAACAGAGTAATTCAAAAAATGTATTCAAACTTTTTATAATTATCTTAAAATTGCAAATATTTTTAAAAGAAAAATTGAAAAAAAAAATGTAATAAAAAAAAAAAAAAAATAAAAACCCGGATTAATCCACCTAGTGGTGATAGTGCCTTTCTCGTCGAATATGTACTCATGATCTTTCCGTCGACGTAAGCATTCTGAATCCTGTGAATAATTTAGTTATAATAACAAGCTTAAATATAATTTATTTCACTACCAAAAATCACTTTACAGTCTTCGTTAAACATTTTCCTGCACACTTCAGGCTATATTTTATTATCATTGGTTACTAGATTCAAAAAAAAAAAATAATCAAAAAATGGAAGCAAGTGAAATTTTTCGTACTGAATCCAATTCAAATTAGAATCATATCACAGAGCGCGAGGAGCAATCAGCGGATCAAAATTTTGCGCAGCAATTTTAGACGCAAAAGGGGATTGAAAAACTTTGCTCGAGGTTGATGCGATTAAATTTCAATGTTCTCATGGAACCCCCATTCTACTGTATATTTACACCTCAGGAATATGAGAAGATGTAATTTGATGAGCCTGCATCAGTTTTGTCAAGATCTTGGTCAAGATTTTGTTCTCTTACACATATTTATCGCTTGCATTGATTATTTTCACTGTTTTTACCACTTCCTGTAAGATACCCGGAACCGGTTCCAAGACTGTACCTATTGTCTCAAATATGGTCTGAGACTAGTCTGTCCATAATCGCATAGTTGACGTAAGCGCCACTGTAGTTTTCAGTACACTTTTGAAATTTTAACAATGATTAATGAAAAGTTTATGATTTTTTTCACGTTGATATCTAGCTAGTGGTTAGATCTTGTGCTCTATTGAATAAAACTGGTCACAATTATGCACATTTGATAGATATTAGCTTGTGAGTGCTGACATTGTTAATGGTGGTTACGTCAATTATGCGATTATGGGCAGAGTCTCTTGCTAACTGTTCAATAGGTTTTCTGAAAAGCCGAAAATTGATGTGCATGCATGGATTTGTTTCATTTTACATTTTGGTCATTCTGGCAGGACAAACAAAACGAGTTCTACCGGTAGTCTCTAATGTGACTATTTCTTTTTTGTAAACCGTTCATCAATGTATCGAAAAAGCCGTGGTTTGATATGTCGCATGCATGGGTTTGGCTCTTATATGCATTTGACCACTTCCAGCAAGACACCAGGAACCGGTTCCGGAATACTACTGGTTGTCTCAAATATGGTTTGAAATCATTTTCTTGCTAACCGTTTATCAGGTTATCTATAGAGCCGCGATTTGATGTGTTGCATGCATGGATTTGGTTCACGTTTACATTTGACCACTTCCGGCGGGACATACGGAACTGGTTCTACAGCACTACCGGTAGTGTCTGCTGGCTATTTTCCTGCTTACTGTTCACCAGGTTATCGAAAAAGCCGCTATTTGATGTGTCGCATGCATGGGTTTCGTCAAGGGTTTGGTTCACTTTTATATTGGACCACTTCCGGCGGGACATCCGGAGCCGGTTCCGGAACACAACTGGTAGTCTCTGCTGTGGTGATTAGAGACTATTTTCCTGCTTACCGTTCTTCAGGTTATCGGAAAAGCTGCAATTTAATGTGCCGCATGCATGGGTTTAGTTCCCATCTATATTTGACCACTTCCGGCGGGACACACGGAACCGGTTCCGGAATACTACTGGTTTTTCTAAATATAGTCTGATTCCATTTTATTCCTAACCGTTCATCAGGTTATCTATAGAGACGCGATTTGATGTGTCGCATGCATGGGTTTGGTTCAATTTTATATTTGGCCACTTCCGGCGGGGCACCCGGAACCGGTTCCGGAACACCACCAGTAGTCTCTGCTGGGTCAAAGGCTATTTTCCTGCTCACTGTTCATCAGGTTATCGAAAAAGCCGCTATTTGATGTGTCGCATGCATGGATTTGGCTCACTTTTATATTTGGCAACCTCCGGCGGGACATCCGGAATTGATTCCGGAATACTACAGGTTCAGATATGGACTGAGAGTATTTTCCTGCTTTCCGTTCGTCAGGTTAACGAAAAAGCCGCGATCTGATATGTCGCATGCATGGTTTTGTAGCATTTTCATATCTGGCCCCTCCCTGGGGTACCGATCCGGAACACCTAAATGGCCATAACTCCGGAACGGCTGAACCGATCCGAACCATTTTCAATAGGAAACAATGGGACCAGATTCCGCGTCGAATGAACCGTCGGTCATAAAAATCGGTTGAGGTTTACTGCCAAAAAGTGATGTGAGTTTATTTTGTACACACACATACTCACACACACACATACACACACACACACATACATACACACACACAGACATCACCTCAATTCGTCGAGCTGAGTTGATTGGTATGAGTGACTCGACCCTCAGGGCCTTCTATCAAAAAGTCATTTTTGGAGTGAACATATAGCCTTTCCAGTACACTTAGTGTACGAGAAAGGCAAAAAGAGGAATTTTTAAATGCTTTGTTTTTCAAAATTTGTTATAACTGATTTTTGCAAAAGTTTATCCTAAGAAATGCGAGCAATAATTCTTTAAAAATTCCATTTATATTTTTGTTTTGTATTGCATGCATATTTGTTTTTGAGTCATGAATTTTGAAAAAAAAAAAACACAAATGACATCAATCCAAAGCTAGAGAACCACTGCCCATTGGAGCCGCTTCACCACTTGTTGACCCGGCGTTGGCCGTGTTTTGGTCTCGGTGTCGCTTTTTGCGTGCACTGCCGCTCCCCTCAACAAAGAAAAAAAAAACACGGAGAACATTTTTGGCACTATTTTTGGAATCGTTCCTGCTGGTTCGGTCGCCATCACTACTAGGACTAGACTCCCGCCCAACATCCGTTGGCAAAAGCGCTAGAGAGCTTGGACGAGCAGATTCCGGGGAAGCTGCCCGGTCGAAATGGAGCGGAAAGATGTTTTCGCTCGGCTTGTTTACATGTTTTCGGGTGGTCGGTTGGACGGTCGGTCGGTGAACGGAATGGGAACTTTGGGTTAAGCCGTCCTGAGGTTGAGATTCCTGGTTCGGAGAGATTGACACGTGAATATCGATGGAATTTGGTTCGTCATGGTGGAGGGTGGGACTTATTATACATTTCAGCAGAGCAAGGCTCATATTTCTGACGAACAGGAGTTTTCTCCAAACGTTGGCACAATCTGGTCTCAGCACATGTGAGACCAGGAATTTAATTGTTTGGGGATTTCCTTGCTCGAAGTATGATCGATTTGGGCCACACACACACCTGGCCTCGGTTGGAAGAGAACCGTGATTCAGGGAGATTTTCTAACCGAATGAAACAAAACTGTCAATTGAATTGCCAATGGAATTGCCAATAGAATTTCCAATAAAATTTCCAACGGAATTGCCAATGGAATTGTCAATGGAATCGCCAATGAAATTTCCAATAAATTTCCAATGAAATTGCTAATGAAATTGCCAATGCAATAGCCAATTGAATTGCCAATTACCGATTACCGATTACAATGGAATTACTGATTTAAATTGCCAATGAAATTGTCAATAAATTTCCAATGAAATTGCTAATGGAATTGCCAATGGTATTACCGATGGGTTGCCAATGGAATTGACAACGGAATTGTTGCCAATGGAATTGCCAATGGAATTGCCAATAGAATTGCCAATAGAAATGCCAATGTAATTACCAATGGAAATTCCATTAGAATTACCAATGGGATTGCCAATGGAATTGCCAATGCGATTTCCAATGGAATTGCCAATCGAATTGCACATCGAACAGTCGATTAAATTGAGAATGCAATTGCCAACAAATTTCCAATGAAATTGCTAATGGATTGTCAATGCAATTGCCAATGAAATTGCCAATGGAATTACCGATGGGATTGCCAATGACATTGCCAATGGAATTGCCAGTGCGGTTTCCAATGGAATTGTCAATCGAATTGCACATCGAACAGACGATTGAATTGCCAACGGAATTACCAATAAAATTGCCAATGGAATTGCCAATGGAATTGCCAATGGAATTGCCAATGGAATTGCCAATGGAATTGCCAATGGAATTGCCAATGGAATTGCCAATGGAATTGCCAATGGAATTGCCAATGGAATTGCCAATGGAATTGTCAATGGAATTGCCAATGGAATTGCCAATGGAATTGCCAATGGAATTGCCAATGGAATTGCCAATGGAATTGCCAATGGAATTGCCAATGGAATTGCCAATGGAATTGCCAATGGAATTGCCAATGGAATTGCCAATGGAATTGCCAATGGAATTGCCAATGGAATTGCCAATGGAATTGCCAATGGAATTGCCAATGGAATTGCCAATGGAATTGCCAATGGAATTGCCAATGGAATTGCCAATGGAATTGCCAATGGAATTGCCAATGGAATTGCCAATGGAATTGCCAATGGAATTGCCAATGGAATTGCCAATGGAATTGCCAATGGAATTGCCAATGGAATTGCCAATGGAATTGCCAATGGAATTGCCAATGGAATTGCCAATGGAATTGCCAATGGAATTGCCAATGGAATTGCCAATGGAATTGCCAATAAATTTGCCAATTAAATTGCCAATGGAATTGCCAATGGAATTGCCAATGGAATTGCCAATGGAATTGCCAATGGAATTCCCAATGGAATTGCCAATGGAATTGCCAATGGAATCGCCAATGGAATTTCCAATGGAATTGGCAACGGAATTGCCAATGGAATTGCCAATGGATTTGCCAATGGAATTGCCAATGGAATTGCCAATGGAATTGCCAATGAAATTGCCAATTGAATTGCTAATGGAAATGCCAATGGAAATGCCAATGGAAATGCTAATGGAAATGCCAATGGAATTGCCAATGGAAATGCCAATAGAATTGCCAATGGAATTGCAAATGGAATTGCCAATGGAATTGCCAATGGATATGCCAATGGAATTGCCAATGAAATTGACAATGGAGTTGCCAAAATAATTTCCAATGGAACTGACAATGGAATTGACAATGGAATTGCTAATGGAATTGCCAATGGAATTGCCAATGGAATTGCCAATGGAATTGCCAATGGAATTGCCAATGGAATTGCCAATGGAATTGCCAATGGAATTGCCAATGGAATTGCCAATGGAATTGCCAATGGAATTGCCAATGGAATTGCCAATGGAATTGCCAATGGAATTGCCAATGGAATTGCCAATGGAATTGCCAATGGAATTGCCAATGGAATTGCCAATGGAATTGCCAATGGAATTGCCAATGGAATTGCCAATGTCATTACCAATGCAATTTCCAATAGAGTTGCCAGTGGAATTGCCTGCGGAATTGCCAATGGAATTGCCAATGGAATTGCCGATGGAATTGCCAATGGAATTTCCAATCGAATTGCCAATCAAATAGTCGATAGAGTTGCCAATGGAATTACCAATGAAATTGCCAATGCAATTGCTAATGGAGTATCCAATGGAATCGCCAATGGAGTTGCCAATAGAATCACTGCAAATTGCAAATGGAATTTTCAGTGGAATTGCCAATGGAATTGCCAATGGAATCGCCAACGGAATTTCTAGTGGAACTGCCAATGAAATTGCCAATGGAATTGCCAATGGTATTGCCAGTGGAATTGCCAATGGAATTGTCATTGAAATTGCCAATGGAATTGCCAATGGAATTGCCAATGGAATTGCCAATGGAATTGTCAATGGAATTGCATATGTAATTGCTAGTGGAACTGCAAATGGAATTGCCAATGGAATCTCCAATGGAAGTGTCAATTAAATTGCTAATGGAAATGCCAATGGAATTCCCAATGAAATTGACAATGGAGTTGCCAAAAGAATTTCCAATGGAACAGACAATGGAATTGACAATGGAATTGACAATGGAATTGACAATGGAATTGACAATGGAATTGCTAATGGAATTGCCAATGGAATTGCAAATGGAATTGCCAATGGAATTGCCAATGGAATTGCCAATGGAATTGCCAATGGAATTGCCAATGGAATTGTCAATGGAATTGCCAATGGAATTGCCAATGGAATTGCCAATGGAATTGCCAATGGAATTGCCAATGGAATTGCCAATGGAATTGCCAATGGAATTGCCAACTAGATTGCCAATTATATTGTCAGTTAGATTGCCAATTAGGTTGCCAATCTTGTGATGAATGGAATTGCCAATGAAATTGCCAATGAAAATGCCAATGAAATTGCCAATAAAATTGCCAATAAAATTGCCAATAAAATTGCCAATAAAATTGCCAATAAAATTGCCAATGGAATGGCCAATGAAATTGCCAATGGAATTGCCAATAGAATGGCCAATGGAATTGCCAATGGAATTGCCAATAAAATTTCCAATAAAATTTCCAATAAAATTGCCAATAAAATTGCCAATGGAATTTCCACTGGAATTGCCAATGGAAGTGCCAATAGAATTTTAAATGGAATTGCCAATGGAATTGTCAATGGAAGTACCAATGAAATAGCCAATGGAATTTCCAATGGAATTGCCAATGGAATTGCCAACGGAAAGGCCAATGGAATTGCCAACGGAATGGCCAATGGAATTGCCAATGAAATTGCCAATGGAATTGCCAATGAAATTGCCAATGAAATTGCCAATGGAATTGAAAATGGAATTGCCAATGAAATTGCCAATGAAATTGCCAATGAAATTGCCAATGAAATTGCCAATGGAATTGCCAATGAAATTGCCAATGAAAATGCTAAGGAAATAGCCAATGAAATTGCCAATGGAATTGCCAATGGAAATGCAAATGGAATTTCCAAAGGAATTTCCAAAGGAATTGCCAATGGAATTGCCAATGAAATTGCCAATGGAATTGCCGATGAAAATGCCAATGGAGTTGCCAATGGAATTGCCAATGGAATTGCAAAGGAAATATCAATGGAATTGCCAACAGAATTGTCATTCAAATTGTCAATCAAATCGCAAATAAATTGCCATTGGAATTGCCAATGGAATTTCCAATGGAATTGCCAATGGAATTGCCAATGGAATTGCCAATGGAATTGCAAATGGACTTGCCAATGGAATTGCCAATGGAATTGTCAATGGAATTGCCAATGGAATTGCCAATGGAATTGCCAACGGAATTGCCAATGGAATTGCCAATGGAATTGCCAATGGAATTGCCAGTGGAATTGCCAATGGAATTGCCAATGGAATTGCCAATGGAATTGCCAATGGAATTGCCAATGGAATTGCCAATGGAATTGCCAATGGAATTGCCAATGGAATTGCCAATGGTATTGCCAATGGAATTGCCAATGGAATTGCCAATGAAATTGCCAATGGAATTGCCAATGGAATTGCCAATGGAATTGCCAATGGAATTGCCAATGGAATTGCCAATGGAATTGCCAATGGAATTGCCAATGGAATTGCCAATGGAATTGCCAATGGAATTGCCAATGGAACTGCCAATGGAATTGCCAATGGAATTGCCAATGGAATTGCCAATGGAATTGTCATTGGATATGCCAATGGCATGATCAATTGAATTTCAAATATATTTCTTGGAAAAAATCAGAAAAAATTATCAATGTCACTCCGTTGCACGCATTTTTTTTTAAATAATAAAACCCACACGAGAATTTCGATCGGCGCCGCCAAATTTATTCATGGATCCTGGCGAAAGGATATCACCTCGGCACGCGCATTCCATAAATCCTACCTGCAGTGGGACCAGAAAGCTCCAGCCACATCGCATATCACAAGGCCCAGGAAGATACATTTTCAATTTTTTCGTCATCCACCACGATTGCTGTTATTTTTCGGGTTTGTGATACTGCTGTTGCTATCATTCCGGTTTCGTGGATGGAAAAATGGATGTTTGCATTGTTTTGGGTTCCTTACAGTCAGTCAGACACTGAGAAATGATAGCAAAAAAACCGACGGGGAATCCACATTTAAATTTAAAATTTTATTTATGAATTTATTCATGTTGAAAATTGTTTCATTTTTTCGCGCAATTCACGTGGCTGTGGCCACCCACCCAGAGTGGCACAAGCATATACATCGCAGGTAGTTGAACGCTTTTTGTTTTACGACCATCATCGCGGTATTCACTCGGTCGGTTGAACTATTCTCGCTATCCACGAATGAGCATCGGTTCATTCCGTTTGAAATTCAACTGGAAAATATTCACATTTTCTGGCCGGATCTGGGATACTGCGGATCTCCCGCTGTTCGCCGTTACAAACCAACTGCTGATCCGTTCCATGGGAATAGTTGGTAAAAATGCAAATCCGATGCAACAAATGAACGGCACGTGTAGAGGGTGAGTGAGATGTGAACAACGAAAAAATGGCTAGGGAAAGTGTGAATGGAAAATGTTACCCGAGTTCAAGTTTGTCCTTAAAACTAAAAAATCACTAGAACTGCCATTGGAATGGCACTGGAACTGCCATTGGAATGGTACTGTAACGCCATGGAATGGCACTGGAATGGCACCGGAACTGCCATTGGAATGGCACCGGAGCTGCCATTAGAATGGCACCAGAACTGCCATTGCAATGGTGCTGAAATGTCATTGGAATGGCACTGGAACTGCCATTGGAATGGCACTGGAACTGCCATTGGAATGGCACTGGAACTGCCATTGGAATTGCACTTGAACTGCCATTGGAATGGCATTGGAACTGCCAGTGGAATGGAACTGGAACTGCCATTGGAATGGCACTGGAATGCCATTGGAATATCACTGAAATGCCACTGGAATGGCACTGGAATGCCATTGGAATGGCAATGGAATTCCATTGAAATGGCACTGGAATAGGCATTGGAATGGCACTGGAACTGCAATTGGAATGGCACTAGAACTACCATTGGAATGTCACTGTAACTACTATAGGAATGGCACTTGAATTGCCATTGGAATGAAACTTGAATTGCCATTGGAATGTCACTGGAGCTGCCATTGGAATGTCACTGGAGCTGCCATTGGAATGGCACTGGAACTGCCATTCGAATGGTACTGGAACCGCCATTGGAATGGCACTGGAACTGACATTGTAATGGCACTGGAACTGCCATTGGAATGGCACTGGAACCGCCATTGGAATGGCACTAGAACTGCCATTGGAATGGCACTGGAACTGCCATTGGAATGGAACTGGAACTGCCATCGGAATGGCACTGGAACTGCCATTGGAATGGCACTGGAACTGCCATTGGAATGGCACTGGAACTGCCATCGGAATGGCACTGGAACTGCCATTGGAATGGCACTGGAACCGCCATTGGAATGCCACTGAAATGTCGTTGAAACAGTTCCATTTTGTAATTCTACCCAGCTCGGGCATCATCCTACCACGGCATCACACCACGTCCAGTACCAACCAGCGCAAAACTAGAATTTTCGAACGTAACGCCATTGTAATAAAATGTTGATCGAGACCAATGGGTTTTAAACATGCACCATTTCGAAGCGGCAATGGGTATGCTCCGCAAATTTATGGTTTCTTTCATGCTGGTGCCAGTCAGTAGTGTTAGAGATAGAACTAAACCCATGGTAACCATGGGAACGATTCTGTTCTGTCCTGGGATCATGTTGCGCTTTGAAATTGAAATCGAATTTTATTGCGGTTGAATTGTGTGAGGAACGTGTAACGTTTTGTCATTGCTGTTCTTCAGTGTTCAACAGCACGTTGAAAGATTGCTTTTAATGACGATTTTTACTATGTAAATAAGTGAAAACTTTGAACTTAGTTTTTCGTAAAATTTCAATAAACTTTTACCCTTCCAAACACATATTCCGTCAATGTAATCAGCAGTCATTCTGAAAATCCCTCTTTTACAGTCTTAAGGTTGTAATGCACCGCAAACTTTCCCCACAATATTCCCGCAGATTTTCCTCGAATTAATTCCGCTCGCTAGTCACGTTCGATAAATAGAAAATGTGCCGCTTATCTTGCGGGATGTGTACCCCCGCCACAACTGCATATATGGATCTAACCCCAGAATCACGCTTGGGAAAGCTACGAATCCACCGAAAAGCGCAAGGAAAACTTTCCCCACTTATATGTACCTACCAGCCAGCCAGCCACGAGCGAGAGTTGAACTTCCCCAGCCGTTAAGAAAGCACGGATGCTTCGGTAAGCTGGAGCTGAACTATGCCAGTCATCGCCGCAGCGAATCCGGCTGCGATGCGGCGATGACAATCCGAACAATTGTCCTGGTTGAAGCGAACGGATATCTCCCCCGTATGCGCTCAGGTTCTTCTGAGTAAACATTAGTTCAGCGGAATCCAGGTTGGAATTGTTCAGGAAATGGTGGCATTCCGTTTGTCGGTCGGGACTTGGGATTGAATGAGCTGAAAGAAGGGTAGTGGATTGCGTAAGGATGTGATCAAATTAAATTAAAAAAAATAATAGAAAGATAGAAAGATAGAAAGATAGAAAGATAGAAAGATAGAAAGATAGAAAGATAGAAAGATAGAAAGATAGAAAGATAGAAAGATAGAAAGATAGAAAGATAGAAAGATAGAAAGATAGAAAGATAGAAAGATAGAAAGATAGAAAGATAGAAAGATAGAAAGATAGAAAGATAGAAAGATAGAAAGATAGAAAGATAGAAAGATAGAAAGATAGAAAGATAGAAAGATAGAAAGATAGAAAGATAGAAAGATAGAAAGATAGAAAGATAGAAAGATAGAAAGATAGAAAGATAGAAAGATAGAAAGATAGAAAGATAGAAAGATAGAAAGATAGAAAGATAGAAAGATAGAAAGATAGAAAGATAGAAAGATAGAAAGATAGAAAGATAGAAAGATAGAAAGATAGAAAGATAGAAAGATAGAAAGATAGAAAGATAGAAAGATAGAAAGATAGAAAGATAGAAAGATAGAAAGATAGAAAGATAGAAAGATAGAAAGATAGAAAGATAGAAAGATAGAAAGATAGAAAGATAGAAAGATAGAAAGATAGAAAGATAGAAAGATAGAAAGATAGAAAGATAGAAAGATAGAAAGATAGAAAGATAGAAAGATAGAAAGATAGAAAGATTGAAAGATAGAAACATAGAAAGATAGAAAGATAGAAAGATAGAAAGATAGAAAGATAGAAAGATAGAAAGATAGAAAGATAGAAAGATAGAAAGATAGAAAGATAGAAAGATAGAAAGATAGAAAGATAGAAAGATAGAAAGATAGAAAGATAGAAAGATAGAAAGATAGAAAGATAGAAAGATAGAAAGATAGAAAGATAGAAAGATAGAAAGATAGAAAGATAGAAAGATAGAAAGATAGAAAGATAGAAAGATAGAAAGATAGAAAGATAGAAAGATAGAAAGATAGAAAGATAGAAAGATAGAAAGATAGAAAGATAGAAAGATAGAAAGATAGAAAGATAGAAAGATAGAAAGATAGAAAGATAGAAAGATAGAAAGATAGAAAGATAGAAAGATAGAAAGATAGAAAGATAGAAAGATAGAAAGATAGAAAGATAGAAAGATAGAAAGATAGAAAGATAGAAAGATAGAAAGATAGAAAGATAGAAAGATAGAAAGATAGAAAGATAGAAAGATAGAAAGATAGAAAGATAGAAAGATAGAAAGATAGAAAGATAGAAAGATAGAAAGATAGAAAGATAGAAAGATAGAAAGATAGAAAGATAGAAAGATAGAAAGATAGAAAGATAGAAAGATAGAAAGATAGAAAGATAGAAAGATAGAAAGATAGAAAGATAGAAAGATAGAAAGATAGAAAGATAGAAAGATAGAAAGATAGAAAGATAGAAAGATAGAAAGATAGAAAGATAGAAAGATAGAAAGATAGAAAGATAGAAAGATAGAAAGATAGAAAGATAGAAAGATAGAAAGATAGAAAGATAGAAAGATAGAAAGATAGAAAGATAGAAAGATAGAAAGATAGAAAGATAGAAAGATAGAAAGATAGAAAGATAGAAAGATAGAAAGATAGAAAGATAGAAAGATAGAAAGATAGAAAGATAGAAAGATAGAAAGATAGAAAGATAGAAAGATAGAAAGATAGAAAGATAGAAAGATAGAAAGATAGAAAGATAGAAAGATAGAAAGATAGAAAGATAGAAAGATAGAAAGATAGAAAGATAGAAAGATAGAAAGATAGAAAGATAGAAAGATAGAAAGATAGAAAGATAGAAAGATAGAAAGATAGAAAGATAGAAAGATAGAAAGATAGAAAGATAGAAAGATAGAAAGATAGAAAGATAGAAAGATAGAAAGATAGAAAGATATAAAGATAGAAAGATAGAAAGATAGAAAGATAGAAAGATAGAAAGATAGAAAGAAAGATAGAAAGATAGAAAGATAGAAAGATAGAAAGATAGAAAGATAGAAAGATAGAAAGATAGAAAGATAGAAAGATAGAAAGATAGAAAGATAGAAAGATAGAAAGATAGAAAGATAGAAAGATAGAAAGATAAAAAGATTGAAAGATAAAAGGTGATCACACATCTTCGGCAGTCAGTGCAGTGGCAGCAGGTAATGATGTTTGGATAATTGCTCTTCACGGACGGCGGAGAGCCCCACCCCGTGATAAGACGGGGAACGGAGCTCACCAGTCAGGACCAGTTTCCGAAAGCTTCTCATCAACTACAAGCTACTAGACAAAGGAATCCCCTGGGCAAGGCCTGGTGGTGAGGTTGAAGGCTGGTTAACTGCCACAAGATGGAACAAAGAGCAAGGAGCAAGCCAGTAAGGAGCGGAGCTCAAAGTTAATTAAAAATTCCTTCCAGCGAAAGATATTCCGTTCATGTGTTATTTGTAGCGAAATTAGAGCATGGCCAGATCTTCCTACCTGCTGAAGTTAGATTGGATGAGCACAGGTAAACCGGTCGTCATCAGCGTTCTAGAGGTGTTGATGGGATGGCTGGCTGGTTCATGGTTCTTGGCAGGGTTGTGGCTGCTGCTGGTTGCTCCTGAATCTAAAGCTGGAAACAACCGGAAGCCGAAATTGTTTCTGACATCGTTTAAATATTGAATATTCATTCGTGCAACAACCAACAACAACGGTTTCCAAGCGGAAGGGGGGTTGAGTAGATCGTAAAGTTTAGTTAAATTAGGAAAGTCATTACGATTTCGTGGAAAACAGGGGGTGAGGCAAAACTCCCCGGTGGATTATGCGGTTTCGGTTAGGACTGGGAAACTGTTACGGATGGAATTTAACGGTTCGTGATAGAATAGTGCTCGTGAGGAAAAGTTTTTGAATTAATTATTTTTATTCTAAAATTAAAACTTGAACACATCAGCACCAATTTAACAGGTCGATCGTGTATGTGGTTTGTAAATAGAATTTTCGCTTCTGGGATATTGTAAATGTCTTGATTCTAATCAAGCTTACTGGATACCACAACCAATAAATGGTCGCAGTGGATGTATTCCTTTTTAGGCAAAACAAAAACGTTAAGTGAAGTCAAAAAAATGTCAAACACAGAAAAAGCAAATTATAGAACAATAAGCGAAAAACAGCAATCGTCAAAATTAAAACTTAACATGTAACTTAAAGCTAATGGTTCACTCAGCTTACTGGAAAAACCTGAAAATTAGATGACACAGAATGTTGATTAATTGGCAAATCGTAAGATGAAATTGTGAAAAATCGCGTTCTGGTGGGATTCGAACCCACGACTCCGTATTCGCTAGACTGGCGCTTTAACCAACTAAGCCACATAACAGGTAACAGATCTCCAGAAAAGATAGCCAAACTGACTCCGAGCCCACATCATGAACACTCCTACAGGTATTCTTCGATATAACTTACCCTCGATATAGTGAATTCGATATAACGTACATTTCACTTCGATATAACGTACACTTTTTTTCCATCGTATGTTATTCAAACAAACATCTCTTGGAAATTACCACATTAATTTTACAAGTAATATAGACTCAATTTTGGTAATCTCAGACCCCCTTCCCTCGTAGACTTTCAAATTTTCGATTTTTTTATGAACCGTAGACTATGGCCATTAGCGTGGGACACAAAAAGACGTTTTACTCCTGTACACTTTTTGAGTTCTATTTTGGTCCCATATCAACTGTGCAAAATTTCAGATCGATCGGAGAAACTATATTTTAGCGCCAGCCATTTTATGTTTTCATACGATTTAGTATGGGGAAAATCACTTTTTCAAAGAAAAATCGCCACAGGGTGCCCCTTAACCCCTAAAAATAAATCGATGAATGATTTCTGTTGGAAATTTTACGAGGAACCAACCCTCCGAAGACCGCAAAGCGATCTGAGGCATGTGAAAAAAGTTATTGACTGAAACCCGAATGGCATGCAAACGCTGTTTAACATGTAAGGAATAACAATAAATAATAAAATCTCATTATTTTATCGATCGGGTGAAGCCTAATAACTTTTTCCACGAACGTCGCATCGATTTCCTGTCTTCAGAGGTCTGATTCCTAGTGAAGTTTTCTACAGAAATCATTCATCAACTTATTTTTAGGGATCTAGGGGTGACTCCTAGCGATTTTTCTTTGGAGGAGTAATATTTCCCCATAGTAAATCGTATGAAAAACTAAGTGTTGAAGAGTCACCCTAATGCAAAAGTGAGAGAATTAGTTACTGATAGGGGAGAAAAATGTTTTCTTTTTGCCTAATTTAATTATGTACCATATCGTGATAAGACAGTGCCGGTAAGGTCTACTGCACAGGATTTTAATTTGTTGTATGTAAATTGTGTAGTATTTCTAGAACTTAAGTGTAAATATATGTAGTCAGTTTGTGTAAAATATATTCGTTTTGTGTTCAACCAAAGTGTGTTATGTGGAATAAATTATGGACAAAGGACGTTTAATTGTGATTACACCGGATATCTCAAACCCCTACTCTAATGGCTATGGACCCAAGAAAACCCGATGTTGGGAAGTGGAATACGAGTAAAATGAGCTATCGAAGAAACCCAGGAGGACCACAACCCAACATTATGGTCCTTCGAGCCGGATGCCTTTGGAAGGACAATGGATACATGGTTAAAGGAGCCAACTAATTCGCCATCGGGAAGACATGGCACTGGAATTCCCAATCGTCATACGCCATCATCGAATCACTGAAAAAGGACAATGGGTCTGCTGCAATCGTGCCATCGCATCACTCAAATAAGAGCAATCATGGCAGCTGAGTATTCACTGCGCACAAACTTCCATGTCAACCATCTATCATGGCAGCTGAACCATCATTCTTCACAAAATCCTACCGTACATGGATACGGATTAGCACGGAATCGCGAACCATCACCACTGGTCAACTGGTTAACAACACTGTCGTCATCTGACTTTCTCGGCTATCGAGTTGGACGTTCATGGACACCGAACCAGTGAAACTCCTGGTTCCACAGGTAAATATATACAAGTTCGGTGTATATGTCCCGCCGAAGCAACCCAAACAATCACTTACACTTCGTTTTCCAACTCGGTTACATTCATCCTACGCTGAACTTCTGAGCCTGGACTGGAGGCTACGGATACGGATTGATGACGACACGTACATCGGCTCTGCAAGCAAAGTGGGTAACGGATTTCACGACACTTCGTCATTTGTGGTCTTCACAGATAAAACACAAGATTAACAAATAAACACCGATGGAATCACTACGACGCACTCAATATCAGATTTCAACGGTTGGAGGAGGGTTAGCACCAGCTATCGTTTTGTCAGGTCAGTTTCTATAGTATGTGTCCGCCGAAGCGTGGACACTGGATACTACATAACGCTAATTGGAAATACCCTCTCCATCACATGCATATACATCTTTCGGCGAGAGGATCACCAAGTGGACTTCAACTACTTTCAACCGGCCCTGTATTGGATATGCAGAAAAGGAATCACACACCTGAACGAGTTGTGGAGTATCGACGCTATCACCTTATCATCGGTGGATGTGTGATGTTTCGGCAACTGAGATTTAGCATCGGAATTTCTCTCAATTTCTCTGTTTACAACCTATACAACGATCGGTCAACTTCATCTCTCCTACGTGGTCGTGGTCACTATAGCATCACACACTGAACGGCGATGACGACGGTTCAACACGTATGCATGGGCATGCACATCTTCACTTGGTTAATTACGTCACTAAGGGCTACGGACTACGGTGCGCAAATCTACCTACCGATCCAACGGTTCTCCATCATCACCAATGCCGAATTCCATCGGCTCTTCGGATCTTGCTGTTAGGGACAGCAAGAAACCCATTCATGGTTTCAACGTTATCCAATTTTCGAGCAACGGATGCTCACGGAGGTTTATCCTAATTAATGGATGGATTGGTAACCCAAGTGCTACAAGGGTGGCACAACTTTAGGCAGGGTAAAGGATTGGAACATCCCTTACCTAAGGACGAAGACGTTTTTCACGGTTGCTCAAGGTATAGTTAGCTACCGACGTCTTCGAACAACTCGATATCGTCATGGGACGGTATACGATTTCGCGGTTCTTCGTCAAGGGAATGACGAGAATCAACACACTACCGGTATGAAAACGGAGCTTTCGATGGATCAAGGTGGTGTAGCAATACGGATGGAATTGGATGGATTTCAACACAACGATCACACGATGGATCGATTTGGAACTCGGAGCAAAGCGAATCACACGATGCACGCGGCGGATGAAAATCAACTGAGTTCGGTATAGAAAGCAGTGCATCTACCACACCAGCGCAGCGTGCTGGACGGCGTGATGAGAGTAGTATACGAAGGTGTGTACTCTTCGATCTCGGCGACGCGAGATGCTGATGATTGTATTCTGCTATCGCCACCACTATTCTATGCTCGCACACTTGATGCGATCAGCTGATCTCCTGGACAACCACAGATGCATCATTTGGAACATCCCAGCAGCTGCTACTGCTTGGGCAGGTAAGCAGCTTACTTGTATATGTTTGGCGAAGCTAGGCAATCTCTTCAGCTAACTACACCAATATTATTTCTCGGCTACACTCAAACCTCCATTTAGGTAGGATCCATTTAGGTAAAATCTATTTAGGTCCCTCCATTTAGGTAACGTTACCTAAATGGAATTTGATTGTCATTGGTCATCATTGATGACGTCAAACCCGACATCAACCTATCATTGACCTGTTTTCATTTTGGCCGGCAAACCCAATATAAACCCAACAGTTGTTCGATGTTGGTCCAACAGTGGCCCAACATACGATAAAAATTGACCCGACATTGACCCGACATTCTACAATTTTTCAGTCTGGCGGAATTTTGCAGGGTTTTTCGTGTTTCGTGCCCTTCTAGTCATTTGAATGACAAGTCTGACCTGAGACCCTCCAAAACCCCCGAAAATGCCCCTAAAGCCCCTCCTTTCCTGAGACTCCCTTGAAAGTCCTCTGAAACTCCGCATGACCCCCTTTAAATCTCCTAGTCAATCTCCCTTCTTGAACTTATTTTCAACCTTGTATTCCATTTAGGTAATAGACTGAATCCATTTAGGTAATGAATCCATTTAGGTAAAAATTCTATTTAGGCAGTCCCGACTCATTACCTAAATGGAGGTTTTGGTGTATACAACGACGATGAACAACGAGGAGACCAACACAATCGGTTTGGATTCAGTCGTCGTTATTTTCGATGACGTGCAAGCCAGCGATCTCATTATATTTATCCCTAATGAGAAGGGAATTGGATTCTAGAGAAATTATGCTCCACTCCAGTACGGTCAACGACGCGGCTGTCGAGGAACAACAGATGGCAACATTCCCCTAAGGAGGTTGGAATTCTCATGGTTTACCTATCGGGAGAGACATGCATGTCTCTCATTCAACCATCCAATGCAGTTGGAAACTACATAGTTCACTGCAATTCAATTCACGGACTCAAGGGTGTCTGTGAATACGTCTAGGAACGAGCACTAGGGGTGCCCATATCAACCACCTACGGTATGGACACGGTGGTGTTCGACATCAAATCGGAATCGAAGAAGGGTCTTCGATTGGTAAATACCCATCAGATAGTTGGCACTGAGGCTGTATGATTTCGGCCTCTACTACGGGGCACAAGGGTGTCTTTGTGGTTACCACTGCGGATTGAATACACGGTGTGATCAAATCTACCCAATGGATCAGGACATAAGGGGATTGTCCGTACACTACAAGCATACCACAAGGACGAAGTCAAGGAGAACTTCTACGGGCAGGAATATTATTGGAATCAGCTAATGCGTGAACCAGGATCTAATTCAATCACGAAGTGGACTAAAACAAGGGTTCAACGGTGTTCCCCAACGGAAGCCAATTCAATTCAACCAGGCATCGTAACAAAATATACAAGACGATCTTACGGAGTGGGAGGAATCATCAAGATGACTGACGAACTGATCAAATGGAACAACTTGGTCTTCCAGGTAAATATACAAGATCAGTATATGTCCAGTCGAAGTATTACGTTATTCAAAATGCTAACACCATTTTTTCAACCATTGCGACACTTCAACGAGTACGTCGTCTGGGACGGGTAACCAACGAATCACTCACTTACATGGAGACCGCAGATGGACAGGCTCATGGACGAGGACGCCGAGCTGGATTATATGGAAGACGAAGCCACTTTTCGGATTACTTATACTTGTGTCCAAAAGGATGGAACGGATTCCTCACGGTGGGTGAGCTTCGATAGCGATATGCAATGGACGAGAAACACGGATTAGGATTGCTCAGAAATGTACGACATTTCAGGGTGGGTGAGTATGTTTAGGAGCTGCGTTACCCCTTAACCCACCCTGAAACATGCCGCTGGATCAACTATTAAATAAGATGAGATCCTTTGAGTTAATACGCACAGAGAGCAAAATGGTTACGTCATCATTGCACGATCGAAGCGGGTCGATCGGCAAGAGACCTGGAAATATAAGATTCAGTGCAGTTTCAGGCAATAAGGTGAACGGTCACCAAGGCTTTTATATCAAGACAAATTGTGTATATAATGTAATATAATACTTGACTAGTTAAATGAATGTAGTTTGTGTTTAATAAATAGTGTAAATGTAAAATACTGTTTCATGTGACCTACGCGGAAGAAATCGGCGAACGCTGGAAGCATCCAACAAGAAACTCAAGGAAGAGCTGAACCCCCTTCAATTCTGGATCGTGGAGATGGACATCAAAAAGGAAGGTACTTACCCCAAGGAATTGTTCTTCCGGAGGCTTTACTCCCTTACGTGTTGTGGGCGGTGGAACAAGCCCCAACAGAGAAACTATATTTTAGCGCCAGCCATTTTATGTTTTCATACGATTTAGTATGGGGAAAATCACTTTTTCAAAGAAAAATCGCCACAGGGTGCCCCTTAACCCCTAAAAATAAATCGATGAATGATTTCTGTTGGAAATTTTACGAGGAACCAACCCTCCGAAGACCGCAAAGCGATCTGAGGCATGTGAAAAAAGTTATTGACTGAAACCCGAATGGCATGCAAACGCTGTTTAACATGTAAGGAATAACAATAAATAATAAAATCTCATTATTTTATCGATCGGGTGAAGCCTAATAACTTTTTCCACGAACGTCGCATCGATTTGCTGTCTTCAGAGGTCTGATTCCTAGTGAAGTTTTCTACAGAAATCATTCATCGACTTATTTTTAGGGATCTAGGGGTGACTCCTAGCGATTTTTCTTTGGAGGAGTAATATTTCCCCATAGTAAATCGTATGAAAAACTAAGAATGGCGGGCGCTAAAATATACTGTTGAAAATGCTTTGACATCCATGTGCACAACAGAACATGTGCTCGATGAACAAATTGAGATTTGAAATTATGAAAAGAAATCCACGTACTCCGGTGAGACTCGAACTCACGACTCCCAATTCGCTAGACGGGCGCTTCAATTCCTTCAAGCTACGGAGTCACTCGACTATCTCCGTCGCCAGCAGGCCTAGAACTGAACTCGATTCCACAATCGCACATGGTTATCTTCTTTTCACAATCCAAACCCCCTTCGGATGGGATTAGATGAACATCTAACACATTGTCTGTTGTGCACATGTATGTCAAAGCGGGAGAGGAAGTTATTTTTAATTGTCGAGAGCTTCGGGCACTGCCTTCCAATCACTTATTGGTATGGCAATTAGTGTGCAGTCGGACTCTCGACGGGTCGGTCCTCGGCCGACCGAATACGGTAAGGGTGACCGTAGCACCTTACAAATGTCAATTTCTTGATTTTGTTTTGGCTGACCAAGCCATGTGGGAAATTACACTGTTGAAAATGCTTTGACATCCATGTGCACAACAGACAATGTGTTAGATGTTCATCTAATCCCATCCGAAGGGGGTTTGGATTGTGAAAAGAAGATAACCATGTGCGATTGTGGAATCGAGTTCAGTTCTAGGCCTGCTGGCGACGGAGATAGTCGAGTGACTCCGTAGCTTGAAGGAATTGAAGCGCCCGTCTAGCGAATTGGGAGTCGTGAGTTCGAGTCTCACCGGAGTACGTGGATTTCTTTTCATAATTTCAAATCTCAATTTGTTCATCGAGCACATGTTCTGTTGTGCACATGGATGTCAAAGCATTTTCAACAGTGTAATTTCCCACATGGCTTGGTCAGCCAAAACAAAATCAAGAAATTGACAGCTAAAATATAGTTTTTTCGATCGATCTGAAATTTTGCACAGTTGATATGGGACCAAAGTGGAACTCAAAAAGTATACAGGAACTTGAGTTTTTCCATTTTTTGTATTTTCCCATATAAACCGTGTATCAGGCTAATGGCCATACCATGGCCCTCACCTCCCTCAGAGTCAACGTAGTTTATGGACAGGCACTTACGAGATAACCTATTGAAACAATTGGAAATTTTCTGGATGAACATAAGATAGTTCATGGAAGACTTCACATTAATATTATCAAAAAAAAAAAAATAATAAGATCGAACGGATTTCCACAATGTGCTACTGGAGGAAATATTGATGGAATTTATCTCTAGAAAACTTTGAAAACCTTCTTCTAGGATTTCTTCAAAAAATTTTATCAGGGGTTTTTCATGGACATTCCTCTTGGGATTCAGTCGAAAGTTCTTACAGAAACTTTACTGAAGATTTCTTCGAAAATTCCTTCAGTGATTCTTTCGGAAATGCCCACTCGGATTTTTTCTGATATCCCGTCAGGGATCCATCCAAAAATATATTCAGAAATTCCTTCAGATTTTGATGGATTTTTTTTTAGTAATATCAGTTCCAGATTTCTTCAACAGTTCATGAAATTTTACAGAAACCCATCGAAACATTTCTTTGAAAAATCTTAAAGGGATACTTTGGAAATACTTCTGAGGGTTGCTCCAGGAAGTTCATGAGAAATTCCTTCTGGGGTTTCTGCAGAAATTCCCACACGAATTGATTTTGGAAATTGCTCCTGCTGCTACTTCAGAAATCAGGAATTGTTCCTGAGGTTCCCACAAAGATTCATGTAGAAACAGTTTTAGATATTCCTCCAGGAATTTCAAGTTCTTCCAGAAATTTCACAAAAAAATGAATGGAAGAATTCTTGAAGGAATTTCCGATGCATATTCTAAAGAAAACCTTGCATAATTGTCAGAACGAATTCCTTCTTAAATAATTTCTTGTTGTAACCTTGGAGATTCCCAGAAGAAATTCTTGAAAATTTTCTGGTGCATTCCTTGGATAAAAATGTCCGGAATAGTATCTAAAAAAAACTCATAAAAAAGAGAAAAATTAAGGGAAAATTTTAAGGAATATGAAAGTTATTTCAAAGAAAAAATGCCTAAGATATTTGTGAGAGGAATCCTGAAGGCAGCCGTAGAGAAATTTCTGAAGGAATCACTCATAAAATGTCTGCCAAAGTTCTTGAAGAAATGACCAACACACGTACTGGTAGATTGTTTGTATAGGTAAATCCATAAATATATTTCAGAGAGATCCCTGGGCGAATTTCTGAAGGAATCCTTAGAAGAACTCCTGGAGATATCTCTGGAAGAATCCATAGAATAATTTTTTCAGGGATAATTACATAAAAATCTTTGAATAAATATTCATGAAGAAAATCCTGCAGAAACAAGAAACATCTTAGAAACATTTTAAGAGAACTTTTGAATGAAAGAAATATGATTTTTAATAACGGGACAACTCTCTGCAGAAGGATTTCTTAATTAGTTCCTTGGAATCTTTGGAGGACGATCTAAAACATGACCGAAAAAAATATAAAAGAATACCTGAAGTAATCCAAGAAAAAATTTGATGCTGTACTATTTTAAATTTCCAACTATTTTAAATCAGCCTTCATTTTAACAAAAGTTGAGCACAAGAGGTACAATCCTTTATTCAGCTCCTAAACATCCAATTTTGGTGATTTTATTCAACCTTTAGCTGATTTGAGGTTCATTGGAAGGCTGATTTAAAGCTTAATATGCGCTTAATCAGTAATCCATTAGATTTGTTAACTGTATAAAAATGTAATAAAAAACACTTTCGTGATCCTATTTTTAACATTAGTTGCGTCTATTTCCCGAAGAGATGATTAGAAATTCATAAATTAATTTGAGGGAAAACTGGGAATTGAACTCGGGCCTCCTGATTAATAGACAGTCACCTTAGCACCTTCACCACACACACAATTGTATACATATCGTCGAATACAAGAGCATTACTTGTTGTGTCTGAATAGTCGAAAACGTAAGTTGAATTAAGTCTGTATTGAGGCTGAAGAAGCGATGTGGGCTTCACAAAAACCATGCTTGGGTCAGCTGTCAAACATTATTTGATTAAAGGTTGAACAACAGATGATTAATTCTGCATGTTTGTGTCTGTTTTAAAGCTGGTTACCCAGATGAATAACACTAGTTTACAGCATTTTTGAACTCGGTAAGCTGATGATCGTTTTTGGTGTAGAATCATGCCCTGAGTTCGAAAACGCAAAGGAAAAAAAATACAGTAGAGCGGAAATTTTTTCGACTTTCCATACAAGGTTGATGATTTGAAATCGATTTTTGTTCTATTTTTAAGCAATGTCACTCACTTCACAGATCTCATTCTCCGTAATCAATGCTCCGATTGAGCTGAATTTTTTACTGCAACTCGCTTACATATGATATGTGAAATAAACGTTGAGAAAGAATTTTTAAATTGATTTTTTATTATTGAAAAAAATATATTTCTTCAAATATTTTAGAAAATTTTGCTAAAATTTAAAGAGATTGTCCCCAAAACTCACAAATATCTTGAATTTCATCAATCTGACGCAAAACCTGCTTTCAGATGATCGAAAGGTATTATATTCAGCTTTTAATTTATGGAAAAAGATTCAAAATTAGTTGAACAAAACGGAAGATATTTGAATTTTGTTAAATTCCATATTTTAAAAAGTTGTAAAACTCGATATTGAGCTAAAACTTAAAAACTGTTCTACTTCAAATTTTTTGAAGCACGGTTTCGCTAAATTATGCTTCAAAAATTTTGGTCGTTGACAGAAGTTCACGACTTTCGTTTTATTTTGTGAACTAGTGTTATCCATGAATTTCATCAGAAATATTCAGTGATTCCTTTAGAAATTATTTGACTGAGGAATTTACCCAGAAATGCTTTCTAAGAATTTCCTTTAGAAAAATCTCGAGTTTTTGTTTTTCAAAGGATGTTTGCATGAGCTCATCTAGGCGTTTTTTCAAGTATTCCCTCAGGAATTTCTTCAAAAATATGTCCACAAATTGCTTCAGGAAAACTTTTAGAAATGTTTACTGCAATTTCTTCATAAAATCAAAAGTAGAAAATTCGTCTGGAAATTTATCCACGGATTTCTTTGGAAAATCTTCCAGACTTCTTTAGGAATTTCAAGGGTTTCTACAGGATTTTTTCAAAGATTACCTAACAAACTAGGAATTCCACTCATGGCTTTTCCAGGAAATTTCTCCATGTTTTTCAAAATTTCCTGGGATTTCTTCAAATACTTCACTTCTAGGAATTCGACCAAAATTTCATGAGAAGCTTCTCGACAAAGTTGTAAAGAAATTACTGCTTCAAATATTTTCCAGAGTTTTTTTTTTATTCTCCTGGGATTGCACCTTTGCACCTTTGCATCTGAATGTGGAATTTTGCTGTAGTGCACATATACAAATGAGAGGTACAAGCAAACAGTACAGTGAGTCCCCTGTGAGCATTTTTTCACAAATGCGGTGATTCCTTTTGAGATATTTTTATTTTCCGAAACAGAATTAGTGATTAGTGATTTCTTAAGGAATTTCAGCATGGGATTTCGTAAAAAGCTCTTCTAAGGAGTTTTTTATTCAGAATTCTTCTCAAAAAATCCTCACAAATCCTAGAGGGATTCTTTCGGAAATTTTTCCCGGGGCTTCTCCAGAAATTCTTTGAAAAATTTCTTCAGTAATTTTTGCACAAATTCCTACAAGGATTGTTTTTAGAAATAACTTTTATGGATTGATTACAAATATCTCCCGGAATATCTTTAAAGGTACCTGCAGGATTTGTTCAGATATTCCTTCAGGGGTTTTCAGAAGTTCTTCCAAAAATTGGACAAACATGATAGAAGAAAAGAAACTATTTTTTTTTTTTCAAGTAATCCTGGAAGCCGCTTACGAGCGTAGAAAAAAAGCTTCCCTGCAAAAGCATAAGAAGGTAATAAGGTAAACATACTAGACTTCGCCCTCCCTAAGGTTCTGCTCTAATCTTCGCCACTTCATACATAAAAAATGGAATTTGTATGGAGGGGGCGAAAACTAGTACTTTTACCCTATACGGATCAGGGATGGGAAATGTCATATAAAAATGGCATTTCGTTTTTTGCAAAGTTCACTGCACCTAGTTGACATTGTTAATCGGTGGCATCATTGACTATCCATAACAAATCAGCGTTATGGACTGGTGATGCGTGCGAACCGAAAGTGGTGTAAATATAAAATGCCAAGACATTTTTTCATGACATTTTGCGGCATTTTGCATCCCTGATACGGATGCCCTGACATAGTTATGCCAATAAACATGATATTTATGACGGTGAGAGGCTATTGGAACACAAGCAGCTACTGGTACTTTGACGATATCTTTGGAAGCTCCTAGAAAAAAATTCTTGAAAATTGTATGAAGAAATCCCTGCTCAAAAATTCCAGAAGCAATTTCTAAAGTTATCTTGTGGGAAATTTTCGGATGAATACTCAAAGTAATACCACCTGCAGAAGTATCTTAAAATACACCTCTCAAAAAAAAAAAAAAGAAAGACTTATGGAGGAACTCTGCAAGTAATTCCAAGGAAAAGGGTTTGACAAACCTCTGTAGGTATAACATTCTGAAGAAATCTGCTAGAAGTCCTCTACAGAAATTACAGACGGAGGTACTGGTGTAATTCCTGATGAAATCTACCAATGAATTTTAAAGAGTTGCCAGAAGGATTTTCTGAGCTCCTGAAGAGGAATTTGACATGGAGTTTCTTAAGGAATCACAGGAGAAATTACAGAAAAAAAAAATCTGAGGAAATCTGTGGACCAGTTTCAAGATGAATCTTAAGAGAAATTTCTTGAAAATTCTTGAAGAAATGCCAAGAAAAAATCCCGGAGAAATTCCCCAAAAAATCTCTGGAGGAATACTTGCAGAAATTTTCGAATAAAAAAATCATGTAATAGGGATGCATTTAGCAGGGATATTAAGAGAAATCTTTAGAGTAACATCTTACAGAAATTGTACCAAAAATACCTGGAAGAACTCTTGAAAGAATCTCCAAAGAAAATTCAGAAGAAATTCTAGCATAAGTGTCTGAAGGAATCCCTTCTTCAAAAAAAATCCTTGTTATAACTATGGAGATTCCTAGAAGAAATTCTTGAAAATTTTCTGGAGCGAACCTTGGACAAAAATATCTGGGAAAGTAGCTGAAGAAACTCATTCATAATCCTCCTTGATCTCTAGAAAATAAAAACCAAATAAACTTCCTGAGGATCTCTGCAAATTATTTCATGGAAAAATGGCTTAAGATATTTCTGAGAGAAGTCCTGCAGGCAGTGCTGAAAAATTCATTTCGTCATATTCGAATTCAATCACCTACAGCTCATTTTAGAAGTTGAACCTGAGAATATGGTAAATGAAAAACTTGTACGGCTAAACCAGTTCTACAAGAAAGTCACGGAAAACCCACTATTTTTAGAATATTTGAGGTAAATGTCACGGTCTACCTTCGATAAATGCCAATGATATTCACAGTGAATATCATTTGGCATTTTTTCAAAGGTAGTCCGTGACATTTACATTAAATATTCGAAAAATAGCGGTTTTTCCGTGTCTTTCTTGCAGAACTGGTTTAGCCGTACAAGTTTTTCATATACCATATTCTCAGGTTCAGCTTCTAAAATGAGCTGTAGGTGGTTGAATTTAGATATGACGAAATGAAATTTTCAGCACTGCCTGCAGGTATCCGTAGTAAGTTTTGTGAAGGAATCATCTATAAAATGTCTGCTAAAATTCTTACAGAAATTGCCAACACAAGCACTGGTGGATTTCTTGTATAAATCCATCAATATATTTCTGAGACATCCCTGGAAGAATCTCTGAAGGAATCCATAGAAAAACTCCTGGAGATATCGCTAAAAGAATACATAGACACATTTTCTTATAGAATTTCTTGAGGGATAATTACATAAAAATCTCTGAAGAAATATTCCTGTAGGAAATCCTGCAGAAACAAAAAAAAAACATTCTGGAAATAAAACATTTTTAGAGAACTTCTGAATGAAATGTTAAAAATATTTTTTTTTAATCTAAGAAAATTGCTGGAAGACTAGAAGAACCTTCTGCAGAAGAATTTCTTGATGAATTCTTTGGAATCTTTGGAGGAATATCTAAAGCATCACCAGAAAAAAATATGAAAGAATACCTTAAGTGAAATCTGAATCTACCCTTGAGTGAAAATACCTGGAGGAACTTCTGGAGAAGCCTCTGGAGGAACATTCAGAATCTCTTAAGAATTTTCTGGTGGAAATTCTAAATAAATGCCTGAGGAAATCTCTGAATATATGGAATAATACATAAGGAAGCTGTGGAGAAATTTTAATAAAAATTCCTGAAAGAGTTCCAGGAAAAAAAATCTGCACTTCTAAAGGAAACTCCTAAAGGAATTTTTGAATGACTCTCAGAAAAAAAAACTGAATCTCTGTATTTTTTTTCCTGGAATTGCATCTTTTGAAGAAATCGTTGAAGGAACTCCTTTATAAACCTTGTAGACATTTTTGAATTCTTGAGAATTGTACAAAAGAATTCCGATGGGAAATTCTGACAGAAATGTTTGAAGAAACGCATAAAAGATTACATGCACGATCTTCCGTAGCAATCCGTGAAGGAATCCCAGGAAGAATTTCTGAACGAATCCTGCTTGAATAACTCCAGGAAATACAGCAAAAATTTTCTTTCTATAAAAATTCCGGATTTTTATCCCTAAAGGAATTTCTGGCAGTATCCCTTGAGGTAATCATGAAGAAAATTCTTGAGCAGTACAGGGAAAGAAATAAATTTTAAGATAATTTTTGGAGGAACCTTTAGAAGAGTTACAGAAGGGATACCTGCGGGAATACCTCTCCTGCAATAATTACAAAAAAAATCTTAAAAACTAAAGTTATTTGAAGTCATTTCTATGGTGGCTTACCAGTATAGGGGGCATTGAGATTTGACAATCTTAACTTATCAGCTCTGATTATACCATGACAACACGGCTGCCTGATTGAATTCTCTATATCTTTTTATTCTGTTGTTTTAGAATATTCATCTCTTCGTCAAATTTGTTCGGTAGGTCAAGCGCCATCTGGCGGTAAATTGGTTAATTCGAAATTTGCACTTTTTTCACTTTTTCATATCGAATTCTGCATCGTAGAGAAACAAACGAGCACTTTTTGGAAAGAAAATTTAATTCTCTTTCAGATGCGCTTGATCCGATAGGTACTTACAGTGTATCAAACAATTGTCCGTACAGCAACTTTTTGGTCAAAATAATTTTTCATTTAAATGATTATAACTTTTTTATACGTCAATCAAAAACGCTGAAATTTTGACAAATAATGAATCATATATTAAAGCTCCATTAGTAAAATTTTGAGCGAGATCGAATAAGTTTTCTGAAAGTTATGGAACTTTTAGTAAAACTTATAAGACTTTTGAATACATTTTTAAAACATTATATCTCAATATGTACTCGATGAAATTTTTTCAATTTTTTTTGTGTTACATCTTAGACCTAAGGCTTTCATATGCAGCCATGTTTGGGGTTTTATATTCACTACAAAAAATATGAAAAATGTGCGTATGTAGTTGACGATGTTTTAAAATTTACCATATTTTGCACATATAATCTGCCAAACGTTTTCCACCAATAAAATTGCATTAACTGAACGAAAAATCCATAGGACCTAGTCTTCATATGTAGTTCAGTAGGTCCTGTATAAAAATATATCATTAAGAGAGTTTAAAAAAGTTGAAAACACTTGGCACTTTTATTGATCAAAATATGATAAATTCCCAAATGACAATCTGAAAATATACAGATTTTTCATATTTTTTGTATTGAATATAAAACCTTAAACGAAGCTGCATATGAAAGCCTTAGGTATAAGCTGTACCACGAAAAATATTGAAAAAGTTTCATCAAGTACATATTGAGATATAATGTTTTAAAAATGTATTCAAAAATTTTATAAATTTTACTAAAAGTTCTATAACTTTCAGAAAACTTATTCGATCTCCCTCAAAATTTTACCAATGGAGCTTTAATATATGGGTTATATTTGGTCAGAATTCCAGCGTTTTTGATTGACGTATAAAAAAGTTATAATCATTTAAATGAAAAATTATTTTGACCAAAAAGTTGCTGTACGGACAATTGTTTGATACACTGTATGAACAATGTATGTGATAAATTTAAGGAACTGTGCCCCCTGCGGGCGATCTTCCGGATTTTTTGTTGGATGGCCAATCCGGTATCTGTCGGCGTGGGCATCAAGAATTAATATAATGGAAGCCATTGCAAATGGAAAACAGCAACTACTAGAGCAAAAAATTAGTTTGACGACAAAAAAAATACCTTTTTATGTAAACAAACGATTTTCTCCTTATCTCACCAAGCACCTCTACAATTGGGGGTTATCCGAATTAGCCTATACTGTAAAGCTGATAAAGGACCAACAGTTAATGGACCGTTTAATTCGAAATCCACTAATAGGTGGCGTTATCGAAAATGTATGTATGTATATATGTATGTGGCCACCATCCTAGCTTGAGTCTTGCTCTGCATGCAGTTCCACTTAACAGTAAAGATCAATTACATTACCACCCTGACTTAAACATACCGCTGTATGAAGGGCCAAAAGGGGGTGTGGCGGACCCGTAAGTAGAGACACTTACGCGAAATCCGCGGGTTTAAGAGAATCTCCTTCCAACAGTATGATCTAAAAGGATGAATAATGAAATTTACATTACTTGTCAAGTTTTCTACGGGATGGTTTGTTACAAGAAGGGCGCGTCAAATCCATTGCAACTGTTGGGATAGAAGAACCCATCTACAAGAATGTTATAATTACTTCTCACCACACTCCGGCTGGCAATCCCATATAGTGTGATAGTAGTTTCTTTAGATTTTCACCAAGGTAGTCAAGATATTGCGGCCACCTTTGCTCAGAGGGTCTTCTTTTCCGAAATAAAAAAAAATCCGGGGTTCGAATGCAATCGAATCGCCGACCCATCTCCGATATAATTGTTAAATTTACAACCTCCGGCAGTTTTTACATTTGTTTCAGGTCGGTCCATGAATTTTTCATTAAGGCGAAACTGGAAGCGTTTCCTCACTTTTCGGTTTTTGATTTTTTATTAAATAACGAAGCAATATTTTCAAAATCGGTTTTCGTGCACATCTAGAGTATGGATCAAGGTATCTTCCGAATTTTTTTGTGGTGTAAAATGTTTTTCATTTTTGCAGAAACCATTTTTGAACAAAATTCTACAAAAAAATGGTTTTTGCAAAAATGGAAAACATTTTCCACTACAAAAAAAAATCAGAAGAAACCTTGATTCATACTCTACATGTGTTCGAAAACCGATTTTGAAAATATTTCTTAGTTATTTGATAAAAAATCAAAAACCAAAAATATGAGAAAATCCTTCCAGTTTTGCCTTAAGAAAATTTCCTGAAATTCCTTGTGCATAGAGATCTTCGTGTTTGCTACACGACATAGGCGCCATCCACAAATTACGTAACGTTCTAGGGGGAGGGGGGGGGGAGTGCAGCCCAGCGTTACGGCCCATACAAAAAGTTTAGGGTTTTCATACAAAAAAGCGTTACAGAGGGGTGAGGGGGGGGTCAAAAATTGTCGATTTTAGCGTTTACGTAATAAATGGATGCTGCCATACACATGCTTACCTCATATAATACTAAGCTGAAAAGCAGACTTTGTCACAGTTGGAACGTTATTCCAATAAAAAGAAGAAACTAGATTATGACGAAGAAATTTCAATGCATCTATGTTTGTTCGTGAACACTATCTTTAACATTGACCCACATTCACCGAGAGAATCTTCATCTTCCTTCTGAGGATCTCCCATCTTGTCGATTTTCCCGGAAGGCCCACTCAGCCGCTGGAAAATCACTCGTTCCCAATTTTCTCCCGAAAGCTGTGAAACATCCCAACAAAAGCAAACGGATTATTCTCGCCTGTTTCGAACGGCGGGTGGCGGTGAATCAGTTACAGAAGCGTGTTCTTCGACGCTGACGACGACGACAATTTCCAGTTACTAGTCAGGCCTCGGGTTTCGGGACTCGCAATTCAGGTCAGGGTGGCACTGGGTGGGTGTATTTATGTTCTCCTTCACCCTGAATTCGATATTTTTCGGTGAGGCACAGCGCAAAAGACGAATGGCCTGGCAGGCATTTCGCCGAATTGTTCAAAAAGGATTAAATGGGTGGAATGTCTGAGCTGTGTCTGACTCGGATCAGAATTATACTGTGGAGGATGTTTGACTAATGGGATGATTGGGGTTAGTATGGGATGGAAAACGATATTCGGCTGAAAATTTCCACCGATGACGAATTGGAACCTAATGCAGACTGATGGCCGATCATTTTTCTTTCAAAAGCGAAGGAGAAGGGTTTCGGTAAATGCACCTGATACTTTTTGCCCGGGGTCTGCTGGGGTAATCCATCATATGATGATGATTAACCTGGGCTTGTTAGGGGAATATCTGTAAATAAAAGAAAATCGCGTTAAGTACTGTTCCTTTGAATTCCACTAAGAATTTGCATCCTTTGACAGATACGTATTTCGACCTCAACTGTAAGGTCGTCTTCAGTGTCTTGTACTTGACTCGACCATCATATAACTACGCTGTTGGAATGACTTTAACAAATTGTATTGATGTTGCAGAAGCAAACCCACCAATTCATCAATCATGACTCGCAAGCTGGCAAAATAAGTCGGCTATTGTTACTTGATGTTATGGTAATCAGGTCCAATTATAATCCAATTTCCAGCATAACATCTAACCGTAGTCATCGCTGGCTGACTAAAGCACACCTAACACCCAGTCAGTGGATGACGTACTTCTCCGCGCGTTCCCTGACCAAGTCCATCACCGCATCATAATCCAAAACTCTAGCAGTCGATTCACAGCTCCCAAATGAAATAATCAACGTGATTATCGTGTTTACACATCTTCTTCTTCCGAAGAGAAGCAGAAAAAACGATTCACCAACTCCTTTTAGGCTATCATTCACGCCGGTTAGAGCCCGGAGCCGACACATCTCACATCACGCTGGAATCCAATGAAATTCGTCTCCACTCGGCAACGAGCTCTATCCGCCACTTGACGTGAGTTGATTGCGTTTCATTGCGTTATCTCAATGAGAAGATTTCATTCGTCTTTTGCATCCCGGCCCATCATCTCTGCTACTGCTGCCGTCGTACTGGAAAGATGCGGTAATCTTTGTGTCGGCCGGACGGCTTCCATATAATTTACAAATTTTATTACTCCCATTGCTTTCCCGCATGAATACATATATGACAATAATGACGGGGAGAGATTACGGATGGGACAGACTTCTGCTGTAGAGTAAATTGGGGAACAAGCGGTGCTGTCATGGTAAAATTAGAGCTATTTACTCAAGATTCCCAAGTCGAAAGATTTTTCAGCAATAGTATCTGAAAGAGTTAGCCCATAAATAAATATAACATGATCATGCGAGCATAATATGGGTGATTAAAACAAAGGCTGCTATTCAATCATAACTCTCAAGACTAGGAGACTAGAAGACTAAAAGATTAGAAGACTAGAAGACATCAATACCAGAATACTCGAAGACTAGAAAACTAGAAAACTAGAAGACTAGAAGACTAGAAGACTAGAAGACTAGAAGACTAGAAGACTAGAAGACTAGAAGACTAGAAGACTAGAAGACTAGAAGACTAGAAGACTAGAAGACTAGAAGACTAGAAGACTAGAAGACTAGAAGACTAGAAGACTAGAAGACTAGAAGACTAGAAGACTAGAAGACTAGAAGACTAGAAGACTAGAAGACTAGAAGACTAGAAGACTAGAAGACTAGAAGACTAGAAGACTAGAAGACTAGAAGACTAGAATACTAGAAGACTAGAAGTCTATAAGACTAGAAGACTAGAAGACTAGAAGTAGATGAAACATACTGCTGTTCGTTCTGAAGGTTACTGAATTTATATTGCTGTTCGTTTAGTTTAGTTTTCTCATATGATAACATAATTTATTGGTTCTCTATCGAATACCGCTACAAGATTCCGAATGAAACCATGAAGAAATTCTGATAGAATTTTTGAAGAAAATTTCCGATTGAAACCATCAAATAAATTGTAAAGAAATCAATGGAAAATATTCTTCCAGAATCCCTGAAGGAAGTTCTTTAAAAATCCAAGGATCGTTTAGACTAATTTTCAAAGAAATCCCTGGAAGTCCTGCCTGGAACAATTACAATAAAAATCCAGTAAGATTTTCTATTGGAATCCATGGAGGAATTTCTGGAATAAGTTTTAGAGGGCCTGGAGATACCGTCCCTACACAGTTATGGATCACACACAGTAACGGATCACTTTGATATTTAAAGTCAAATATCTTGCTCAAAACATATATTTCGGCACGAAAATCATTTTTGTAGCATGATCCTATTTGTTTTCTGAGATAAAAAGTGATTTTCAAGATATTAATCTGAAAATCAAATGTATTATATTGCAACGATAGAGTTGTCTTCTCATATCTGCCAGAAAATATCCGAAATCCATAAGAAGCTACTCCTGCAGTGATAAGCTCTGAAAGTGTCGAAATCCACCGATTTTGATATAAAAACCGCTCGTATACCTCGGAAAAGGTATGTTTACATCTATTTAGCGAAATTTTACTTGATTCTGGGATTAAAATACTAAAATAATGTGACTCTCAACAGTGATCCATAATGTGATCCAGAAACTGATCGTTTGACGCAATTATGGGTCACTTCAAACATACATTGATTTTCGCCCCACTCAGCGCTCCCGATGCAATTTTTTTAGCTTAATGTAACAAAAGCATTATTTAAAAACATAGGACCTTGAAAACCAGGTGTCTTGAAACGCATAATAGTAAAAATAAAACTTAAGATGGAGAACATCACTGTACCCTAGTGGCGTACCTCTTGCAAAGTACATGGACTTGGGAATTTTTAATGTTTTCTTTTTATTTATTCTGTAATATCGGGTAAAATAATCAAGACACTGTGTAGTTTGGCCTTACCAACCCGAATTATATATTAAGGTTGGAATTTTGAGTAATTACGCGTTGATCCATAATATGGCTCAAATTGATCCATAATATGTGGGACTCCGTGGAACTGATCCATAATTGGGCATTCGGTAAACAGTGAAATATTGTATTTTTACGCAAAAATGACATGCCATTATACCTCAAATAGTTCGGAAATCAAAAGTTCAAATCAAAACCTAGCCAACGGTGCTTTCAAAGTCGTAGTTTTTGTTTTATTTTATTTTTTATTGAATTTTGGAGGTAAAAAATATCACTAAGTGATCCATGACTGTGTACCCACGGTATCACAAAAAAAATCAAGGTGAAATTGCTATAACAATTCAATGATTTTTTAAAGAAATTTCGGAATTGGAATTTCTAAATGAATTCTATTGGAGTTTCTACAGGAATCTCTGGAGGTATATCCGAAGCAATCCCTAAAGAAATTTGAAAGAATCTTAGGAAGGATTTTTGAAAAAATCCGTAAAGTATTTCTTGCGCGAAATTATAAAGCAATCATTGGGAAAAAATTCCAAACGAATTCATAGATGAAATTATGAAAAAAAATTCTAAGATTTTCCGAAAAGCCCTAGGGAGAATTTCCAAAAAAAAATATTTGGAGAAATGACTGAATAACCTAGGTATCCTAGAAAGTTGTAAAGGGATCCATGGATGAGTTTCTTTAAAACGCCTGGAATAATTTCTGAAGACGTTATGGAGAAATTTCTAAAGCAGTCCGAGTAAGATAATTTATGAACTATTTTTAAAGTTTTTAGAGGAATCCTCGTGAAATTTTTAAAAGCATACTTACTTACTTCTAAAAGTGTACCTGCAAAAAATTCTTAAACAATCCCTGAAAAAAGCCCTGAAATTTCGTAAATGAAAATCCAGTGAGAATTTCTGGAGGAATCGTTCTAGAATAATCCTAACAAAATTCTGGGGAATTTTTAAATGAATTTCTTGTTTGTTCTGTTGGTAACGCAAAAAATTGAAAAAAAAAATACCATAGACGATATAGAAGAGGAGTGGCTGTGAGATTTAAGGGAGGGTTTTGGGTTTAAGGGAGGGGGTAGGTTCTGGCGTATGACGAAAGACTTTAGGGACATTCTCGGGGGGTTTTGGACGACTCAGGGGCTTTCAGGGCGTCCGAGGGTTTAGATGGCGTTTAAAGAAGCTTGAGAGAGTTTTCAACGAATTTCAGAGGCATGTTGGGGGATTACGGAGGGTAGAAGGGGAGAGGAGTAAATAATGTATTTGTAGAGCTGGTTACTCAGCGAGTAACTTGGAGTAACCTCGATTAAACCACTGATTTCTTTAGGGATCATTTCAGGAGTTTCTCAAGGAGTTTTTTAAGAAGTTTTCAAAAAGATTCATCATGGAACCAAAATTCGAGATTTTCTACAAATTTCTTCAAAAATTGTTCCTGCGATTTTCTCAGGAATTTTTCCGAAGAAATTATTCCAGAAATTCTATAAGAAATTCCTCTATTGATTTTATTCTAAGATTTCTTGAAGTTTCTAAAGACATTTTTCTACGGGTTTCTTTAGCGGTTTCTGCAAGAATTCATCCAAAGTTTTTTTTTTTCTGGAAATGCAAATCCAACAGAAACTTTTTCACGGAGGTTCGGAGATTTTCTCAGAGATTATTTCTGAAATTCCTCTAGAATTTTTGAAGAATTCAAAATATTCTCAGGAACTTTTTCAGAAATTATTGTTGGAATCCGCCAGAGGTTATTTCTCCATTTATTCAAGGATTGTCTCAAACATTTCTTCAAAAAGCCCTCTAGGAAATTCTCAAGAGATTCTGGATTTTTCTCCTTGTATTTCTCCAGAAGTTACTCCCAGAGTTGCATAGTAGTTATTCTGACTTTTCTTCAGGATTTTTTTCAGTGCTGCTTCAGGCATTTCTCCAGTTCTTTCAGATATTTTTTCAGAGACACCTTCCTTTTTCATTTCTGAAAGATTTAATTCAAACATTTCTTCAGAAACTGCTTCGAAGATTGTTGCATGCTGATCCCATTTTAAGTTGTTCAATTTCTCTAGAAGTATTTCCAGGACTTCTATCAAAGATTTCTTCAGAAAGCCCTCCAAGGATCACTAAAAAATGTATTGAGGAGGAATTCCTTCAAGAATATCACCAGTACCCTCGTCTGCAATATCTGCAGGGATATATGCAGACATTTCGTGAGAGATTCCTTCAGAAATTCTTCCAGAGTTTCCTTCAAGCATTTCTCTAGGGATTTATCCAAGAATTCTTCCAGAAATACTCCAATAATTGTAACTTGGAATTCCTCGCGAAGTTGCTTAAAAATTTTCTGTTGACATTTTTCAAGCAATTCTTTCAGAAAAACGGTTAGTTCGCGTATTCTCCCAAACATTGCTCCAAAGATAAATTTGTAATTGCTTCAGGGAGTTTTTCAAGAGATCACTCCAGACAATCTTTCAGGAATTTATTATCAAAGTTCCACACTACAGGGATGCTTTCAAGAATCCCTGCAGTTATTTTTAAACAGTTTTGGAAGAACTTCCGCAAAAATCCTATGGAGAAATGTCTGAAACTATTCCTGGAGGAGTCTCTGAAGAGTACCCAGGAAATATTACTGACGGAATTGTAGGAGCAATTTCTAAAAAGTCTTTGTGAAAATTTTGAAGAAATTCTCAAAGTAGTTTCTCAAGAATTTCTTAGGGGAATCCTTGGAAGTCTGGGATTTTTTTTCCAAGTATTTCTTGAGGAATTTTTCAAACCACCCTGATAAAATAATTGAAGAAATCCCTTGCTAAAATTTCTGAAGACATTCTCAAAACACTTAAGCAATCTCGGGAAATATTTTTGAAAGAATTCATGAAGAAAATTTAGGAAAAAACAAGGGGAGAAGAATCCCTGATAAAAATTCTGAAAAAAATCTTCAGTCAAATCTTTGTATATACGTCTGGAGGTACTATTTAATCTATTTCTGGAGGAATATCTGAAAACAAAATCTCAAGTCAATTCACAAAGAACTTCATAGGGGAACACCCAAAAACTTATTGAGAATTTCTTGGTGAGATTCCTATAAAGGTTTATTGATAAATTCTTGAATTCCTAGCTAAACCTTCAATAAATTTCTCGGTGTGTGTTTAAAAAGTATTTCTTCGAAAGTTTCTGTTGAAATATCTAGAGACACCTAGATAAAATGATGTAAAGATTTCTATCTTTTGAGAAATTTTTGAAGAAGTACTGTAGACACTTCTATCAATTTTCCAAGAAATTCCTGAAGCAATCCGTAGAAATCCCTTAATTATTCTTAGAAGGAATGCTGGAGAAGTTTCGAGAGAAAAACATGAATGGAGTATCTGTATGAACTTCTGCAGGAGAAACTCCTGCTGAAATAACTGAAAATAAAAATTCAAGAATCTCTAGGGGATTTTCTGAATGAATGCCTAAAAATCTTCTGGACACATTTCTTCCAAAATCTTCAATGAAATACCTACTGAGATTATGGATCAAATATAAGATTGACATTTCGAAAAAAAACCTGTACGAATTACTGGAAGAATCCCTGGAAGATTTTCTGAAGACATTACTGTAAGAATATATGTGAGAATTTTTTTAGAGAATTGGAGGAGTCCCTTTACAAAAATTAGAAGGAATCCCTGGAGATATCAGTTGATTATTTTCTGAACAAACGTCCAGATGAATTTCTTAAATAATCCCTGGCGGAGTTTCAGAAAGAGTTCATAAAAATCTACATGAATGAATTCTTGGAAATGTTTCTGATGAAATTCTTAAGGAAATATCTGAAAAAAAAAATCCTAAAGGATCTCATGAAGTTATTTTTTAAGAAACCACTGGAAGAATTTTCGAAAGGATCCTTGGTAGATTTTAGGACTTTTCTTAAAGGAATCCTGGGACATATTTTTTGTGGACATCTGATACAGATTTTATGAAAAAAAAATCTACTGGAAAAATTGTAAAGAAACCTTTGGAGGAATTAAAAAAAATAGTTTGTTAATGATAATGTGGAAAAAATATTGGGAAAGTTTCTGATCCATTTTGGAAAAACTTGTAATAAGAAGGCACCAAATGTGGCTAATTGACAAATTGACAAATTGTGAGTAAATTTGTGAAAAAAATCACGTTCTGGTGAGATTTGAACCCACGGCTCCGTATTTGCTAGACCGACGCTTTAACCAACTAAGCCACATAACTGGTAATGATTCCGTGGAATAGAAAGCGAAACTGACTCCGAAGCCACACCGTGAACACTTCTTTTTCACAAACCCATCTTTCTTTCGGCTTAGATGCCAATCCACAACACACTCGCGTTTGTGCCCACTAGCTACAAGGGAGACCGAATTGTTTTTTTTCACAAATTTCATCTCTCAACTTGTCAATATTTCTTATTACAAGTTTTTTCCAGCTTGTTTCAGACATACCAGATAATCTGGTAGAATGAAAATAAACGGCAAAATGGATCATTGTAAATTTCTGATCTTTAAGATTACATTGCTCGACAAAATTTTACAAAATTTGGTGTTATGGCATGAAAAAAAACAAGGGTTTGGAACCCAAGAAATGTCATAGTGAAATAATTTTTGAAAAATATTGGACCGGTCCTTCACAGTTTAAAACCGAAGTTTGTATGGAGAACTTGGGGTGTTCAATTGATATGTGCATTAGAACATGCCGTGCATATTTTTAGGCGTTTTCGGTATTTGGGTTAGTTTCGTTATTGTCTAACGCCTAAATATATGCACAGCGCGTTCTAATACACACATCAATTGAACACCCCAAGTTCTCCATACAAACTTTGGTTTTGAACTGTGAAGGCCCGGTCCTATATTTTTCAAAAATCTTTCACTATGACACTTCTAGGGTCCCAAAACCCTTGTTATTTTTTTTTCTCATCCCATAACAAAATTTAGCGTTGAACGGTGTTAGAAATCGCTGTACAATTGTTTACGGACCTCGTAAATGCTTTTCTGAAAGAATACTCGGAGGAATTTCTGAAATAATCTATGGAGCATTCGTGAGAAAACCCATGCAATTCTCTGCAGGAATTTCCAAAAAAAAAATCAAGAATAATTGCTCAAGCAATCTATGGAGGATATTCTGGAGAATGTCTATTGAACTTTTAAAAAGATTTAAAAGAAGATGATCTGTGAGAGGCGTCTCCAATTAGTCTAGTGGTTAAGGCTATGGATCGCCAATCCGGAGACGGTGGGTTCGATTCCCGTTCCGGTAGGGAAAAATTTCTCGACTCCCTGAGCATAGTGTATCATTGTGCTTGCCTCACAGAAAGCCCTTCAACTAATAACTGTGGAAGTGCTCAAGAAACACTACGTTGAAGTGAGGCAGGCCAAGTCCTAGTGGGGACGTAACGCCATAAAGAAGAAGAAGAAGAAGATCTGTGAAAAAATTACTAAAGAATTTTCTAACGGAATCCATTAAGAAATTTCGAAAGAAATTAAAGGAAGGTTTAATAAATAGCTTCTTAAAAAAATTCTGTTATAATCGCAAGAAAACTTCTGAGAAAATTCGTAAGTAAAATAATTTCTAAAGTTGTCCCTGGAATGAAAGAAGCTAGGTTTGTTACTGAGTGTAAAATCCCCCACGAGCACCCCATCATCCCCTATCGAGAAATCTTTTGGTCGGCCCATTTCCGCAAGGGGTCCGCCTCCCGAGAACGCAAATTGAAATAAAATGGGTGACTTTAGTAGAGCCGGCCATTATTAAGGGAGCGAGCGGGGTTGGATTTCACAGTCACGCCAATATGATGATATTCGGTAGTCATCGTCGTCCAAGCAGCCGTTTTGTGGCCATCCCCTCATCATCTTCGTCTGACTGGAGGGACTAGGGGCTGTCCATAAACCACGTGGTAATGAGGGGGGGGGGGGGGGGTTCGGCCAATGACCATTTTGTATGGAAGAAAAAAAAATTGTATGGACTAATGACCACGCGGGGGGGAGGGGGGTGGTTGAGAAGTCCCAAAAAAATGACCACGTGGTTTATGGACAGCACCCTACTAGGGTAGGGTAGATCCCACCACTTAAGGAGATGTACTTTGCGACTAGAGACGGGCAAAACCGCAATGATTATGGTAAGTGTGCGAAACTAGACTCAGGAGGGGGGAGGGATGAAGACGATGACTCTACTTTGGTGCGGTTGGTCGTTTATTGCTAGACTTATGTGTGAGGTGTGTGTGTGTGGAAGTCACACATTCTTCTATGGGACGGGGGGATTGTGGGATCTCATCTGTGGAATGTTAACTATCTAAGTAGGGGATTACTGCCAAGACCGAGAAATAAATTGTCATTCTTAGTGAGGGTTGCAGCTAAGCAGATAGAATTTGGGTTTTAATAACACGTGTAACTGCGATTGGTGGCAATATCTTCTGAGGGTTTATAGGGTGCTTTGGACGGTGGTTAAAATTGTTATTAATATTGCATTCAGCAAAGACAAGTAATGACATTGAACACAGTTATACTGAATATAGGATAAACTAGGTTTTTTTTTTTATCTTAATTAACGAAATTTCAGCCAGGGACTAGTTCATCTCGGGATCCAAGCATTGCTTCCCTTCCAAAGGAAAAATTCACATTTTGTGTGCTTTTCGGGAGTGGGGTTCGATCCCAGGTCCTCGGCGATGGTCCTTGAGAATTTTCAGAGGAGTTCCTGGAAAATCCTTTTTGAAAAATCGGGGGATTCTTTGAAGAAATCCGTATCACCAAAATGCACTTTTATACCCAAGTAACATTTTGATGACCAATTAGTTTTGTAGAGGTTTTGAGAACCGGTTTTATCTTTTATTTTGGTTCTAGGATGGTTTTAAAAACCTCTTGTAGACTTTTTGACTAAAAACTGTAACTTGGAAAATGGAATACTAAAAAAAACTCTAGAGAAAATGTTTCTTGGTTAAATTTCTGAATGACGTCCTAAAAGATTCCTTGAAGTAATTCTTGGAGGTATCCTCGCAGAAATCCTGGAGAATTTTCTGGAAAATAGTAAAATACAGAGTGAAATAAATAAACCTACCCCTCGAAAGCCTGTCTGCGTGCCAGTGCTAGTGAGAATATAGATATGATAAAACTTCAGAGAAAATTGTTATACACGGCAGCCTTAAGTAAGATTCGTACTTAGATCAAAGATTTTTGTGCATTGGAATGTATTTTTTTTTTGTTTTGCTGTCTGCATTATTTAGATTCACCTAGATTTAGGGTTCAATAAGATCATTATCAGATTCGTCGGACGCAGAAAATGAACCATGCTCTGGAAAAAAATATGAATTCCTGGTGGATTTGTTTTGAGGAACCCTTTGAAAATATTCCGAAATAATCTCCGGAAGTATTTGTGGATGGCTTTCTGCAGGAATCCTTGGAAAAATTGGGGGCTATATCTGAAGAAACCCGAAAAATTCTTGGAATTATTTCTGAAGCAATCCGCGAAAGATTTTCTAAAAAAAAATACCACAAAAAGTTTATCAGAAAAAAAAAATAAACGACTTTGGAAGAAAACCATGAATGATTTACTATGGAAGCCTTGGAGAAATGACTGCAGGAATCCAACCATTTCCAGTGTGTTGTTGCTTGCAATGTTATATTTCGCTTAGCACCAAGGCAAACACGAGTTTGTTTTTGTTTAGTCCATCATTTTCAGATGACTGACTGACAAGTGTGTTCACACTTCTATTCAAATGTCAGAATTGTGCATCAGTGTGCTACATAGCATACAAGACGGTTTGCTTGACACACTGTTCCCAGCGAATCCCTCTTGGAGGAACGCTGGAATCGCTGGAAGATTTTGTCTGGTGAATTTTTTAAAGACATTCATGGGAACATTTCTAAATAAACAAAAACCTTTGAAGGGACTTATAATGAAACCTTTGGAAGATTTTCAAAATGAGTCATTGGAGAAATTTCCGAAAAAGTGCATGTTTTTGACTTCCTAGTGCAATCGCTCGAGGATATCCAAGGGAATATCTAAATAAACAAACAAAAGATTTTCCAGAAGGGTTTTCCAAAAAAATCATTATAGAAATTTCGAAAGGAGTTCTTGCAGTAATTCTTCAGAGAAACATCTATAGAAATTCATGGCGGAATTTCCAGAAATGCTTGTAGAAAATTGTCAAATAAGTGCCTGAAAGAATATTGAAAGAACCCTCGGATGTTTCCCGGAAAAAACCATCAGGATATGTCTGAATAATCGGAAAGATTAAAAAAACACTCTGGAGAAAATTCGGAAGTTATACCTGGAGGTATATAAGAAGAAATCTATGGAAATTTGTTAAGGAATTCCATAATAATTTTCTTAATTAATCCCAGGATAATTTTTTGAATGTATCACTGGTAGGTTCTCTTAAATAATACCTAGAGGTTTTTCTGGGAGAACCCTTGGAGGAAATTCTGAAAAAAAAAACCCAAGGAAGGGTTTCTTAAGGAATTAATGGAATACTGTCAAAATGACCCCTTGAAGAAATTACAGAAATTTGTTTTTGAATAATATGTGCATGACATTCGAGGAAATTCCAAAAAATCCCTGGAAGAATTTCCGAAATGTTTTTGAATGAACATTCTTAGTGAATCTCAGAAGATTTTCCTAAGAAGTCTCTCAAGGAAACTTTGAAGAAACCCCTAAAAGAAACTTTGAATGATTTTGTTAAGGAATCGGTGAAGACATTTCTGAAGAAATTCATGGAGTATTTTCCAAAAAATCCCCGAAATCGTGAAGAAACACATGAAGGAATTTCTGGAAAAATCTTTGAAAGGTTTTCTAGGGGAATCGTGGGAGAAATTTCTGGAGGAATCTCTAAGGAAGAGACTGAAAGAAATTCTGAAGAAATTTATGGGGAAAGTTCTGAACTAATTCATGGATGAATTTCTTAAACAATTCAACGGAGATTCTTTAAAATTAATCCCTGGAAAACTTTTTTAAGGAATTCATAGACATAACTTTAAATAATTTAAGAGATAATTCTGGAGGTATAAAAAAGATTTAGTAAAGAGTTTTTTGGAAGAATTTCTTAAGGATTAGTTCGGGAATTTTCGAAAAAAATCTAGGAAAAGATTTGCAAATGATTTATTCGGTAAACCCTAGAACAATATTAGAAGAATTTATCAAGGATTCCCTCAATATTTTTCTTTGTGAATCCCTGGGTAAAATTCTGAACAAATCCATATAAGGCTTTCTAAAAACTCAATAGACCACGCTCGAAATGATTCCTTTGAGAACTTACTGAAGGAATTCTTAGAATAATATGAGAAGCGCTCTTTGGAGTTTTGAGTGTAGAATTAGAATTTAAGTTAAAATACACATAAATAAAAATAAAAAAAAGCTCTTTGGGGGGCCTTTTGAAGAATCCCGAGAAGAATTCCTGAAAGAATCTTTGAAAGATTTCTTTGAAACATTTTCTAAAGAAATCCAAAGAAAAATTTCTGATGAAATTTGTGAGCCGTTTTCCCTAATTTCCGAAAAAAAAATCTCCGAGTTTCTGAAAGTAACATGAAGAAATTTCAAGAATATATGAAGATGTTCTGTAGGAAACTGTACAAGTTAATATGAAGGAATCTCTGGAGAAATACATGGAGATATTTATGAAGAAATTCAAATCTTTCTAATTGAATCCCTGGAGAAATTTCTCCAGGTAATCCCAAAGAATTTTTAAGATTTTGCAAAAAATTCGCTGGAAATATCTTTGGCGGAGATCTCCGCAGAATTTCTGAGGGAATCCCTAGAACAGTTTCTCAAAGGCGAACTGGAAGATTTTATGCGAGATACGATACAGAAACTTTTGAAGCATTCCTAAAATACTTTCCAAGAGAATCTCGGGAGAGGGTTCTGAAGGATTCTTAAATGGAAATCCACTACATACCGAAGAATTTCATTGAGTTTTTTCCTGAAGGAATCCTCCAAGTGATACATTGAAATTCTGAATGGAATTTCTGAACGAATGAGGTGGAATATTAATAGGATTTTAAGAACAAAACTGTTGAGCAATTTCAAAGGAAATTCAAGGAAGAATTTCTGATATAATCCTTTTAAGATTTTGTAAAAAGAACCGTGAAGAAATGTCTGAAGCAATTCCTAGATGAATTTCAAAAGGAATCCATGAAGAACAACTTTTTGAGTGCAGATCTGGAGGAATTTCGTAGACAATTCAAAAAATGAAGATTTTTTGCAACATTTTAAAAGAATCGTTTGAGTTTTTTTTTTTTGGAAGAATCCCTAGTGGAATTTCAAAAGTAATTCCTGATAAAAACTTCCGAATTTGGGTGATTTTTTAATAATTGGAGAATGAATTTGTGAGAGAGTTTCCGGACGGAACTTAAGAATTAAAAAAATCGTTTAAGGTTTTGAATGAAATTTTGAAGCAATATTCAGTTTTTAAAAATGTTTGAAGAAAAATCTGAAAAATTATTTAATGGACTTTCTGTAGGAATTGCTTAAAAATTCCTGAAATTACTTCTCGAAAAGTTTCCAAGGGAATTCCTGGGGAATTTCTAGAAGAATCCTTGAAGAACCATGAGGCCGTTCTAAAGGTTTTTTTTAATTCTGAATTTCTAACAAAATATATATGTATGAAGAGTTTTCTTAACCCCAAAAGGGATACCTGGGATCCATTGGACCCCAGGCGCCTTTCAGAGCTCGTCTTTGATGGAACACACTCAGCGAGGTGACGAAACTGAGGCCATGAAGGTATCCCTTTTAGGGTTAAGCATACAATGCAAAACTTTGTAGAAGAATTCTTTGAATTATTTTTTTAAGCCCCTAGTGAATTTGTAGAGCAAATCCTAAGGAAAAGTTTCGAACTCTGGGGATTGTTTATAAAGAATCTGTAAATAAATTCCGGGAAGAGTTTCTGACGGAGTCTTCGAAAAAATAATCGTCCAGGAAGAATAACAGAAGAAATTAATTATTTGAAACACCCGGATGAATTTTTGAAAAAAATGTTGGATGAAATTTCTGAAAAATTGTTTAGGGAAATTTTGCAGAAATTCTTAAAAGTGTTTCTTGAAGAATGCTTGAAAGTTTTTTTTTAAATTGAGACAGAAATTTATGAATAAATTCTTAGAAAAAGTTCTCGAGTGGTTCCTGGGATGCTTTCTGAAGCATTCACTAGTATTGAAGGAAATCCATTTTTTTACTTTTTTACTAAGGGAACCTATGATTTTTTTTCTATAGGAATTCGTAACACAATGTATGAAGGAATGTGTATAGGAATTTCGAAGAACACTTTTGCGGATTGTCCGAAGAAATTCATGGAGGATTTTTTTGATGCAATACATTGTTGATTGTGTAGAAGGGTCCACAAAGAACTTTCTGGAAACAACCACCTAAACATATCGGAAGGAATGTCTGCGGTAATTTCTAAAAAAAATAAAAAAAATCCTGATTATCTAAAAAAATATATATGAAGATTTTTCTGAAGCATACAATAAAATACTTTCTAGGAGCTTCTTTTGCGTACTTTTTTGGATAAACCAATTGTTAATTCCTGAGGTAAACTTTCGAAATGTGGAGATTTTTAGCTTCTGAAGAAATCTTCATTAAAAAATCTGGAGCAGCCAAGAAAAAATAACTGAAAAAATTAATGATTCTGTATGAAGAAGAACTTTTAGAAATTTTTTCGTAGAATTGTCTAGTGGATTTTCTGAATTAATTTCTGGACAGATTTATGTTAAAAATCTCTGGGTTAATTTCTAAAGGAATACCTCATGATTTTGTTTTGCTAGTAAGGATGTGGCAAAAAAGGAAATTTCATTATGAGCATATTTTTTTAATTTGAATGAGATCGCTAAAAATTCGAAAAAAAATGTCAAAGGGCACTTTTTGTATAACGCAGTTGGTGATTTTTTTTATGCAGGATTTCGGAACAATTCCAAAGCATGGAAAGCCACAAAGTGAATAAAAATTGTATTGGTTATTCCTAGGGTTATTTTTCTTATATTTGCGGGGGCGAAAAAATAAACAAAAAATATTTTTTTTTTGGGAATTTCCTCTCGGCAGGAAATTTCTCTTTTTAGGAAAATAAAAATAATGTTTTGAAAATCTCAACATTTTTTTTTCCAACACGTGTGGGAAATTATTTCAAAAAATCACAAAGATGCAAGTGTGGGAGCACAAAGGTAATGGAACTAAATAAGATATTTTAGTTTTGTTGTTTATTTTTTTTTTCATATTTTATAGCGGACATACAATGCAGTTTCCTGTACCGTTGGCCAAGAAAAAAAAATGATGGACAAAAAGAGCAATTTTTGTTCAAAAACAGTCGCATTTTGAAAACTCTTGAAAAACAATTCCACAGTTTTCTTCAATCTGATTTTATGAAAGTACGCAATATTGGAAGTAAAAAAGGTACATGGCAAAATTTTCCAAATATTTCTGTAAATTTTATAGTATTTTTTTTGTGTTTAGGAAACGGTAACGTTATGCAAACTTTTGCCGCATCTCTTTTGTATTGCAAATTATCATCTATGGGTCATTCTCAAAAGTATCACTAGAGTCAAAATTGCCAACAGATGATGCAAATTTATAATTAAACAATACAAAAAATATATCAATAAATAATATATAAAAAAACTCAGAAATAGGTTTTTTCTTAAGTTTATGAGAGGGCAAAACTTCATGAGTTAAAATTGTCTATGTTTTGGGGAAGTACTGAACTTGCCATATTTTCCAACAGCTTTACGTTCGATTATTATTTGACTTGACATTTTTAAAACATATATCGGTAACACATTTTGATATTGAAAATGCTTTCGAAAGTTTGACTTGTTTGATTCTTCTTACTGACGTCTGTTCTTAACCTGTTTCCAACGAAGGATCCACTTGCTCAAAATAAGCTTGATGTACCTCCCTTTTGTTACTTCGAAAAGATACCCGGAAAAGATAAAGTTGGGTTGATGGTTCTTCGGCTAGAAAATTTCATCATTTCCATTCGAGATTGTTTGTGCTTGCCGAAATTACATTTTTACCAAGCTTCTTCAATTTTGCTTTCTAGAGCTTCAACTACACCACTTACCTTCTTAATGCTGCTGAAAGGTTGCTTCTTCTGGAAATGCGTTCCGCTATCACTCCTAGTTAAATCTGCAACGAAAAGTGGAGAGAACAAGTGCAAAATTCATTACCATTACGATCTTCGGTCAGAATTAGAATTTTAATTGAAAACTTTCTGAAACCCCCAGCAGCGGACCCGACCCGAGTGAACTGAATAAATTTGCACTAGCAAATGAGTGTTTCTTTTATTTTTTTTTTCTGCATCGTGGTGAACGACAACTCCAACTCCGTGGGGCTTACTTAGTATGCTAATCATCGAACGGATAGTTGCGTATGAATAAAAATGCTTCTTTAATTACAGAACCCTTCTCTCTGCTCGTAGATTCCACCCCCCGCTGCAGAGAGAAGCACACAATGGGTGCCAGTCGTGCCAGTGTTTAACGAGTACAAGTTGAATTTTAATGGCGCGAACCAAGAACCGGACTGCGCCGCCCAGACTTTTAATTGGTAGTCCCTCTTCGCGGCGGTGTTAAGCTTAAGCTCAACACTTCTCCGCGGGTACCTACGCAGATCAAGCAGCAAGGTGGTGGCATGCTGCGAGAGCAACGCGCATCTTGATTGCTGACGGAGAATTCAATGAAAGTTTGCGACCGTTGGTTTGTTAGTTGGTTGGCTGCTGGCTCCCATCCCGGACTCATGGAATGCCGGAAATTTGTATGCAAATTTGCAAACGCGGCACCCACGGGACGGGGCTACATAGCTGAAGCAAGGTTGGCACATGTTCTTCCGAGGCATCGTCTTTGACCTCCGATCCCGGTTCGGCCAGCCCGAAGGCATAAAGTTTTATTCCTTTGAATTTGCATCAACTCATCCCTCCCCATCATGGCGAACGAGTGAGAATGCGCGAGTGGCGAACCAGCGACATCTTTAGTGTCGCCCATAAACGTTTGCAGCAGTGTACCGTGTTCATCGACGGGTGGGATCAAACAGGAGTAGCAGGTACCAATGTCGGGCCTAAAAGATTCCTTCTGAAAATCCTTCACAGAAATTCATCATGGATTTTTGCAGGAATTTAAAAAAAATCCTTCGGTTAGCGTTCCTTGACGGAATCTTTATATGATTCGGTCGGAAATTCTTTCAGAAATTTTAAATTTTTTGAATCTTTTGTGATTGCTTCAAAGATTTCTTTTGGGATTTCTTCTGAAATTCCTAATTTTCATCAAAAAAGTTGTTCAGGCATTCTTTTAAACAAAAAACCTTTCTGAAAGTAATTCGGGATTTTTTCCCAAGGATTTCGTTGGAAATTCCTCCAGGGATTTCTTCAGAAACCGCTCCAGATTTTATTTATATATTTTTTTAAACTCCTACAAAAAATCTTTAGAAATTCTTCTGGGGATTTTTTTTTATAAACTTCACCATGGATGGGTTACGTACAAAAGGCGTGATTCAGCCTTAAGGCTTAATGATTAAAAGGCTGAAACACATAAGGCTGAATGATCAAAAGGCTGAAAGCATCAAAAGGCTGAAAGGTATCAAAAGGCTGAAAAGTTTTGAAAGCTGTAGAGAATCGAATGAAATGTCATTTTAAACATTAATGGCTAATCTATTGATCTTTGAAAAACATTCGACTCGACTTGAAATGATCATAGGATATAAAAAAATCTTTGGAAATTTGGTGGAACGGACATTTGGTCAAATGAACATTCGGTCAAAACCCATTTTACGGAAGAGGAACTATATGACATTTAGTCGATTGGACTATTCATCGAATGGACATCTGGTCACGTGAGCTAAGGCTCTAACTGATGAAAAGACATTCGAGTGGATCATAATATTATGGATTTCATTATCATAATGTCTATGTTAATGTACTTTATTCAGTATCATATCGGCTAATACTCCGCAAATACTAAACTCAAATTGACGAAAAAATTCGCCAATATTTCATTTCCACTCGTTTGAAGTATTTTGTTTAACACGAAAACTAGGTAGAATGAGTCTTAGATGCAAACAATTGTAACTATTGCTCAAGAATGTTTGAACTTTGTTCAGTTCAAAATTTCTAACGCGTACGAGCTCCAAATTGAACGCCAGCAGGGTACCGTGGGATCCACGAAACTGAAATGGCTATACCTCCACCATGTTTCCATAGATTTCAAACATTTGGAGCTCATTAGATTCAGAAACTTTTCTGCTATTGTAATCATATCTGACTTAAAAATTCTGAAATTTGCACGAGACAGAACCTCAAAGAACGTAAAGATTTTCAAGACTGAATCACAAATTAGACTCAATTTTACGCGCATCATGTAAGTACTGGTTGGTTGCGTTAGATGTCAACAAAATCCACTTCACCAGAAACGTAGAATCAGTATCATATTCATCAGCCACCTTCTAACTCGGTGAAATAGTCGAGAGGTAAGAGATGTAGCTTACAATCAACAGATCCAGAGTTCGAATCCAGGCATATCAATATTTTGCTTTCAAATGTTGTATCTATCAGATCGGTTCTAGCGATTGCAAGACGCTTAGGAAAAGTCCTGGAAGACGTAAATTTATATGTTTGGACCTGTAAATTTGTGTCATTGAAGATGCTCGTATATGTCAGGTTCAGGACACCTATAGGGCACTGCACTGTTTTGATTTTGTATGGGATTTTGAAGTTTCGTGGCCTTGTTGTTTACAAAATTTCTGTAAGAGTGAAAGAGAAGGAGAGAGTTTCATGCAGTGCCCTATAATTACATGATTTTTTCTAGGTGTGTGAGCGTACCAGTCCGGTCAACATGGGTTTTTGAAAATCCAGATTTCCAATCATATAATTTAATACAATACAGTAACGGAGTTAACGGCATGAACCATCGAAAATCATAAAATTGCCTAAACGAATAGAGTCTGGTCGTCAGCCCATCAGTTGGCCATTCCTGATTAAGTTTCTCAAGGAACCATGACAGGAAATAATTTTTTTTATACTTCATCCCTCCTCAGCCCAATAATGTATTAACGTAGGAGATTTTCGGATTTTCCAGAACACCGGGGACTATACCGCTTTATTCGCGTCGACAGAAACTATTTCCCATATATGTCAAGCAATGTTGTGCACATAGGAGTTCAGAACCGAATTGCAGCACCACAGTGTGAACGCGATCAATTTGCGTTGAAGTTCATACTCGGCACACTGCGATCAAATATATTTGAACATGCAAATTGAACGCGGCATAAACTAATGGAAAGAATGCACCCGTAGCATGCTGACTAACATGTTACCCTGGTATCTGTAAAACTAAAATGGTCATATTTGTGCCATATTTTTCGTCAATTTTAGCAATCTTTTGGACTAATTCGATTAAGAATCTCCTTCTATTTAGAGAGTGAACAAGCCCGACTATCGTGTGTTTCGAAAAATCCGAATGCCTAGAGCTGTATTTCAATATCCGAGACCACAATGTCGTACAAATGTGACGCATTTTCCCGTGACATAACATAAATAATAACGTCCAAACATGGAGATGCGGCACAAGGTTCTAGTCCTAGGAAAGAAGGCACACAGGATTTAATGATGTTCTTAAGAAGCAAAAGCTCTGACAGGCAAGTTCAATTCTTTGTCGTCCAAAAAATTTAAATTGTTCAGTTCATTTTTGGCTCGCGTTCAGTTCGAATACAATACTATTTGAAAGAATGGCCTATGTTTACAAGAAGGAGAAACATCTGGTAAAAAGTAAGCAGCTTCAACACCTGAACTTAAATTATTGTTCTTTCAATATTTTAAAAGAAGCAACATCTTTGAGAAAAAAAAAATGCTGCAGCTATAACATCCAAACACAGTAAGAACAGCCTATGTTCAAAAGAAGGAGAAATCTCTGATAAATCGTTTTTAAGGAATATGCGCACACAGAAGCTCACTGCATTTTACACATTGGTAAGAATGCCAGCACTGAATATATGCATATACCACAAAAGAACAGCCTGTTTATAAAAAGAAAAAAATCTATCATGGTAGAGTTATTAGTATGGAGATATTATCATCAAACCTTTCCACTTAGTCGTTACACTGTACTGTTTGCGGCAACAATACTTACTCTCCCATCAGAGATTTTTCCCGCTTTTTTAGAGGTTCTTTCGAGGTATATGCATAGATCATAATTTAACCGTTCAACTAGGCTGTACATGGGACAACTAGTAATATTGTAATATTATTGTAACTAGTAATATTGTACAACTAGTAATCCTCCTTAGAATTAAAATCATTATAACCCATTCGGCTAAGTGCGTTTCAGGCCTAAAATCCATGTTTCAGCCTTTTGTTATTTCAGCCTTTTGTAATTTCAGCCTTTTGTTACATATCCATAGTTTCAGCCTTTTGTATTCAGCCTTATGTGCATTCAGCCATTTGAAATTCAGCCTTATGTTACCTTCCCCCATGGATTACTTTGGAAATCTTTCCAAAGATTTTCTCAAAAATTTCTTCATGGATACTTTCTGAATTCCATTTTGCGATTCACTTGAGCAAATCTTCCTGGGATTTTTCAAGAAAATCTTTCTGGAACACTTTCGAAAACCACTCTTGGAATTATTTTAGAAATTCTTTCTGAGATTTATTTTAAAAGTCCTACAGGGAATTATAAAGAAATTCACTCACAGGCAATTGCACAAGATCTTCTGGAAATTATTTCAGACTCCTACATTTCCTTCAGAAATTTCTCTTAAAACTTCTTGAGAAAATTGGCTATGAGATTTAAAAATTTCCGCAACATCATCATAGAGTAGTAAATCATGCTAATATCAAAATTTTTCGAGCCCCCGTATATTCAAATAACCATCGTAGAGGAGGTTGGCAATTTCTCATTCTAAATATTTGTTTTTGTCCCTCTTACCTTTGCACTCTCGCAGTGCACAAAAGTGTCTGTGATATTGGCACCTAATTCAAAGATTCATTCATAAGTCCCACCAACTATCCTATGGATTCTTGCAGAAAATCGCCCGCGGATTTCACATGGAACTCTCCCATAGATTTTTTGAGAAAATTTCTTCAATTTGTAAACTTTTTTCAGGAATTTCTTCGGAAATTCCACAAGCCATTCCTCTAACATTTCTCAGAAGATTTGTTTAGAGAATCTTACATGAAATGCTGCAGAAATTCTTATGTTAATTTGCACAGAAATTCTGACGGAATTCTTCGAGAGTCTCCACCCGAAATTTCTCAAGGGGCTCATTAAAAAAAGCATCCATGATTTTTTTTTCGGAAAAACTTCCAAGAAATCTTTAGAAAATCTTCAAGGAACTCTTCGGTGAAATTCTATAAAAATTCTTTCAGTGATTCCATTTCAAATTTATTTGAAGTTCTCTCGAGCTTCTACAAAAAAAATGGAAGAGAATGTAAGCCTGGAGCCGATATACTGATACCTGATACCGGGAGTATTTTCCATTCCATGGGGTTCTACAGAAATTGATCCATGAATTCTACTTGGAGGCCTTCCATAGGACTCATAACAAATTCTAAATTCCTTAGAATTTGATTCAGGTATTCCTTAGAATAATTCCCCAGAGAATCATCAGAAATTTTCTCCAAATTGTTCTTTTTGAACTCTCTCGGGAATTCCTCAAAACATTTCTCCAGAGATTCTTTCAGAATATTATTTGGGGGTTCCTTCAGACATTTCTCCAGAGATTTCTCGCATCTTGAATTTTTCAGATAAAACTTTAGAAATTTATCTAGCCGTTTCTCTAGATTTTTTTTTCAGGGATTCTCAAAAAATTCTAGTGTTTTATTAAGATATTCCCTTTAACATTAAGCAATTTCTTCCTTAAATAATTATTCCATGGATTCTTTTTAAAAACTCATCCAGGAATTACTTAATTAATTCCAGAAGGAATCCCTGAAAGATTCCCTGAGTAGTTCTTTAAGGAGTCCCTGAAGAAATTCCTGAAGGATTCCCTGAAGAAATCTCTGAAGGAATACCTGAAGGAATCCCAGAAGAAATTCCTGAAGAAATCCATGAAGAAATTCCTGTAGGAATCTCTGAAGGAATTCCTCTAGAAATCTCTGAAAGAATTCCTCCATTAATCTCTGAAGGAATTCCTCTAGAAATCTCTGGAGGAATTCCTGTAGGAATCTCTGAAGGAATTTCTGTAGGAAATTTTGAAGGAATTCTCTCTGAAGGAATTCCTCTAGAAATCTCTGAAAGAATTCCTCCATTAATCTCTGAAGGCATTCCTCCAGCAATCTCTGAAGGAATTCCTCTAGGAATCTCTGAAGGAATTCCTGAAGGAATCTCTGGAGGAATTTCTCTAGGAATCTCTGGAGGAATTCCTCTAGGAATCTCTGAAGGAATTCCTGAAGGAATCTCTGGAGGAATTTCTCTAGGAATCTCTGAAGGAATTCCTCTAGGAATCTCTGAATGAATTTCTCTAGGAATCTCTAAAGGAATTTCTCTAGGAATCTCTGAAGGAATTCCTCTAGAAATCTCTGAAGGAATTCCTCTAGGAATCTCTGAAGGAATTCCTGAAGGAATCTCTGGAGGAATTCCTCTGGGAATCTCTGAAGGAATTCCTGATGGAATCTCTGAAGGAATTCCTCTAGGAATCTCTGACGGAATTCCTCTAAGATTCTCTGAAGGAATTTCTGTAGGAATCTCTGAAGGAATTCCTCTAGAAATCTCTGGAGGAATTCCTCTAAAAATCTCTGAAGGAATTCTTCTAGGAATCTCTTAAGGAATTCCTGAAGGACTCTCTTAAGGAATTCCCCTAAGAATCTCTGGAAGAATTCTTCTATGAATCTCTGAAGGAAATCCTCTAGGAATCTCTGAAGGAATTTCTGTAGGAATCTCTGAAGGAATTCCTCTAGAAATCTCTGGAGGTATTCCTCTAGGAATCTCTGAAGGAATTCCTCTAGGAATCTCTGCAGGAAACCCTGAAGGAATCCCTGAAGGAATTCCTGAAGAAATCCCTGAATTTCCTGATGGAATCTCCTGGAACTCCTGTGAATGCTACTTAAGAAATTCCCAGAGGAAATTTTAGTAAACAAAATACTGGAGAATTTCTCGAGGGAATCACTGGAAATTTTTTTGAAGAAATAGAACTCTTTGAAAGATTCGTCAAATAAATTCCTTCGACAGGTATTCTTCTAAAAAGTTCTCAGAGACGAACCAGCCAAGGGCTGAAAGTCTCTCAAATAAAGATAAATCAATCAATCAATAAAAAGTTCTCAAAAAAAACCTGAAGAAATGCCAAACTATAAATACTTGAGTAATTTCTGAAGGAGTTCCTGAGAGAATTTCAGAAGATATTCTTGAATAATCCGACGAAAAGTCTGAACAAATCTCAAAAGGTATTTCTGGAACGAAATTTTGAAGCTATTACAACAATAAAGGAATGAAGGATTTCCAACTAAAGTTTCTGAAAGAATTCCTAAAATAATCTGATTTTTTGAAGAATCTGATTTTGTAATAATCTCTGAAGAAATTTTTGAAGGAGCTCTTGCGAACACTCCTCTGATTGAATTCCTGAAACCACGAAGAAACTTACGCTGAAAATACTTTTTTAGGGAATCTCTGGAGGAATACCTGAAGAAATCCGTAAACTGTATCCGATAAGGTTTTTTTGAGAAATTCTTGATGAAACTCATTGGTAGAATTTCTGAATGACACTCCGGAAAAATTTCCAAAAAAAAGCATGGACAGGAACATATTCCGAAAGGATACATGAAGGAATCACTAGAGGAATTTTTGCTGAAATCATTAAAGACATTGTTGCAAGAATTCTCAGTCTGCATTACACTAATTCAGATTAGGAAGTTTAGAAAGCTTGAATAACCAGCTCTGATTTCACCTTGACAGCACTGACATTCTTCTAAAGGTTCCCCCAGAAAATTTTCAAAGGATTTCTCTGGAAAACCTTCTTTGAACCTTTTTAAAAAATATTTTATGGAATCTTTCAGAATCACGTACGGGTTTTTTTATACGGAAAATTTCCACGAATCAGAAATTCAGAACTCCTTCAAACATTTCTCAAAAGTTTCCCCTATTTTTCGAAAACTCTTAAAAAACTAAACTCATTTTAAAATAAATGCATGAATTATTTCACAAATTTCTCCAGAGATTTTTTCACATAATCTTCTTCGGATTCCATCAGAAATAATTTCTTCCTAAAAATTTAGAAATTTCAGAAATTCTACTGAAGATTTTTGGGGAATTCCTTCAGACATGTCTTTGTGAAAGGAATTGTTCAAAAGATGAGTTAAGAGTTTTTCCAGTGATTTCTTCGGGGATCTTTAAAATATTCTTACAAAATATTCTTACAGAAATGCTGGAGGATTTTATTCCGAAATTATTTTGGAGATTTCATAATAAATTCACACATATATTAATAAGGAAGTTCCACCGGGTATTTTCATACGTATTTTTCTCAGAAACTTCTCCAAGATTTCTTCCACTAGACATTCTAGAATTTTTTTTTTTTCACAGATTTCTTCTATTTTTTTCGAATAATTGTTCTAGAAGATCTTGCAAAGATTGCTGCAGAAATTCATCTATGAATTTCTTCGGAATTTCCGCTAGAGGTCCCCCAGAAAGTTATTGAAGGCTTTCTTTAGAAAACCTTCCTGGAACTATCTCAAAAATACTTCAGGGAATGTTTCAGAAAAAATTGCTAGTGGTTTTTTTTGCAGAAAATTCAATCACAACATTCTTACAGAAGTACTAGAGGTTTTTATTCCAAAATTGTTTGAGAGATTTCTTCAGAAGCTCATATAGCTAGTTCTACAGACATTTTGTCGGATATTACTCTGTGTATTTTCTCAGAATTTTCTCCAAAGTTTTCTTAACTAGACATTTAAAAATTTCTCCATTAACTCGAGGAATTCTTTGAAATCGTTGTCGATTTTTATTGGGGAATTTCTTCAGGAATTTCTCAAAAAAATACATAATAAGGCACTGTAAGGTATTCCAGCGGTGGTTTACCAAGGTCTTTTTCCTCGAATCTTTTTTCGATTTCCTCTGGAATTTTGTTGGATAACTCCAGATATTTCTGTTCTTTAGAAATTATTTTGTTCTGAAATTTCCTCAGAGATTCTTTCGAAAATGTGTTTTGAAACTTCTTCAATATTCTAAAAATACCTTCGACAATTTCGTCAAGAATCTATTCCAGTTTTGATTCATTAATCCTTTTAAAAAATGTTTGTTTGTTTGTTTCTTCACTACACATTACACAATTGTGCATTCGTGTCACCTTTCAAGAAATGCTCCAGCAGTTCCTCCAAAGATTCCACAAATTGCTGTTTACTTTAATTAAGTATAATTTTTCGAGTCGAATTCAGTATTTATTGACTAACGACAATCTTATGCAGCAAACAGCATGAAATTCGCAAAATTTCGTGTTATACACAAAACATTCATTGATTTATTTGTTCAGAAATGTTGAGAGGATTTTATTTCGAAAAATTACTTTGTAAATTGTTAAACAATGCTTTCAAAAATGTTAGCGAAAGGAATGTCTTCGGAAATATGATTGGAAGTTGCTCTGCAACATTTTTTAGGCAATTTCATAGACTATTCCTTTGAATATTTCTAAAGCAAATGTCTTTGAGCTATTCTGGAATTTTTTTAAAAAAGTTCTTTGGCAATTTTTTCCGAACTTTTTTTGGAAATTGCATTAAAAAGCTGCTTTGGAAATTCCTCCGACAAATCATTTGAAAATCCCTTCGGAATTCCGTTCAGTATGTTTTTTTTTTCATTTAGATATTCATTCGATTATGATTTTAAAAATATCTCGTGCAATTCATTCAGGTAACTTCGCATCAGCAACTCCATCAGAAATTTGTCTGGCATTGTCTTTAGAAAACATTCGGTAATTATTCTTAAAATTCTTTGAGCATTTTTTTTTCGCTAATTCCTTTCAAAATTGATTCAACTTATTTTTTGGGAGGTCCTCCAGAAATGTCTTAGTTTATTCTTGCTAAAAAATTTTACTGAATGGATTTTTTTCGGATTTTTTTTTTAATTTCTTTAGAAATTCTCATAAAAAATTCTTTAGGAAATTTCTTTGAACATTTCTTCCTTGATCTGCTTTCAGCCATTCGATTGGAAATTTGTCAGGCAGGTTTTCAGACATTTCATCGGATTATTTTGGGGCGTTTCCTGCAAGAATGCATTTGAAAATTAATTCGCATTTCCATCCCAAGATTCATCCGGCAATTGTTTTTAGAAATCGTCAATCTTTTGTGAATTTATTCTGATATTCCCTTTTAAACTCCATCAGCAAGTTCATTTGGAAATTAATTTCTTAAGCAATCGACTGAGAAATTTCCAAAGAAATGTCCAAAGGATTCCCAAAGAAAATTCCGAAATTTTTTTGTCAAGAATCCCCAACATATTTGCTTGTAAAATTTTCTGATGGATGGCCATATGAATTTCTCATGAAATTTGGAAGAAATAGCCGAAGGATTTTCAAAAAAATAATGTCGTAGGATTTTATTAAGAAATTGATAAAGCTACTTAACTTTCTCCACAATTTTTAACCAATTCACTATCAAATTTTTGAAAAAAAAAGAAAAACAAATGCAAAACCAACTTCAAGGAATCCCTTAAGTAATTGCTGAATCATTATTTTTCGAAGAAATAAATACAAATACAAAAATTAAAGAAATCCTTCTTTAGTCTTGCAAAAAAATCTACTTAAACTGTATTGAAATCTTTTTCGGCAATTATTTATTATTTTTTCGGCAATTCTCAAAGAAATTATTTTGGAAAGTTCTTTTAAATTTTTGTTCCTCAGAATTGCTTCTAGCCATTCGATTGAAAATTTGTAAGGCAGGTTTTCAGGCATTTTTCGGATTTTTTCAGACTTAGTTCCTACAAAAATTCTTTTGAAAACTGATTAAGCAATTCCATTTTTAGATTGCTTCAGCCATTCAGTTGGAAACCACAAATCCTATGTGAATTTCTTCTGGAGCCCTTTGAAAATTCCTTCAGCATGTCAATTTGGAAATTTTTGGAAGAAATTTCCAAAGAAATTATCGTTGGAATCCGGAATAATTTTGTGAGGAATCATAATTGTCTGTGAGTTAGAAAGTATTTCCAACGAAAATACCGTAAAAATGCCAAAGCAAATTTCAAAGAAATAACCGAAAAATATTAAAAAAAAATGTTTCGTACAGAAATTTCAAGGGAAAGCTTAAAATAAGTGACTGTTCTACAGAACTATCAAATCTGAGCACGGTATTCAAATGAAACCGGAAGGCAATGGAATAGCTATAGAATGCTGCCAAGCATCTCAAATTTTACAGATTAATATAGGACATGAAAAAATATCCTCAAAACCGAAATTTTAGCCATAAACTTGTTCAAGCTACTCCCACGTGCGACCTCGGCCCCGACAAGCCATAGAAAAATCCCATCACCAGCAGGATATTGTCAATAAAGGAAATAATCGTGCAGAAATAAAGCAGATTGCATCCTTTGCAGCGAAGCGGCGACAGAGCGAAAGAAGAGAAAAATCCACAACAACCGACTATTCCAAGGTCGTAAACAAATCTGCACCACATCCACCGGAGCCAGCGCGGAGAAGATCCTGTCCGTGGTGTCTGGAATGGCACCGCGTGTGCGCGCCCTAGTAGGTACTTCCCGTGGGGTAACGTGAACCCATCGACCGAGTTTTTCCTATCTTCAACTGGGGAATTAGTAGTTCCTGTTTTCCTTGGAATTCTCTATGTATGTGAGTCTGCCACAGCACCCGGGTTTTAAAACTGCTATCCAGCGAGCGTAGCGTGGAATTTTAACACCACCTCTGGGCAAGGGAAACATCCAGGCAGCAGCCCGAGAAAAACGACGAACGAGCAGTTGATTGTTTCAGTATAATTTAATTTACGGCTGCTCGTTTTCATGGCGGCGCTTCCGCCGGGAGAATTCCTTTTAAAAGTTAGACATTATTAAATTTATAAGGTACGGCGAAGGTGCACTAAAGTGTGCCGGAAATGAGACTAGAACGTGATGATGGAAAGCATTCGCTGACTATTAGTCATGGGAAGATTTTCAAGTTAATTTGAGATGCTCTTAGCTTTCATAATTATGAAACATTTAGAATAGACAGTGAGACATAACTGAGTTACATACTGAACAGACTGAACAGACAGAACAGACTGAACAGTCTAAACAGACTGAACAGACTGAACAGTCTGAACATACTGAACAGTCTGAACAGACTGAACAGTCTGAACAGACTGAACAGTCTGAACAGACTGTCAGAACAGACTGCACAGAATGAACAGATTGAACAGTCTCAACAGACTGAACAGGCTCAACAGACTGAACAGTCTGAACAAGCTGAACAGTCTGAACAGACTGAACAGTCTGAACAGACTGAACAGTCTGAATAGACTGAACAGTCTGAACAGACTGAACAGTCTGAACAGACTGAACAGTCTGAACAGACTGAACAGTCTGAACAGACTGAACAGTCTGAACAGACTGAACAGTCTGAACAGACTGAACAGTCTGAACAGACTGAACAGTCTGAACAGACTGAACAGTCTGAACAGACTGAACAGTCTGAACAGACTGAACAGTCTGAACAGACTGAACAGTCTGAACAGACTGAACAGTCTGAACAGACTGAACAGTCTGAACAGACTGAACAGTCTGAACAGACTGAACAGTCTGAACAGACTGAATAGTCTGAACAGACTGAACAGTCTGAACAGACTGAACAGTCTGAACAGACTGAACAGTCTGAACAGACTGAACAGTCTGAACAGACTGAACAGTCTGAGCAGACTGAACAGACTGAACAAGCTAAACAGTCTGAACAGTCTGAACAGACTGAACAGACTGAACAGACTGAACAGACTGAACAGACTGAACAGACTGAACAGACTGAACAGACTGAACAGACTGAACAGACTGAACAGACTGAACAGACTGAACAGACTGAACAGGCTGAACAGACAGAGAAATCCCATCTAAATCAAACTCGTATGTCACTTCAAATAACAAATTTCTCCATTGCAATACCTCCTACAATTTGTTCGAAACACTAACAATCTGATTATGATGTAGCTTGTACCTAACTTTCTGTTCACCGACCGCGGGCCCAATGTTTGAGTTGCTTTTCACCCACCACTCCGAGTAAGCAAACTATCCAACCGGAGGGAAACCATTCATCATACTAATAGTGCAAATTTGCAATTTACCAATAATTGCACCGACCCACTGACGATGAGAACGATGACGACGAGACGACGTGCCAAGGGGAGTGGTCCTCCACACGGACTGGAACAAACACCGACAATCACCCACCAAACAAACGGTGTTGGTGCATTTGGTTTGCTCGCCAGTATAGTGGTGATTGTTCTTTCTGTCGTCGTGAAGAGTGTGCGAAGTTGGTGTCTTGACTCGTTGCCGTCGCCGTGATGTTTATGGAACGGAAGGGTTGGATCATTTATGCTGATTGCCGGGCTGAGATTCTACTGTTTGGTTGCAATACGAACGAAGCAGCAGGCAGCAAGCAGTAAGAATGACGAATTAGCTCGGTCCGGGTGAAAGACAGCGCAGCGGCGAAAGGCGGAACACTGAACCATTGGAAACGGCGCGGTGGTGGCGCGAAGAGAGAATGTACAGAGAAACCACCCATTAGCCAGACTTGATGGGAGGCATCGTGAATCTCCTTCTTTTACCTAGAAAGCTCTTGGGAAGTAATTTTCTACAGTTGGGGGACGATTTAAACGTTTATGTTCCTGTCCCGTCTCCGCCCGGTCGCTCCAAGGCCAGTCTGGAGAGGAATGGAATAGTGCGATTTCTTACTCGATTTGTGCCGTGAAGGTGGATTTTGTTTTGCTACAATGCCTTCCAAAGCGTTGTGATCTTCAGATGAACTACTCAAAAAAGCTAAAACTTCATTCATTTTTCTAATGAGTTGTCTAATTTTCATTGATCTTACTACTTTACTAAATTGAGAAAACAATAACATGCTGTACACATTGGAGTAGTTCCAGAGGTAAACCATAGATGTTTGTTTACAAAACAATCCGTTGCACAACAATATCTGGTGTCCTTACACTTCCAGAATTATTATTATTATTTGCTTTATTAGGGAGATTTTCAGCCCGAGGCTGGTTCATCTCCAAATGAATAGGAAAAATCTGGAGATACCTTAAGGGCGTCAGCAGACTACAAGGTTTATAACGGAATCGATGAATATAAGTTTGCTTAATTCTACTTACATCTTGTTTCTGGTACGAGCCGTCTTTACAAAAGATAAACTGTCAGTTAATTACTAGCGGGGGTTTCCAGAGCGTTTCCATCTCGTATTCCAATTTTATAGCATTATTGATCGGTAAAATGCAAGTGGGAGTGATTTTTTCGAACGAGGCAGAGCCGGACCAACAACGGGTGGCACCAAATCACCCATTGAAGGCCAGGATGCTCCGACGAGGCAAGGGTTAGGCAAGGTTAGGGTAGTTTGGGATGGGGCTTACGACACCAGAATAAAATTCTCGGGCTGCCCAGGAGTGTTTCGCGTGGGGATGTGTTTTCGAACAAAGCATTGCCTGACCACCCACTTCGAGTGCTTGTAGGTCCTCCTCAAGCATGGTCCATGTCTCGTGCCCGTAGAGGATCACCGGTCTTATTAACGTTTTGTACATGGTGCATTTGGTGCGTGGGTGAATCTTTTTCGACCGCAGTTTCTTCTGGAGCCCGTAGTAGGCCCGACTCCCGCTAATGATGCGCCCGCGAATTTCTCGGCTCACGTTGTTGTCAGCCGTCAGTAAGGATCCGAGGTAGACGAATTCCTCCACCACCTCGAAAGTATCCCCGTCTATCGTAACATTACTACCCAGACGGATCCGGTCGTTTTCGGTTCCGCCTACCAGCATGTACTTTGTTTTTGAGGCATTCACCACCAGTCCGACCTTTGCCGCTTCGTGTTTCAGGCGGGTGTACAGTTCTGCCACCGTTCCAAATGTTCTAGCGATAATGTCCATGTCGTCCGCAAAGCACACAAATTGACCGGATTTTGTGAAAATCGTTCCCCGGCTGTTGAGCCCGGCTCGTCGCATCACACCTTCCAGCGCGATGTTGAAGAGTAGGAATGAGTGTCCGTCACCTTGTTGCAGTCCCCGGCGAGATTCAAATGAACTGGATAGTTCACCCGAAACCCTTACGCAGTTTTGTACACCGTCCATCGTTGCTTTAATCAGTCTAGTCAGCTTCCCAGGAAAGCCGTTTCCGTCCATGATTCTCCATACCTCTGCGCGGTTGATACTGTCGTATGCCACTTTAAAGTCGATGAACAGGTGGTGCGTTGGGACCTGGTATTCACGGCATTTCTGGAGGATTTGCCGTACGGTAAAGATCTGGTCCGTTGTCAACCGGCCGTCGATGAAGCCGGCTTGATAACTTCCCACGAACTCATTTGTTTTAGGTGACAGACGACGGAAGATGATCTGGGATAGCACTTTGTTAGCAGCATTCAAAATAGTGATCGCCCTGAAGTTCTCACATTCCAAATGGTCGTCTTTCTTATGAATGGGGCAGATTACCCCTTCCTTCCACTCCTCCGGTAGCTGTTCGGTTTCCCAGATCATGACTATTAGCCGATGCAGACAGGTGGCCAACTTTTCTGGGCCCATCTTGATGAGATCAGCTGCGATACCATCCTTACCAGCTGCTTTGTTGGTTTTGAGCTGGTGAATGGCATCCTTAACTTCCCTCAGCGTGGGAGTTGGTTCATTTCCGTCCTCCGCTGCACTGGCGTCGTCGTTCCTTCCGTTGCCGTGGGCTCCCGTGCCTACGTTCTCCACGCCGTTCAGGTGCTGATCGAAGTGCTGCTTCCACCTTTCGATCACCAGGCCAGCTGCATTCCTCTAAAAATTTCTTAAATTTCAATACAAATCGCTGGAGAAATTCCTCTGGAAATTCTTGAAGTAATTCAAAAAAGTCTTCAGGTATTCCTCCAAAAGGAAACTCTTGGGTGATGATGGAAGGATATTTGAAATTCCTGAACGAATTCCTGAATAAATTTTTGGAGAGATCCCGAGAGGAATTTCTGAAAGAATCACTAGAGTACTACCGTAGAACAATCCCTGAAATAATTCCCGGAAAAATCCCTGGAGGAAGACATGGGGGAATTATTGAACGAATTCCAAGAGGAAAGCCCTGAGGAATTTCTGACGGAATTCTTTAAAAGACACGGACACGTTCAATGCTTCCAGTGAGCATTTCGTTCTTTGAAGGTAGCACGACACTAGACAACGGACTAGCATGCAACGCCCAGTGGCACAGCCGAAAACTTTTCCTGACAGCTGCGGCGGGAATCGAACCCGCGCTCCTCAGCACGATGCGACTAAGAGCTTGGTGACCCTAGCCGCATGACCACGGAGCCACATCTTGGAGGTATTACTGAAGGAATTCCTGGAGAAATCTCTGGAGGAAATCCTGGAAGAATTCCGGAAAGAATCCGTGGAGAAATGCCTGGAGAAATCCTTTGATATCTGGATAAATCTCTGGAGTAATTCCTGGTGGAATCTCTGCAATAATTCTTGGATGAACCACAGGAGAAACCCTTGAAGAAACTTCTGGAGAAATTCCTGGAGAAATCCCTAGAGGAATCTCGGGAGGAAATTCTGGAGAAATATCTGGAGGATTTCTTGATTTTTCCTAAAGGAATTCCTGGAGAAATCTCTGGACTTGGATGAATTCCTCGGTCAATCCCTGAAATAATTCCTGGAGGAATCTCTAATTGAATTCCTGGAGGAATTCCAGGACGAATGGCCAGAGGAATTTCAGGAGGAATCCCCAGAGGAATTGCGGGAGGAATCCCTGGAGAAATTTCTGAAAAAAAATCACAGGAAGAATTCCTGGGGTAGTGCTTGGATCAATTCTTGGAGGACTGTAGAAAATCATGGATCAATCCTTGAAGCAATTCCTGAAAGAATATTTGGAAGAATAACTGGAGAAATTCCTCGATAAATTCCTGGGGGAGCCCTTGGAGGGATCCCTGACACAATTTTTGGATGAATCTCTGGTGGAATTTCTGAAGGAATGCCTGGCCGAATTGCCTGAAGAAATGCCTGGCGGATTTCCTTAAGGAACGCCTAGAGGAATCCTTGGAGAGATCGCTTAGAGGAATCCCTGGAAGAATTCTTGAAGGTATTCCTGGAGGAGAAATTCTCAGATGAATCTCTGGGGGAGTCCCTGGAGCAGTTCCTGGAGGAATTTCTGAAGGATTTCCTGGAGAAATATCTGGAGGAAATCCTGGAAGAATCCCTGTAGGAATGCCTGGAGAAATCTCTGGACAAATCTCTGAAGCAATTTCAGGCAGAATCCATGCAAGAATTCCTGATTCCCGTAACGTGGGTAGATCACCTTAGAACGGTGCGTTACGGTGTAAGATCTACCACATTGCATGAAATTTTAATCTTGCTATTTTGCTATTTGCCACTTTAGGCAGTGGTAGCATTTCAGATTAAAATTTGATGTATTTTTGTAATGTTTGCGTTTTATTTTATGATTTGTTTTTAACTGCTAATAAACCTTTTGTTTCAGGGGGATTCAGGTAATTTTATTGTTTTATAATACCATTTTTGAAAAATAGTAACTGTAACGAGCGTATCACTTATGCCTTATTCAGTATTTATTACTTAATCCTTTATTCTCTTTTCAGTAAATCGCCATCACCATAGCTGGCGCACTAATCAATCTTTTTAGCAAATCATCGTACACATCATCATATTGATATCTACGAACATGTTTAAATCTCTATATCGTTATCTGGAAGCGTTTGGTACGGGAGGTCCACGCTTCCATCTTTCCCCTCGATTTCAAGGTGTAGAATGTTTTCAAATATTGATTATGTTGAAAACGTTCTATCCCTTCAAATCTTCTCTGCGGTACATGCTGCGCAGTTGGCCTGGCCGTTAGACAAGAAAAATGATAGACTTGAGAAGTCTTCATTTTCCAGGATGCATTACTGGAGCCATTACTTGCGTTAGTGTGAGATTAGATTATTAGATTAGAAAGCATTGCCTGACCACCTCTAGGTGACTCAAAGCCACCCTTTGCAGGCCAGGATACCCCGACGAGATAAAAAGGAATAGTGTCTCTGCTGGGGGATTTGAAGATAGGGCTTACGGCACTGGAACAGTCGACCCGAAACTGTCCAAGACAGTTTAAATACTGTCATACATTCTTGCGTCTTTTAGAAAATTGATCAATTGTCTTTCGAATGATGGATAATTTTGAAGCGCCCTGACCACGTTGGTGATGCCGTGGATCCTCCTGAGATCTTCGAAAGCCGGACAGTTGCTTATTATATGCTCGGTTGTGCAACGTTCTCCGCATGATTCGCATCGTTGGCGGAAGCTGGTAGTACTATCAGTCATGTTATGTGATACTCTGCTGTGCCCCGTTCTTAGTCTCGATAGCACGACCTGCTCTCGCCGTCCGGGGGGGGGGTCTTCCCACGCGTTCGTCGTATTTTTTTATTTTGCGGCAAAACAGCGTTCTTTCTTGTCGCCACTCTTGGGACCAAGCATCCCAAATCTGCTTTCTTATCCAGGCCTTGATGTCGTCTCCGGGAATTTTCCTCGTCAGTAGTGTTCCATTTCGGCCGATACTCGCTAGTGCATCCGCCTTTTCGTTTCCGGTAATTCCGGAATGGCCCGGAACCCACATGAAAGTCACGTCGGTCTGACTTCGATCCAGTGCGACCTGAATATCTTGAATGTAGGAATGGTTGATCGTCGGTGATTCAATCGCTGCCAGAACACTGGCGGAGTCCGTTACGATTAGAATCGGTTTATCAGCAGGAGATATAATGGCCCGTAGAATATCTGCGGCCTCAGCCGAAAAGACTGAACATGCGGTGGAAGCTGTACTTCGGCCACCGATTCTAATGCCAAGTTTGCTTGCTTAGCTAGGAAGCAGACCGGCCTTTGATCCCTAGTGCGTTCAAGGTAACCTATCGCTCGGTTGCAGAGGGCCAGGATGGTTTTATACTGGAATGGAAGGACTCCTAATTCAGCGCAGGCTGACAAAGCTGGAGTGGATGGAAGCAATCCTGATAGGTGGCGAATGCAGATGTTGTATATCGGCGCTAGGTGCTTTATTAATTGATCGAGAGACCTGCAGGTTATACTTCCAGAATGTCAAAACATTCAAAATTGCACATTAGTTTACAGTATTTTTGAACTCGGTGAGGTGAAGATCAACTTCAGTGTAGCAGGCCCGTACGCAGAAGTGGTGCCAAGGGAGGGTTTTTTTTTCAATGTATCAAGCGTTGTTGCATTATGGGAATAATGGAATGTTACGTCTGTTTGTCTGAGTAGTTAAAGTATTGGGGTGGTCTTAGCATTATTCATTTCAGCCTGTTGTAATATCAGTCTTTCGTGATTCAGCCTTTTGTACGTTACCCTCATTTTTATATTCTCTTGTAAACGATATATTAACACAGTTTTAACAGGCAAAGGTTATTGAAACCATAACAAATTGGTAAGTATTATAAAACTGCATCACATAAAATACGATTTGCTCCATAAAAAATGAAAATTCTCTATAACTTTAAACATTTGCACCTTTAAAGCAGTGCAATGTAATGTCGAATTAAATTGTGAGAATATGCTACCTTTGAAGAATTTTCAATTTTTCATGGAGCAATTCAAATTTTCTTTTCTTAGAATCTTTTAGAAATTTCCCTAGAAATTCCTTTATACACTGCTTATGAGATTTTTCATAAAATTATCAAGGTTTCCAAGTCTAAGTATATCTTCAACGGATTGCTTCCATAATTAATCCATGGATTCCTTAAGGAATTTCTCAGGGAATTCAATCTTTCAGGGAAATTAAAATCTTTCAAAATTTCCTACAGAAACTCCTCCGGAGATTTTTTTTTTCTATACAAATTCTATAAGAAATTTTAAAAAGAGTTCTTTCAGGCATACCCTCGTTAATTGCTCCAAGAATTCTTTAAGGTAGATTTCCGTGGGCTCTTTCTGAAACTCCATCAAGAAACACTTAAGAAATCCTTCCAGGAAAGAATATTTTCTGAAATTTCTCCAGGGTTTCTTTCAGAAAATCATGCTAGGATTCCTCCTTAAATTTCATGAGGAAAATTTTTTGTCTTCAGAGACTTCTTCATAATTTTAGGGATTGCTTCAGGGATTTTTAAAAAGAACTTCCATGGCCATTTTTTTCAAAATCCTCCTTCAAATTCATTTACTCAACTGTCATTGGTACGGATCAGTTACGGAGTAGAAACTAAGGGTATGCGGTATACCGGATGATTTCGCCAAATACATCTCGAAACGAAATTCCGCAGAATTCCACGGAATTCATCTAGGCAAAATTTATGATTTTGAATTTCGTTTCGGTAAATTCTAAAAATACGTTTTGACGAAATTAAACGGAATTCCGCGGAATGTCTAATAAAATTCGAAAACAAATAAATAGTGTAAGTGTCCACAACATCTTTTGAAGAGCTTGCTAATCTCAACCTACAGAAGTGTTTAAAACCCATCTCGAAAAACGAGAGACAAACTACTCCTTGGTTCTATTATAAAGACAGTAAAAATCTCGAATATGCTTCTTATCTTGGACCTACCATCAAGATCTTGCTCAATAGATATGCTTTCAACATTTGTGGTATGCGGGACCATACTTAATATTTTGGTAAAATTTTCTGCTGAGCCAAATGCAAAAAAAAACACGAGTTTAGTTTCTGTCTTCAGTTTAGATTCCCAATAGAAATTTTTAGCAGAGTAATGGAGAATATTAGGATAGGATGCTATAGAGTTTGGGATACACTAGCAAATGCTTCCAGTGGAACTCTTGAATGAGTTCCACATCAAATCTGTATGACGAAGCGTTATACACGGTTAAACTCTTATTGCTTTTTCTGATAGGAAATCCGTAAAATTTCATGTTAGTCTTTTTATTTTTCATAGAGCTCTACTTAAATGAGAAAGTTTGGAGAAACTGACGAGAGTAGTTTGGCGATATATGGATGAATTTAAGTTTAGGGGAATCCTCAATCATGTTTTTTTTTAATTGTTAAATTTCTAAAATATGTTAAGGTGAAGACATTGATGTAGGAATCCATAGCGGAATTCTTGAAGTATTTCAAGTGGAAAGTATGTGATCGTAGGGGTTCACACCGATATTTTTTGACGAATTTCAGGAGTAAATTGAAAATGTCAAAAGGTCAGACGAGTATGACAAACTCTACCAGCGGTTCTATAACATTTACCCAGAACCATTTACCCGAAGACATTTACCCGAGAACCATTTACCCGAATGTAACATATACCCGAATGCGACATTTATCCCAATGCGACATTTACCCGAATGCGACATATACCCGAAAAGTTTATAACCATGCACAAATTATGATTTTGTGAATCATTTATTTTGTTCAATTCAAAATGTACATGTACTATTTTGTATTGTGGATCAGAAAAGCATTTTGAATATCAAGTTCCTCGAGAAATCATTTTATCAAATTTTCTCTAAAATGATTCGCGGTAGAAACTCACAGGATATATGCTTGAATAAAACGAATCACTGCAGCTTACATTTTTTTGTGTCAACGCTGTTAGCATTCACTCACGATATTTACCCTTCTTTGATTCATAAGCTGTTCTTTCGACAAGCAAAGAACAGTTTATGATTTAAAGAAGGGGAAATCTCTGTTTGTAGGCCAGATAGTCATTAGCTCGAAACGATTAGAAAACAGCTCTCGGAAAATCAACATATCATTAGAAAAAAAAAAATGACAGAGAAGTTTGCAGATTGTTCACCAAACAGAACATCCTATTATTAAAAGAAGGAAAAAATCTTAGATGAAGACTTGGAATCCATCACTCAATCATGTAAGGGTGTAATTTAAAAGAACATCATATAATCGAAAGAAGGACAAAACTCATATACAGTAAAAAGTTCAAACGCCAATAATATATGCAGCAGTAAAACTCGAAAGAACAGCCTTTGAAGAGAAGAAGGAAAAATCTCTGAAGGATAGGTAATAGTTTGGCCACCAAACAACTCAGGTACACTATTTCTGTAAAAGAAGCTCCACCTAATTAACCTGAATGCCATCATAACCTCGAATAGGACATTATCCTAAAAGCCATAACCCCGAATGGGTCATTACCCCGATAGATAAGTATACAAGTTCCCAAAAGGATACAGGTAGAAAGATGGATTCATGGGTTTCCTTTTTATCACTATCTCATTTATTTTCGCACTTTCAATAAAATTATAAAACAAGGAGAGAATTTTAACTTGAATGTGCTTCATCACATCGCAGTTCTTCATAATAGGGCTACAGTCAATGCTTACTGATAGACTCAATCAATTCTTGGTGACAATTTAACATTCATCCTCATGACTTTTGACCTGATTGATTTTTGGCCGAATGGCTGGACGACTTTTTGTTCATTCTTACTCATCTAAAACGCCAGCCAGTTGACAAGGTCTGGGGCAAGAATTCCGTAACAAATGAATTATGATGAAAAGAACAGTCAACATTTGAAAGAAGGGAACATTTCAGATTAAAATACTTATGGTTCACATAGCAATAACTATAATTTCGAAAGTACAGCTATATCTTGAAAAGGGGAATTCTCTAAGAAAAAAAAACCAACAGCTATATTGCAACCGCACTTTACAGCTCCAAAGAACAGCCAATAATAAAAAGAAGAGAAAATTTATTATTTAAATATGATTTGAGATCATCGCCAACAGCAAATGTTCAAGCAAATTTTAAAAGAACACATTAGTTTCAAAAAAAAAGCCAGTTCGATAAGCATACTGAGCTCTCCTAGGATCCATATTTGAATAGACACGTACATCGTCTTTGGCCATCGGTTATGCACAATTGTTTGAATCTGAAACCCCTCCCTTCGTCATAGTTTTCTTAAATGCATTACATTTGCTTCCTACGTTTCCGCAAACCATTCTTGTTCATGAAACAGAACGTAGTTACAGATAACACCAAGGATTACCCTTTTGTAACTGATTAAGTTTCATCAACTTTTAATAAGTTATCCACAGTGAGCATTTTTTGGGCGATTTCCTGATTGATTTGAATTGGCGTTTGGGCTAATTGGATGTAACCGTAAAAGAACAGGAATTTAAAAAAAGCCCTCTGATTAAAATAGCATTGTGACCGCCAATTAGTCCTGTTCCAGAGTGCTTGATGATCACTCAGTCTGATGATTATTAGGTCTAACCAAAGCCTGCTAAATGATTCCGGGCCATAACATATTTATTATTGACAAATGGTATGGAGATCAAGTAATTTTTTTTTTAATTTTTCGGGTAAGTGTCGCATTCGGGTAAATGTCGCATTCGGATATTTGTTGCATTCGGGTAAATGTCATTCGGGTGAATGTCTTTCAGGTAAATGGTTTTCGGGTAAATGTTATAGAACCCTACCAGCGCTGTGTTCGCAGCCAACTTTTATACTAAATTTCGGTAAAAAAATACGTTTGTTAGCTGGATTTCATCATATTATTTACCAACATACTCTGGGCTGATGATATCAGGTGATATTTTTTTTTTTAAATACAAAATTTCTAAAATTATATTTTTTATTTTTTTATTCTTCAACTGCTGTAACAATATGTTTAGCTCTAGATTAGTTGATTTCGGAACCCACAGTCCCGAATCGACAGACCCGAAGGTAGAACTCACGTTTTTTAAGTCTTTTGGGAGTGGTATTTGATCCCAGGTCCTCGGAGAAAAGGGTATGCCCTTTAACCCTCACACTGGGTCCGCCATAGTACAGATCTATCTGGTACAATTTTTGGCCTAATACCTCGAGATGATTGTGTTTTATTTTTCGAACTTCAAGTTTGTCTATTCCTTCATATTTATAATGAGTGCGCATAAATGTCTTAGGTATTCTTTTCCATTTCTATCTGAGTTTTACTGGGTATTTTCTGATACATTCAATCATCTATAAATTTATGGTTTAAATTTTAGGCTTTCTCCAGAAGGTAAGCTATCCAACAAAGCTTGATTGGTAAACATCTGGCTGATGTTTCCATATCATTGCTTCAGGTTTCAATCGGCATTAGAGCATCTTATTGCATAGTCGTAATTATGTAACGCATTTTTGGTTTGCTCTTATTAAGTTATTGGAGCAATCTTATTAGATTATTGATGTAATTATTCATATTTTCAATATAGGTCACGAAAAATAAACAAAAAAAAATATATATGGCACTGGTAGTAAAAGAAGGATTTTTTTATAAATTGCTTCTGGGGTTCCATTGGAAATGCCTCCTGGGATGTCCTTAGAGATGAATCCTGTAGAATTTATTCAGATATGCTTCAAGGTAATTTTCAGAAAAGCATCAAGAAATTGTACAAAAAATACTGTAGAATTCTTTAAGAAATCCTATGAAGAATTTCTAAGAAATCCCAGGAGGATTGTTGAATTGTTGAAAATTATTTGGGAGAATTCCCATACAAAAATTCCTGAGCAATTCCTGTATGAATGCCTAGGATAAAACCTAGGAAAATACCTGAACAAAAACCCTTAAAATACTCCCATATTCTCAGAAAAAAGTCATGAGACACTTGATAAACTATGAAAGTTATTCAAAGGAAATAATGTTTGAGAAATTTCTGAAGTGATTCTTCATAAAAATCCGCACCTCCGCAACCCCCCAACCCCGAGTTCTTCCTGTCTATCTATCTGTATAAATAAAAATGGAATGGTGTTTGTATGTGACGAATAGGCTCAGGAACGGGCCAACGGATTCAAAAAATTCTTTCACTATCGCATTTGTGCATTTTGCATTATGATTCATAATGCAACCGAAATGAGTTGCATCATGAATCATAATGCAATTGCTTGGTATCGTACGGAAAAGTAGGCCGTTACCTTAGCAAAACGGCAAGTATAAAATAAAACATTATAGTGCCAAGTTGCAAAAAAATAAATATGAAAGTCGACCGCGAAAGCAATGGAATAGGGAAAATAAGATATGTACTTCATTTTCCGGGACTTTTCCCCACCGACCTACATGTCAAAAAAAAAAACGGAGTAGGCAGGCCTAGAGGCAGGCAGTACGACGTTTGCCGGGACAGCTAGTATTTAATACATTGCTTGTAACGCTTTGGAGAACCCCCCTCTCCCTATGAGCATGACGTACATTATTGATGCCCCCTAGAAGAATTTCAAGGAATATTTTAAAACATGTCTGCACAAATCGCAGACAAAAGTACTGGTGGAGTTCTGAGGGGTCGCTAGAGGATTTTCTGAAGGAATTCTTGGAAGCACTCCTGAAAAGCCGTTATTCTGCAAAATGACGTTAGAGACATTGAAAACTTAAGAACATTTATGGTTATAATGCATCAAAGTCTTGCACATTCTCTAAATGTTCTTTCAAAGTTACTTGATTACTAATAGAAACTTGACATGCGCCTACGTCACTTTGCAGAAGAAATTCTCAGAATTCTTTTTTTATTGAATTTCTGAATACACACAAATCTATAAATTTGTGAAAAAAATCATACAGAAACAAAAAAAAATCTGGAGAAATTCTTTAGACAATTAATGTAGAATTTAAAAAGAATATTTTTTTAAAGTATCTTTGAAATGAACTCTGTTAGGGAACTAGAGAATCTACAGCTACAAATGCGCTCTACAGCTATTCAAATTTTTTGAAAAAATCCTTGAACATTTTTAAGTAATAGATTCTGTAGTAATTTCTACAGAATTTGTCGAGAGAATCATTACAAATTTAGAAATCCCTGAAGAAAAATTGAGATAAATCCAAATAAATTCCCAAATAAATGCCCAATAAAATCCCTGAATAAATGGAGTAATATCTAAAGGAACCTGGAGAAATGCAAGCAATAATTTCTTAAAAAATTGCTGGAAAAATTGCTCAATTTCATTCAGCTCTGACATTCCATGATAAAAATGCGAGATACATAAAAGTTCGATAATAATCGATATTTTGACATCGTGCATCGTACATATTTTAAGAAATACATGAAGGAAAAAAAGCATGAACTTATGTAGCGATTCTTGGAGGAATTTTCAATAGAACCCCTTAAGGAATCCCAGGAGGAATAACGTAAGAAAATTCTGAGGAAACTTATGAACGAGTTTTAATCTTGAATCTTGAGAAGTGCCACGGAAAATTTCTGAATATCTGGAGGAATCTTTGGAGAGTTTTTCATGGTAATCCATAGACAAGAATGCTTTTTGAAGGGATACTAAGAGGAATATTTAGAGAAATACTTACAAACATCATTCTTAGAAATCCTGCAAGAATCTTCTTTCTGAAAACATTCCAGGAAATTTTTGATAAATCTTCAAAGAATCCTCAAACAAATTTCTGGCGATATCCCTGGAGCAGTGAAGAGAATTGTCGGATAAAAGAGGCACAAAACAAGCAACAAAGAAGGCGCGACGATTACTCTTTATCCCTACTGGTAACAGATAATGACATGATCTCGATTTTTTTTATGCAGACAAAACGGAAGCTGAATTTGTTGCGCACTTTTCAACTCGTGAATAATCAATTATTACTAACCCAAAGTCGAAACTGTTTGATGATAGATCTTCAACAGAGTTACGGCTTTTACCGACTCGAAGTTACCGTTCGAAAATCGTAATGCAAGGCTTAGAAATCGCTTAACTCGTGGTGTACGATGTCCTATTATTTTCAAGTTGAGACAAACTTATGTCGCATTGGGTGGATTGTCGCAACAAATACAGGTTGCGACATTGTCATTATTGTTGCGCGATGGTTGAATTTTGATTCACTGCCCTGTAAAAGTTTTGTTAAATAATAATGCTTTGAAGGGTTTTCCTGGAACAACTGTTAAGGCAAAACTGCATGCAATTCCTTGAAAGCTTCAAATACCTTGCTAGCTCAATGGCGGCCGATGGCGGTATCAAGATCGACATAGGTGCACGGACCAAGAAGGCGAGGGCTGTCTTTGCGAGTTTAAGAAATGTATGGCAAAACCGCCAAAATCCGAATTTTCATTGGAGAACACTCACTCAAGAGCTGCAGGTCTTCATCAACAGATGCCAGCGGTATATAATTCGTGCATGGTGGCCTCCAACGTGGAGCTCCATCGTCGATATCAGCAAAAGCCGATAGCGCAAGACATTAGCAGGACATCACAGCAGAGGCAGACCCAAAGGCTCATAGCGGCGCAGCCTTAACAAGGAAATAAAGGAAGTCGACTGAAATTTGACCACAGGTCAAGGCGATGGCGGGCAATCGCCCAGGATGGAGATCTTTCAATTCGGCCCTCTGCACCACCATGAACCAGGACTGAAAGTAAGTAAGTAGATGATACCTTGAGTCCAAATATGACGACCAGAATAACCAACCAAGATGGCGGCTGTTACAAGGAGTTTTATTCTTAAGAACTATGCAATATTCGTATATGTTGTATTCGAGAGGATCATCGGGTAGGTACAGGGGATGGCCAAAATGTTTGGGATAGGCAACTTTTTTTCTCCCACAAAAAAAAATTCAACTTGCTGTAACTTTTCATAGAGTGCATTAAAAAATCTAAAATTTTGACTGTTTGTCAACCTATTATATGTGCATCATTGGTACAAATTTGGGCTCGATTGATAAATTTTTCGCGAAGTTAGAACCGTTCGGGTAAAACACTATTTTTTAGACAACTAATTTTTAAACTGTCATATCTCGGAAACCAGTGAACCGAATAGAATGAATTTTTTAACGTTTATCAACAATATATTGATACTTAATACGACGTTATAAAATGTAATATTTTCTCACGACGAATTAAGTTATACCGGGTTGAAATTTTTACCCATATAGAGGAAAATAAGTCAAATTTACAATACCACACAAAAATTACTAAATGTGTTCTTCCTTCAATCTAAATAGGCTCTAATATAACTGATTAGAGATAACTTGAGAACAGAAGTGGAAAATCTTTGGATATCAACACTTAAATTTATTGACATTGATGTAAAAAAAATACATTTTTTCAAGAAAAATCCGAAAAGTGTCAATCCATGATAACTTTTATCAAAGTTCAAAAAGTATTTATGTTTTAATAGTTTGTGAAGCATTTACATATTGTAAGTGTATGAAATTTTGAATCATTCAATTCGGTTTACTGGTTTCCGAGATATGACAGCTCAAAAATTAGCTGTCTAAAAAATAGTGTTTTAACCGAACGGTCCTAACTTTGCGAAATATTAATCAATCGAGCCCAAATTTGTACCAATGATGCACATACAGTAGGTTGACAAACAATCAAAATTTGAGATTTTTTGATGTGCTCTATGAAAAGTTATAGCATGTTGAACTTTTTTGTGAGAGAAAAAAATGTTGCCTATCCCAAACATTTTGGTCATCCCCTGTACGTGAACCAGGTTCAATGGAGCGGTTGAATCGATGTGAAGTACAGAATACGTATAGGTTTTACCGGAAAAGAAAGCAAAGCGAGCACTAATGCTGCAGTAAAGGCTCGGCAGAACGCGGAACGATGCATGCCGACGCAAAAACAGCAGACCTGCGCTAGCGCTAGAAACACTACATGAAATAAGCCGAATGTGAGAAAATAGACCTTCTTCAAGAGAAGAATAGGTCTGTCAGCTTAACCCACCCCGCAAAGTCTCTGTGCCACGAGAGGATATATACAGGGGATAAGTACGAGAACATTCTGATAGACCAACATATGCTGAAAGATGGAGGCAGCACTTCAACGAATACCTGTATGGTTCAAGGAGCGCAGGCATCAATATCAAGGTAGTAGTGTAAGAAATAACTGATGAAAGGAATCAGCCAATACTCTCGCTAATTTAATATCAATGTTTTTGGGTTATGTTTAAATAACTTTTTGATCAATAACAATTAATTTTGCCACTCGGGTAAGTTACGCGGGGTAACCATTGAATAAAGCTGGCTGTCCATATCATTGTGAAAACCAGTATAGTTTAACTGTTCTGGCAAAAGTCACAGTGTGGGAGGTGAACGGCTTGAACGCTTGGCTAGGCTAGAGACAGCATCTACCTATCCCGTCGTCCGTACCCAGCTGCTAGATGGGAGTTCTTCATTTGCGCCTCGGTTGGCAAACGGGAACCAGAAGCCGCCGCGCCGGTAGGAAAAATATTGCCATTATCGCGTTGGCTGCTAGCTCAGCTAGTGAAAGGTTGGCCTGGCATCTAGCTTGCTACCTACCCACCGTTCTTCGTCAGGGCTTCTTAGGTGAGTGATGGCACGGGATGAGGTCGTTTTATTTCTGTGTAGTTCTTACATGGCTTACAGGTACGATGAAGGAGCTAACTGTATTATTGCACCTCAAATTAGCTGTTGGTGAGTAATGAGTGTAGGAGTGATATCTCGCGTAGGGATCAGAAACAGCTTTCGCGGGAAATTTCAGCATTTTGGTGGCGTGGAAGCAATTCCATTTCGTCGACGGTGTAATCCCACAACACTTGCCAGTATCGACCAAAACGAAGCGATTAAACTACCGTTCAAGAATTATGAAGCCCAACACACACACACCTCATTGCAAATTAACTCGACCGTGAGGCTTCATGATACCTGCTGCCGTATTAGACAATTGTGGGAACCGTCAAGTCTCACGGAAACCGTCGTCGTCGTGGGGTCTCTAATGACGCGCGAGGGGGTGTACATCTTTAATGAATTTTAACATTATGACACTTCGTCACGTAATTGCTCGAATAGAAATAAAAAAAACGGCGAAAAATCATAAGCCTCGACGAAACGATCGACGCACCGTAGCACCACCAGAGGCACGCGACGGCTTTCGGCGATGGAGTAATCGAGCCGAACTGATTCACTGCTGCTTGACTTAGAGTCAGAAGACTAGACGAAGGCGCCACCGAACCGCCCGCAGGCGAGGGTGGTTGCGGTTTCGGTTGCTGCGGTGCGGCGGCTGGGATTAATTCATCGTTTTCATATTAGGAGAGCGCGGTTAGATAATTATGGGTTGATTTGATACCCTTCACTTGAATGAGTGCGGTAGTGCTCCGGTGCGGCACGGTGGCGCTGAGTGAAGTGGGAGCGTTGTTGAAGGTAACTCCGAAAAATGCGATATTTGGTGTTGAATAATCTGGAGCCGGAGCCGCCCACACTCAAACTGAGATTTGAGATGAAGGAGATCAAAATGTGTTGAAAATTGATCTTTATGGCGTGCGGCATTGAGCGTAACAGTAGCTTGATAAATGGGATCGAGTCATTCTGAAAATGTCAAGAGAGTCACGTTTGGGTTCCGGTTTAAATGTCGTTTTCAAGTCTAGAATATTAAAGATACATATGACGAATAATTGAGGGGGTTAGAAGCAAAGGGGTGAAAGTGACAAAAATCCACTTTCGAGTTAATGAGGTTTGAAGCTTTTCGCCAATTTTCCATCCCATACAAAATATATGGAGTTTCAAAATTGACCCAATTTTCTCCGATTTATTCTAATTTTTCATATCATCGAAAAAATAATCTTAAGAAAGTTCTTGACAGCTTGAAATCTGATGTGTTTTTAAATGCTCAGCTCAAAGTCGTCGGTCACTTACACCGCTACCCAGCCGGACCCCTAAACTGTAATTCATTGCTTTTCAAAAAATGTTTGATTAATGTTAGAATACTACTAGTAATGGGCAAGCATTGCAAAATGTAGGTGGTACCTAACTATTGTACATCACGGGTTTCAAGATAAAGGTCCCTGTAGCCACTGCTGTAAATGCCTGCTTGTCACATGATATACACAAGCAAAATGCCCAAATCAAATATTCTATATCTCCTGATCCTGATGTTTTAGAGTATTCATATCTCTGACAAATTTGCTAAGTAAGTCAAGCACCGTCTGGCGGGGCATTAGTTTATTCGAAATTTTGCCACTAGATGGCGCTATTTGGCATCAACAATCAAGTAATATAATGTCTTCACACGAAATTATCTAAAGATTTTGAGTTTTTAGAATTGTAACGTCTCCGGGATGTTGCTCAGTAAGGCAAGCGCTTACAGATAATGGACCGCTTGATTAAAAATTCCACCACTAGGTGGTGCTAGTAAGCAAATAAATGTTGTATCTCATATATCATACAACCCTTATCACTTGGAAAGATAGCACCTTCAAGAAAGTAGTTGTGTACCTCAAATACTTACAGATGATGTGTCGTTTGATATGAAACTCCACACGTAGGTGAGCTTGCAAGTTTATATCATATGTTTCAGACTTCTGAACACATAGAAATATTGTGTGTTCGTTAAAGTTTTTTAATGAATCAAGGACTTAACAGGTGATGCAAAATTTGATTCGGAACTCCGCACACAGGTGGCACTACCGAGTATGCAATGAAATGTGATATCATGTATCTCAGAATCCTCGTTACTTGGAGATGGTGTCTTCAGCAAAGTTGTAGCAAGGTAGGTCAAGAATTTACAGATGATGGATAGTTTCATTCGGACCGCTGACCTGGGTGGTGGTAGTGAGCATACAAATTTTAAACTATCAACTCAAGATTCTAAATATTTAGCGAAACTTAAGATTCTGTAAAGTTGTTTGGTGGGTAAAGAACATATAAATTATGGATAATTTAATACTGAATTTTGCTCAGAGGGGCCGTTAGTGAGAATAAAAATGGAATATCTCATTATTCTGATCATTTAGAAAAGTGGTATCTTCGGTAAAACTGTTTGGTACACCAAGAAGTTGGCGTTTGACAGAGACGGCATGCTCCTAGAATGTGAGAATATCGAATCATACGTCTCATCATCTGTTAGTCTTTTACCAGCTAAGGAACTTTACCGAAAACAACAACCTTCGAAAACCAGGGTTCTGAGATACATGATATTGCAATTTGGTTAGTGTTACATCTGTTTACCCATGATATCATATCAGGATCCTGATTACTTAGAGAGATGATGTCTTCAAGAGTTCGATTGATTTAGTTCTACCACTAGGCGGCGCTAGGAGACAATTTAAAGTTTTAAATCAATTTATCTCAGGAGCCTGATTATATAGGAAGATTGTTGTTTCGGCGAAGTTGTTAAGTAGAACAAGGGCTTTCAGTTGAATAACTGGTTGGTTTGAGTTTTTTCATTACAGGGTTGTGCTAGTTAGAAAATTGCAAAAGCATTCCAATTTTAATTATTAGCTAGAACATGTTCAACAGGTAGTAAATTTTTCTGACTTTCTATTTCACAGAATCATAATTTGTGTTGTGCCTTAGTAGGTTGACGCGCTGGACTAGAAATACGGAGTCGTGGGTTCGAATCTCACCAAAAACAAGTTTATATTTTTTTCACAAATGCATCTCTCCATTTGTCAATTAAATACACCTTATGTCGTTGAAGGAGAAATGAGTCTTTTCATTTGCACCACTTGACTTGATTAAATTGTGTCCAAAGAGAATAACATTAAAACCAGTGCTGAAAAATTCATTTCGTCATATCTAAATTCAATCACCTACAGCTCGTTTTAGAAGCTGAACCTGTGAATATGGTATATGAAAAACTTGTGCGGCTAGACCAGTTCTGCAAGAAAGTCACGGAAAAACCACTATTTTTCGAATATTTAATGTAAATGTCATGGACTACCTTCGAAAAATGCCAATGATATTCACGGTGAATATCATTTGGCATTTTTTACAAATAGCCCGTGGTTGAATTTAGCTATGACAAAATGAAATTTTCAGCACTGATTACAACTGGTTTAAAACAATTTTAGAGATTCCAATCATTTGCATGCTTATGTGAATTTTTAACTAGAAGTTCCTCTAAGGAACACCACCAGACATTCCTCAGAGATTTTCTCCATAAAGTCCTCCTATAATTGCTCCTGAAATTCCTCCAGGGGTTTCCCTAATTCCTAGAGAAATTCTCAAAGGAATTCCTTGAGGTATCTCGGAAGGAATACTTGGGGAAATGCCAAAGTAAATTCCTGGAGGAATTTCTTAAAGAATCCCTGGAAATATTCCTGGAATACCTGGAGGAATCACTGAAGGACTTCCTGAAGATATCCCTGAATATGTTGGAAGGGGAATGGCGTTCAGTCTTTGGAGGAATAACTCAAAAACGGATTTTTAAGCTTTCATCCGACGTTTCGGTCGCTATATTGCGCCTTCTTCTGGGAATCTGTAGACAATGGTTCGATTTATGTTGTGTTTATGTTTGTGTTTATGCTACTCACTAACTATGCTCCGTTTTGTCGTCAGTATGAGCCCACAGCATAGGCCACATTTGTCCCAGACGTAACGTATCGCTACAACAAGAATTCACATGAGTACCAGGCAAGCATGCTGCGCAAGTAAACTTTCCGTCTGGTTTTACTTACTCTGCCGCCGCCGGCGGATGGATGGGATAAAATATCCGAAAAATATCCGAAAAAACTATCCGGGTCGCAGAACAGCGATGCAGTTGCCCGTTTTGGCGCCACTTTTACTCTGTTTGTGTTAACTCTTGTTGTACCGATTCGTTTGCCTGTTGGACGGCCTGGCTTCGTGTATTGTTTTTTAAAGTGTGTAGTACGCCGGCGTACGTATTGCTCAGATTGTCTGTATCGGTGCGCTTGTTCACTGTGTTCGGTGTGTTTATAATATGACATGTTTCTAGTATCCCTGAAGATATCCCTGAAAGAATTCCTGGAGGAATCTCTGAAGGAATTCCTGGAGGAATCCCTGAAGGAATTGCTGGAAGAATCCCTGGAGGAATCCCTGAAGCAATTCCTGGAGGAATCCCTGAAGAGATACCTGAAGGAATCCCTGAAGGAAATCCTGGAGGAATCCCTGAAGGAAATCCTGGAGGAATCCCTGAAGGAAATCCTGAAGGAATCCCTGAAGGAAATCCTGAAGGAATCTCTGAAGGAAATCCTGAAGGAATCCCTGAAGGAAATCCTGAAGGAATCCCTGAAGGAAATCCTGAAGGAATCCCTGAAGGAAATCCTGAAGGAATCCCTGAAGGAAATCCTGAAGGAATCCCTGAAGGAAATCCTGAAGGAATCCCTGAAGGAAATCCTGAAGGAATCCCTGAAGGAATTCCTGAAGAAGTCCCTGAAGGAATTCCTGAAGGAATCCCTGAAGGAATCCCGGAAAAAATTCCTGAAGGAATCCCTGAAGGAATTCCTGAAGGCATCCCTGAAGGAATTCCTGAAGGAATCCCTAAAGGAATTTCTGGAGGAATCCCTAAAGGAATTCCTGGAGGAATTCCTGAAAGAATTTGTGGAGGAATCCGTGAAGGAATTCCTGGAGCAAAACTTGAAGAAATTCTTGAAGGAATCCCCGAAGAGAATCCTGAACGAATCCTTGAAAAATCCCTAAAGGAATTCCTGGAGGAATTCTTGGAGGAATCCCTGAAGGAATTCCTGGAGGAATCCCTGAAGAAAATCCTGGAGGAATCCCTGAAGGAATTTCTAGAGGAATCCCTGGAGGAATTCCTGGAGGAATTCCTGAAAGAATTTCTGGAGCAATCCTGGAGGAATTCCTAGAGGAAAACCTTGAGAAATTCATGAAGGAATCCCTGAAGGAATTCTTGAAGGAATCCCCGAAGAAAATACTGAACGAATCCCTGAAAGAACTGCTGAAGGAATCAATGAAGAAATTTCTGGGAGGAACCCTGGAGGAATTCCTAGAGGAATTCCTAAAGGAATTCCTGAAGGAACTCCTTAATGAATTTCTGGAGGAATCCCTGAAGGAATTCCTAGAGGAAGCCCTGAAGGAAGTCCTGGAGGAATCCTTGAAGGAATTCCTGAAAGAATTCTTGAAAGAATTCTTGGAGGGATCCTTGAAGGAATTCCTTAAGGAATCCCTGGAGAAATTAATAGAGGAATTCCTAAAGGAATCCCTGAAGAAATTCCTAGAGTAGTCCCTGAAGAGATTCCTAGAGGAATCCCTGAAGAGATTCCAAGAAGAATCCCTGAAGAGATTCCTAGAAGAATCCCTGAAGAGATTCCTAGAGGAATCCTTAAATCCCTGAAGAGATTCCTAGAGGAATCCCTTAAGGAATTCCTGGAGGAATCCCAGAAGGAATTACTGAAGCAATCTCTGATGGAATTCCTGGAGGAATCTCTGAAGGAATTCCTGAAGATATCTCTGAAGGAATTCCTGAAGGAATCTCTGAAGGAATTCATGAAGAAATCTCTGAAGGAATTCCTAAAGGAATCTCTGAAGGAATTCCTTAAGGAATTCATGAAGGAATTCCCGAAGGAATTCCTGAAGGAAACCATGAAGAAACTCCAGAAGGAATCCCTGAAGGAATCCTTGAAAGAATCCCTGGAAGAATCTCTAAAAGAATCCCTGAAAGAATTGCTGGAGGAATCCCTGAAGGAATTCCTGAAGAAATCCCTGAAGGAATTCCTGAAGAAATTCCTGTAGAAATTCCTGAAAAAAAATAATTCCTGAAGAGATTCCTGAATTAATCCATGCCGGAATTCTTGAAGGGTTCCCCGAAAGATTCCATGAGGTAATCCTTGATGGGATTCCCGGAGGAATCCCTGGGGAAGTTCTTGAAGGAATTCCTGGAGGAATCCCTGGAGAAATTTCTGGAAAAACCCCTGAAGGAAACCCTGAAAAAATCCTGAAAGAATTCCCGAAGGAATCCCTGAAGAAATCCCAGAAATCCCTGAAAGAATCCCTTAAGGAGTCCTTGAAGAAATCCTTGAAAGAATTCCTGAAGGAATCCCTGGAGGAATCCCTGAAGGAATCCCTAAAGGATTTCCTAAAGAAATTGCTGAAGGAATTCCTGAATCCCTGAAAGAGATCCTTGAGGAATCCCTGAAAGAGTTCCATAAGGAATCTTTGATGGAATCCTTGAAGGAATCCCTGAAGGATTCCCTGAAGGAATTTCTGAAGGAATCCCTGAAGGAATTCCTGAATGAATCCCTGAAGGAATCCTTGAAAGAATCCCTGAAAGAATCTTTGAAAGAATCCCTGGAAGAATTGCTGGAGGAATCCCTGAAGGAATTCCTGAAGAAATCTCTGAAGAAATTCCAGAAAGAAAAAAAGAATTCCTGAAGAGATTCCTGAATGAATCCATGCAGGAATTCTTGAAGGAATCCCCGAAGGAATCCATGAGGTAACCCTTGAAGGGTTGCCGGAGGAATCCCTGGGGAAACCCAGGGAGGAATCCCTGGGGGAATTTCTGGAAGAACTCCTGAAGGAAACTCTGAAGAAAATCCTGAAAGAATTCCTGAAGGAATCCCTGAAAGAATCCCTTAAGGATTTCCTGAAGAAATTGCTGAAAGAATACCTGAATCCCTGAAAGAGATCCTTGAGGAATCCCCTAAAGAGTTCCTTAAGGAATCTTTGATGGAATCCCTGAAAGAATCCCTGAAGGAATCGCTGAAGGAATTCCTGAAGGAATTCTTAACGAATCCCCGAAGAAAATGGTTGGGGAATTTCCTTGAGGTATTCTTGAAGGAATTTATGGAGAAATCCCTAAAAAAAACCCTGAAGGAATCTCTGAAGGAATTCCTGAAGAAATCTCTGAAGAAATTGCTAAAGGAATTTCTGAAGGAAACCCTTAAAAGTATTCCTGAAAGAACCTCTGAAAGAATCCCTGAAAGAATTGCTGGAGGAGTCCCTGAAGGAATTCCTGAAGAAATCCCTGAAGAAATTCCTGAAAGAAAAAAAGAATTCCTGAAGAGATTCCTGAATGAATCCATGTAGGAATTTTTGAAGGAATCCCCGAAGGATTCCATGAGGTAATCTTTGAAGGGATTCCCGGAGGAATCCCTGGGGAAGTTCTTGAAGGGATTCCTGGAGGAATCCCTGGAGGAATTTCTGGAAGAACCCCTGAAGGAAACCCTGAAGAAATTCCAGAAAGAATTCCTGAAGGAATCCCTGGAGGAACCCCTGAAGGAGTCCTTATCGGATGTCCTAAAGAAATTGTTGAAGGAATTCCTGAATCCATGAATGAGATCTTTGAGGAATCCCTGAAAGAGTTCCTTAAGGAATCTTTGATGGAATCCCTGAAGAAATTCCTGAAGGAATCCTTGAAAGAATCCCTGAAAGAATCTGTGAAAGAATCCCTGGTGTGGAGCGGATCTGGTTGGATGGTTATAACACTTGACTATCACGCCGAGGACCTGGGATCGAATCCCACTCCCAACAAACTTACAAAATGTGAGTTCTTCCTACGGAAAGAAAGTAAAGCGTGGGTCCCGAGATGAACTAGCCTAGGGCTAAAAATCTCGTTAATACAGATAAAAAAAGAATCCCTGGAAGAATTGCTGGAGGAGTCCCTGAAGGAATTCCTGAAGAAATTCCTGAAAGAAAAAAAGAATTCCTGAAGAGATTCCTAAATGAATCCATGCAGGAGTTCTTGAAGGAATCTCCGAAGGAATCCATGAGGTAATCTTTGAAGGGATTCCAGGAGGAATCCCTGGGGAAATTCTTGAAGGAATTCCTAGAGGAATCCCTGGAGGAATTTCTGGAATTACCGCTGAAGGAAACCCTGAAGAAATACCTGAAAGAATTCCTGAAGGAATCCCTGAAAGAATCCCTAAATGATTTCCTGAAGAAATTGCTGAAGGAATTCCTAAATCCCTGAAAGAGATCTTTGAGGAATCCCTGAAATAGTTCCTTAAGGAATCTTTGATGGAATCCCTGAAGGAATTCTTGAAAGAATCTCTGAAGGGATCTCTGAAGGAATCCCTGAAGAAATCGCTGAAGGAATTCCTGAAGGAATCCCTAATGAATCCCCTCAGAAAATTGTTGGGGAATTTCCTTGAGGTATTCTTGAAGGAATTTATGGAAAAATCCCTAAAAAAATCCCTGAAGGAATCTCTGAAGGAATTTCTGAAGGAATCTCTAAAGGAATTCCTGAAGGAAAGTTTGTAAGAATTTCTAGAGGAATCTCCTGAAGGAATCTCTGTAGGAATTCCTGAAAAAATAACTAACGAATTCCAGCAGGAATCGCTGAAGAAATTCCTGAAGAATTTCCTGGAGGAATCCCTGAAGGAAGCTTGGGAGATTCCCCGAAAAAATCACGCCCAGATCTTGTACAATTTCTGAATAGCCGAAATGGACTCAATAAGGTCTTTATCTGAAAAAAAAAAACGATCACAATGACAAACTCAAGTGATCGTAGAAAACTAATTTGAGATGCAGTATCTATCTTAGTGGAGACGTTCTTCAAGAGTACGAAGAATTTTACCATTTTCCATTTGATGCTCACCCTTGGGCTCCTGTGCTCACATATACTTTTCCTAAATCCAGGTAAAGTGTGTTACCTAAAACAAGAGAGAAAAGGAAAACGTTATTAAAATTTGAATTATTGCGATGTAATCAATCTGCAAGTAAAAACAAGTTGATAAAACCTCTAATATAAAACTGGATATCATTTTTTGTCATCTTAATTCGATTCAAACATGTTTTGGAAGGAGATTCATTTTAATCCGCGATTTTATAAATTTTTGTTTTATATTTTTCCACTTTTTGTTTTTGAACAATCCTATCCCAAGTAACAATCCTAATTCTATTTGGTTTTATTTGTTTTTATGATAGTTTTATCGGAACATTGCATATTCTAGTTGATCTTATCGGAGTTTCAGCTGAGCACAACTATTCTTCATCAAAATGTGGTTTTAAAAACACCTCCAAGAATACTTGAGGTTCAATTCATAAAACCATAAACACAACAAGAACTGTTGAACTTATTTTCAGTTTTATAAGGTTCTTGTAGTTATCTTCAATCATCCGTTCTTGATCAAGAGCATGAGAACAGTTTGGTACATGAAAAATACAAGAAAAAACTCAAGCATCAGATTTTGATTCTCATCGTTCCATTATTGCTGCTAATCAAGAACACTTACCCGGAAACCCAACCGCGACGCGGTGCAGTGCCAAGTTCCTCCGGTTTCAGCATCCGAAATGAGGTTGGTTTGGTCACCCATGACGTCGATTCCCTTGTAATCGGGAGTCAAATTATCGACCTGCAAAATCACTTACCTGTTGGAAATGCTGACCGGAGGATTAAGGCGCTGCACCACATCAAGGTCGGTTCCCGAAAAAGGTCTGCCTGGTTGGCAACGGTACCGGGCTGATGATTAAATTTATCGCACGAAGTTCACAAAATCCACCGCGGTGCGATAATTTATTGTTTGTTTACAATTTGGCGTACATGATTTATGACGTTCTCGGCGGAGTTTGCATAAACCTACATCAAGAACGTTATAAACCTGAGTACTCTTGAGTAATACTTCTTACCCTTACATAAGATGAAATAAATTTAAGACGTTCTTGATGAAGGCCAACCATGCTGCATTGAGAACGTTATAAATCCTAGTATTCTTGAGTTATTCTTTTAGCTCTGGCATAAGTTGAAAGAAATTTAAGACGATCTATGGTGATGTTGATTAAAACCATCGATGATGGACCGATCATCGGCCTAGATTTCAATGGAAGCCATGTTGAGAAAACTCATGAGCAATGTTCGCATGACCAGGAATAATATTTTTAAATATTTTATTAGTGCATTATAATGGAAGCGCGTTGCAATTTTTGGAAGTATTTTGCAACATATATACGATGAATTTTGCTTGGCATTTGGCATCCTTGCTACATCCCGGAAATATTTCCAATTTGTGTAATAAATTAATCCCGATTACAATAATGTGTCATTTTCATTGTATTTATAATTTCATTTTAATTCACCAGACTTTTCTGTCGACATAAAAGCTGCATCAGCAACAACACTGACAAATTTATTATCGTTTTATCGTGCACTTGAAGAATTCTACAAGGAGAGAGCAATTCGCCTTGAGGACAACTTGGGAAGTACAACAAGTTTTAAGAGAAATTTAAAAACAACTCTCCAAGAGCATCTTAGGATGGGCCTCTTTGATCTTATGGGGGGTTTATGGTTGAGTTGATGTCGTGTTGTAGAGCAATTTGGTTTATGCATGGTTTTAAAGAACAGGTGTTGAAGAATACTTCAAAAGCATTATAAAATTAATTTTGTTACTTGGGATGCCTTTATAGTTTTCCAAGAAGCCTTTCCAGCATACCTACTTATTTTTTAAGATGAAAACATTTTGAGATTTTATTATTATTGTTAAATTTGTTTTTTTTTCATGGAAAATTTTTCGAGTAGGTAACTCCCCAAAACTCTTTTACTAATGATCGAGGAAAAATTTTAAAAATATGGTAATTGGTGTGATTAAATTCAGCAGTACAATGACATTGATAGGTAACCAAATCATCAATTTTTCAATAATTTAAAGAAATGTCTATACCTACGTTTTAAAAGACACAAAATACCATTTTGAGGTATAAAAAACAGTCCTAAATAGCAACCAAAAATATAAAAGCTTTGATATCCCAGCGAAAGAAAAATACAAAAATGCTCAAACTATACCCCATCTAATGCAGGATTCTTCGAAGCCGACATCTATCCAGAAGAAATGCACAGTGTTTGTTAGTGTTGTACGAATACAGTAGTTGACACATATTTTCATACTACTTTACATATTACACAACGATCAAACCCATCTTCCTCCTAATAAATTTTCCCTAAATGAAAAAAAAAACTTGTTAACGAGCACATAAGCATGCACTATATAGAAAGCTTAAATGCAGATAAAACCGATCAACTTCCCATTTCTCTTTCAACATCTTGCAGGACCGAAGCCATTCCCAAAAATAAAACGTTTAACACTGAATTGCTGTTACTTCATTGCTTGCCCGACCCGACCTGACCAACATTCGGCAGTCGATAATTGCAGTGTTGGCAAAGTTTGGTCCAGCAACCACCCAATAAATTTAAACATTCTCAACAAATATAGTGTTCCTGTTCACCAAAATGGATCTGCTCTTCGAAAACAAAAGCAACCGAGCCAATAACCGTCGCGTCGCCATCCGTCCCCAGCTGGTTCTTCCGCAATCCGCAGATGCTGCGGCAGCAGCAATGTCCCATCGAAGTATACACCGAAGCCACTTCCAGTGCCAATCTGTCGGATTTCGGGCCTGCCTGGCACATCCTTCCGGTTGTCCGGGTTCTGGTTGTGGGATAAGCAAAACCGTAAAAGACGACCGTTTTCCCGTTCGTTGCATACTGGTAGGTTATGGTAGTCATCACCATCCGCCACTAGTGGGGCCACATATACCCACACGGCAAGGTTTGAATAAGGGAGGCACCGAGCAAAGATCCAATTTGATTGTCTCGTTATAAACAAACAAGAGCAAACAAGGATGCAAAACCTGGACCTGGAACTTAAGAGATTGCCAGGGAAGAGACAAGCTGATGGTGGCACAATATGGGGTGCTTCTTTATGCACCGCCAGGCAGCATCGTCGGCGTCGTCGTCGTCTTCGCATATCGGTAGCAGTAGATCAGTTGTAGAGCGAGGAGAAGTGTATTTTTCTCGTGGTGCCTTTTCATCGAATTTCCAACAGTTGCCCCTACCCACCGTTAAAGAGGTGACCCGAGCAGAAAATTTCTGCAGCGCAGGCATGATAGTCGAGTATTTTGTGGTATTCGCTACAACATTTAATATATCACAGTACTTGGACAGAATAGGTACTTACAGAAACTACAAGATAATGTCCATCCTTCAGATCTTAGGCATTATTTATTGCGATTATACCATACAGAATATTTCCAGCCCAAAACACGAAAAATTCCATTTGACTCGATATACAGGGGATGGCCAAAATGTTTGGGATAGGCAACTTTTTTTCTCCCACAAAAAAAATCAACATGCAGTAACTTTTCATAGAGTGCATCAAAAAATCTCAAATTTTGACTGTTTGTCAACCTATTATATGTGCATCATTGGTACAAATTTGGGCTCGATTGATTAATATTTCGCGAAGTTAGAACCGTTCGGGTAAAACACTATTTTTTAAACAACTCATTTTTGAACTGTCATATCTCGGAAACCAGTGAACCGAATTGAATGAATTTTTTAACGTTTATCAACAATATATTGATACTTAATACGACGTTATAAAATGTTATATTTTCTCACGGCGAATTAAGTTATACCGGGTTGAAATTTTTACCCATATAGAGGAAAATAAGTCAAATTTACAATATCACACAAAAATTATTAAATGTGTTCTTCCTTTAATCTAAATAGGCTCTAATATATCTGATTAGAGATAATTTGAGAACAGAAGTGGAAAATCTTTGGATATCAACACTAAAATTTATTGACATTGATGTGAAAAAATTACATTTTTTCGAGAAAAATCCAAAAAGTGTCAATCTATGATAACTTTTTTCAATGTTTAAAAAGTACCTATGTTTTAATAGTTTGTGAAGCATTTACATATTGTTAGTGTACGTTCAAAATTTCATTCAATTCGGTTCGCTGGTTTCCGAGATATGACAGCTCAAAAATGAGTTGTCTGAAAAATAGTGTTTTACCCGAACGGTTCTAACTTTGCGAAAGATTTATCAATCGTGCCCAAATTTGTACCAATGATGCACATATAATAGGTTGGCAAACAGTCAAAATTTGAGATTTTTTGATGCGCTCTATAAAAAGTTATAGCATGTTGAACTTTTTCGCGAGAGAAAAAAAGTTGCCTATCCCAAACATTTTGGCCATCCCCTGTACCTCAAGACGAATGGAATTTTGTGCATGAGTTGTATTTAGATGCCTAGCTCTAACTGGTTCTCTGCTGGATATTGTTTTCGCTACTCTTACATCCGACATTTGCACTACGTGTGCAGCCCACTGAAGTCTGCCGTATTTTATACGTTTCACAATATTCGCATCTTTGTACACTTGGTACAACTCGTGATTCATGCGTCTGCGCCACACTCTATTTTCTTGTTTCCCGCCGAGAATTGTCCGCAGCACTTTGCGCTCAAACACTCCGAAAGCATTTCGGTCTACCTCCTTTACCGTTCACGCCTCATGACCGTAGCGGGCAACCGGAAAAATCAGCGTTTTATATGCAGTGAATTTCGTTGGCGTTTGCAAGTTACGGAACCTAAACTGGTTACGCAATCCGTGAAAGGCCCTATTTGCAATTGCAATTTGTCATTGTCGCATGCCACAAATGATCCAAGATAAACAAATTCTTCAACATCTTCAAGCACATCCGCATCAATCACTACCTCAGCACTAACACTACTAGGTTTGCCTCTGTCTCTACCCGCTATCATGTACTTCGTCTTAGCAGAGTTAATCGTCCAGCCTATCCCAGCTGTCTCTCTCTCATCAGAGGGGCATAAGCTTCCTCCGCAGCCCTACGATCTATGCCGATGAGGTCAAGGTCTTCAAGAGGTCTCAGTCTGTTGAACAGGAATGTCAAGTCTTCGTAGATGCTTGAGGAAATTTTAAGGCATTTCAGAAAAAAAATACATTGAGAATAATTTCTTACCCTTATTTTTTTGTTTTTTTTTGTTGAAGGCTAACTTAAAAACTTAAAATTTGTCAAATGCCCAGGATGGTCGAATACTTTGAACATTTTTATTTTATTATTTATTTTATGTTGATTTTTGAATGGAAATAATTTCAGAGATTTTATTATCAGCCCTGGGCTGAAAATCTCGTTAAAAAAAAATAAAAAAAATATCATAATGTAATTATACGTACAAGCTCCAATGCAAAAACTATGCATATTTTTATCCTACATCCAACCACACTTAACAGCAAGCTCAAACAATTGACAAAAACAAGGAAAATGCAAAATGGGGCAGATAAATGGATTCATCTGTGGAAACTTTCCACTATTTTTTATTGTTCTTGTGAATTTTAACTTATGTCAATACTTGACTCAATTTTTCGAAGTTTTTAAAATAATGTAATAAAAAGTTCCTGGAGAAATCCTTAAAAAAGTTCTTTTAAACGTACCTGGAACCCCAGAAGGAAATTGAATAAATAAAGGCATTCCTCGAGGAAATTCTGAAGGACTTGTTGGTGAAATTCCTCAAGAAGAGATTCTGGATGGGATTCCTGGAGAAATTCGGTGAGAGGTTTTTGAAGGAGTTCCGAGAAATAATCATTGGGTAATTACTTGGAAGCTTTCTAGAGGAATTTCTAAAAAGATTTATTGAAGAGTTTTTGGAAGAATGCCAAATGAGATTGACGGGCGGTGAGTCTCAAAAAGATTTCTAGAAAAATCCTGGGAAGACTCCTTAAAAAATTCTTGGAGGGATTCCCGGAAAATTTTTTTGAAAAAAATCATGGAAGAATTCTTAAAAACATTCTTGGAGAGTTACCTTAAAAAATATGTATAAACAGGAATTCCTGGAAAATTTCCTTGGAAAGGGTTACCAGTTTTATTTCTCTGTTTGTATGTTCGATTTTAACTTGTGAATATTTACTAAATTTAATGCTCACATATAGGGCTCTCCTATTGATCAGGAGGAAGACAGCCTCTAGTAACCGGAATGGTAGCATACTTTCAGTTCATTTCTAGCAACAAATGACTGCAAGACAGGCAAACCGTTCCCTAGCAAGGACATCAACATGCAGCCGTCTTGCATTGAAACACATTTCGAGATGGCCCATTAGGATTAGTTTTTCCTAGACAAAACCAAGCTATGAACACATTATTTATTCGTTAGAACCATATTTTTGGACCTCGAGATTCAGAAAATGTGTGGTTTAAAATAATCCATCTAGGGTTTTTTTTTTCATACATTTTTATATGGGACGAAATTGACCTTAAAATGACTTTTTTTCGATATTTGAATGGGAAAATAAGAAAAAAATCAAAAATATCAAAAAACCTAAGATGAAATATTTTAAACCGCACAGATTTTAAACCGCACGTTTTAAGAGATATCTGCACGGATTCTTCAAGGAATTTCTGCAGAGATAAACTAAAAAAACATTGGGGGAGGTAACCGGATCATTTCCTAAAAAAAATCCTGCATGAATATTTGGGGTATCCTTTTGGAATATTTCTGAGGCATTCCTATAAGAAACTATTGGATGGATTCGTCAAGGGATTTCTGGAAAGGTTTTGGAAGGATTGTGGAGAAATTAGTAGAGGAATACATGAGAAAATTCCTTCACGGATTCCTGGAGGAGTTCTTGAAGGGATTTCTGAAGATATTCATGGAAAGTTGTGTAATTAGTTTGTGATGAAATTCCTTGAGATTCACCGAGTTAGTTTTAGGAAAGGAATGGTTGCTGTTACGAATTCTTAGGAGAATTTCTTGAAAATCGAAATATAGAAAGAACTTCTTGAGGAATCCTTAAATAAAACTTCTGGAGAAATAGCTCGAAGCGATCTTTAGAGAATTTCTGGAGGTGTTCCTGCAGAAATTTCCAGAAGTTTTTCTGTTGAAATTCGAACAGAAAACGTCAAATGAATCTCTGGAAATGTCCGTTGGAAAATCTGGGGAAGAGTTTCTAAGAAAAATCCTCTAGAGATTTGTAGAGGAATGGCAGACCACTGAACCTTCCATAATAAATATCTAATTCATAGGAAATAATTCTAAAAGTGTTTGCGAAGAAATACGGGTAATGTGAGTAATAAATAACAAAAGTTCCATAAAGAAATAAAAAAATACATAAAATTGCAGATTTACAAGCAATAAAAAACATCGAAATTATTGCATTTTCAACAATTACAATAAAAAGTGTATTTTGCCCATAAAAAAATGATATTTTATAAATAAATACGACTTTCTAATAATAACTAAATATGAAATTTCACAATAAATAAACATCAAAAGAGCAATAAAAAAAATCTAAAGTTACAGCGCATCGGATATCGGAAACTGCGGCCCCATATCCTTAATCATCTATGCAGCTTCGCAACATGGGTCAAATAAAATTTTGGCTAGAAATGCATTTCAGTTTATGGGTAATGTTTTCTTTTTATTTTAATTTTTTTTTTTATTATTTTTTTATGACGGACTGTGTGGTCCAGTGGCTATCGCTTCTAATCCATGTGCAGAGAGTCCTGGGTTCAATCCTTGACCCGTCCCTTTCCTTCTACTTTGTATCTTTCTATCCACTTTCTCTATACTCTCCTCTTTTTATATGGTCGGCGTTAAATCAGATCAGACCATCTGTTTTTCAACGATTTCGGGAAAATGCCCTCAAGAACTTGGGATGAGATGTCGAATGTAGCGAGTTTTCGTCTGAAATAATAAAGTTATTTAATATAACAAAATATGTGCATCAAAATAATGACGGAAAGTTTGAACTTTTTGAATTCGTTTGCTTATCTTTACCTATCCAAAAAATCACGTAGTCCACTCTGACCTAACGCCGACCATATACAACTCAAGAATATTAGACTGGCCCAAATACAAAAATGTCGAAAAATTCCACTGGGCACCCTCTAGAATCGTGCCTTTGGATGAGAAGAGCAATCTGTGAACTTTTCAGCTGAATCGGGTTAAAACTGAGCTGGTGCAAATGAGTTGAAGGTTTGTATGGGATCTTCAACCCAAATATATGGGAAATTGGATGACCTCCAGTCTCTCATTCAGCACGCTAGTTGAAAGAGTTTGATATGGCTCATAATTGAAAGAATGGTAGTTGATATCCTAAGGAACAACTTTGTAGAAGACCATATAATGATAAAACATAATTTATTTGCGGTTTCAGCTAACGAAAGCAGAATGAGGACATCTTCCCCTGTTTACTCTCGATTGTTCATGCAGCACGTGTTTGCTGTTCCAAACGTGCGCTCAACATCATAGGCGGCTATGTTGTCCTCCATTTCAATAGAATACTGCAAGATGACGTCACGAAACCGTGCACTGACAGTTCAGCGAGCTTGTTTACATAGACTTAGACTCTGGCGGAGATCCGGCAAAACTGTTTTTTGATACTATTTCAGTAAAACGGTAATTAGGCAATTGCTTTTGTACTAGTAGAGATGAATATAATCGATATTTTCGTATCATAATGGTTTCGGGACGGAAAACGTAAATTTAATTTTCGCCACTCGTTAAAAATTCTAACACCTTGTAAACAAGCTCACTGAACTGTCAGACAAAGTGAGGTTAGATCAGGTGCTTGCAGTAACCTATTGCTCACTCACCTTAGCGGGTATCGAAACAATAAAGAGTTACATAGCTGCCTATGATGTAGTGCGCAAGCTTCGAACGACAAACACGTGCTACATGTAACAACCGAGAGTAACCGGGAGAAGATGTCCTCATCGTGCTTTCGTTAGCTGAAACCGCAACTAAATTAAGTTTTATCATTATATGGTCTTCTACAAAGTTGTTCCTTAGGGTATCAACTACCATTCTTTCAATTATGAGCTAAGTCGAACTCGCTGAACCAGCATACTGAGTGAGAGACTGTAGGTCATCCAATTTCCCATATATTTGGACTGAAAATCCCATACAAACCTTCAACTCATTTGCGCCAGCTCAGTTTTGAACCGATTGAGCTGAATCTTTCACAGATTGTTCTTCTCATCCAAAGGCACGATTCTAGAGGGTGCCCCGTAATTTTTTCCAACTTTTCTTTCTTGCCATACAAATGTGGGCCGGTCTAATGAATATTCATATGTCCATAGCAATCGCTAGAACCAGAAAAGGTTGAAAAGCCGTTTCCGTTGCTTCCAGCTTTCACAGCCACAGAGTCAATCTATCAGATAACGCCTACAAGTTATGCAATCAAGCGAACTGTGCCGCTTTAGCTTCATAGTAATAATCGCACTAATCTCTATCACCTTACGCCTGGCATCTACGCACCAATGTGTGAACCCTCTACCAACCATGTCCCACCAACACTCTGACACCACATGAGTTTGTGCAGACGCAGAGGTATATTCTGTCTGATATGGATACAAACGATTGCAATCATCACTTACCCCCAGCAACCTGGCGACAATGGCAGGCGCCATTTTCGCCTAAAAATAGAAGACCACCAAAGCTCACACACTGAAGATGCTTGCTTAGTCCCCGGTAGATAATCTCGTTGGTTCCTTGTGCGAATGTAGCTGGTCTTGCGATGCTGGAGTAGCATCAAGCTTAAGCTTAGCATAGTGTATTTGATTTTTTTACAGTTTTATCGAAATTTTTCATTATACATTTTCTATTTTTTTTTGTTTAAATTGATTTGTTTATGGAAAGTTTTTTGGTGAGAAAATGCACTTTTTTATAGCAGTTCTATTTATCAAAATATCGGGTCTTTCTAAAAATTCTTAAACAAATCGGACGAGTTTTTGTATTTTACAGATTATGATTTTTTATATATTTTTCATTTGTTTATGGAACTTTTTGTTATTTTTTTACTGGCTCCCCCCTTTTCTTTACTGCCCCTTTTGAAATAATGGGGCTCTAGAATTGATTCCTGTAGATATTATTTGAAGGATTTTCTGGAGGAATTTTCTGAAAAACTTGTGGAGGGATCCTGTAGGGGTTCCAGTATAAAGTTTTGGATGGGTTTCTGGAGAAATACTTGGAGGATTTCCGGGAAAAAAATCTTGGAAAACTCTTTGAGGAATTTCCGAAAAGATTCCTGGAGGAGTTCCTGAAGGGGGATTTCTGTAGAAATCTCTGGAGGGGTTTTAGAAGGGGTCCTTGGACAGATCGTTAGAAACTTCATTTAGGGAAACGTGGAGGGATTCTCGGAAGAACTTTCGGAGAGAATTGTTGATAGGATTTCTTTAGGCATTTTTTGAGAGATCCTTCGGGGAGTTTCTGAACGATTTCTAAAGGTGTTCCTGGAGAGATTCCAGAAGAAATACCTGCAGGGTTTCGTGAAATAATCTGGGAGGAACTTTTGGAGGATTTCTCCGAAAAAAAATCTCGAGGGATAGATGGATTTTTTCCTAAAGGAATTCGTGAAAGGATTCCTGGTAGGGTTCCTGAAGAAATTTAGGAAGGGTTGCTAAAAACGTCTTGATAGGGGGTTTGGCAGGATTCCATGACAAATTCTGGAGAGATTTTTAAACAATTGTCCGTGGGAATGCTTTGTAAAATGTCTGGATGGTTTTCAAAAGGAATTTCTGGCGAGGCTATTGAAGTGATTTCCGAAGGGATTGTTGGGATTCCGGGGATAGTTTTTGGCGAGTTAATTGGAGGGCTAATGGCGGAATTCAATATGTGATCTCTGGAAAAAAAAATTCTGGAAGAGTTTTTAGAGCATAGTTTCCGAAACTGTGGGTCGCGACCCCCCTGGGGGGTCGCAGGCTTCACCCGGGGGTTCGCGAGAGAAAAATAGGATTTGCAATTTCAGTCTATGTTTCCGATTGTTAACGACATGAATTCACGTTTGTAAAAGGACCAATCTCGAACATTCGTATGCCTGCATAACTAAACTGTTCTAATTGTTTTGGCAATGAGCTAGGTCAGAATGATTTAATTTACCGTAAATTATAGACAAATGTGATTCAAAAATCAACGTCAATTTCATTAAAAGGTAGATAGTTCTCACTAATTTTCTGTATTTGACACACTTTGGTTCATCTCCCTTAGGTTTTTTTTTTTTTGAAATCGTGGAAATCTCAAATAATCTTTTAGGATCGAGCGTCTCCCTCTGGCATTCCAGAGGTGAAATGAAAACCTATTACAATGGCTATTTATTCAAATAAGAGATGGTTTACTATTATTATTATTATTTATTAATATCTAAAAATTTGGAAGAGGGAAAAGCAAGATGGTTTACTATTCAGTAATTTTTTTTTAAGAATTTCTCAAGTTTCGTACAAAGTCAACTCGGAATTCACGGAAATATGGAGTTATCATAGTTACACATAAATTGTACCTGAAGTTGCTCTGCAAGCCACTTTGCAAAACTATTACCCAACCTTGTTGGTGATAATCTCAGGCTGATATTATCGAATATTGCATACAATTGAATCCCCATTAACAGAGATAGACGTTAATACACTGAATTATATATCAAAACACACTCATAATAAAAGAACATCCAGCTTCTTTGTTGAACATATTTAAGTAATGAAGTGAACAAATAGAAACAATTATAATGTTGAATTGTATTTTCGAATAGTTTTTGGTGTTTTAGTCTTTTCGGGGTCTTGACTAAACTCAAAAAACTATTCGAAAGTCTTCGAAACAGTCGTCGTCAATATAGTTGAATTGTGGCAAAATGTACACATTTTTTTCGAAAATTTCCACTGGTGGGTCGCGAGATGATCGCCTAATGGCCAAGGGGGTCGTATATTCGAAAAGTTTGGGAACCTATGTTCTAGAGGATTATTTGAGAGATTGCTAAAGGGGTTTTGAAGGGGTATTTTAAAAGATTATTGTAGGATTCCTGGAGCAATTCATGAAGGAATTCATGGTGAAATAACAGAAAGCAATTCTTAAAGTATTTCTTGAGGTATTTCTGGAGAGACTTATTAGGGGTTTCAGCAAAGATCATGGAGGATTTTTTGGAAAAAGAAACCATCAAAAAATCATAGAGGAACTTCTGAATGAATTCCCCGATAATTCCCGGAGGGATCTTTGCAATAATCCTGAAGAGATTCCTTAGGATAATCCTGAGGGATTCCTCGTAAAGTTCCCGAAGCGATAACTGGAAGGTTCCTGTTGAGATAATGGAGTAGTTTCTGGAAGGACTTTTAGAGGGGTTCCCGGAGGTATTTCCTAGAAAAAAGAATGATGATATACCTAGACGGATTCTTGCACGGCTTCTTGCATGGAATCCTGAAGATTCCTGCAGAGATTCTTGGGGAATACGGATGCGACTTTTGAAGGAATTTATGGAGAAACTTCAAGTGGAATTGCTAAAGGAATCCTCTGAAAAAAGTACTGATGAGCTAGATGGATTCTTGGAAGTATTTGTAATGGGTTTTATGGAACAATGTTTTGAGAGAGCTATGAAGGGGTTCATGAGGGGATTTGTTAAGAGTTTCCTGGACGGATTTATGGATAGATACCTGAAAATATTCCTGAACGGATCCAAGGAAGCTTACTGGGTGTTTATTTTAGAGATACTACTGAAGGAAATTCTAGAGGGATTTTCCAAAAAAGGTTCTGAATCGATTACTATACAGATTCTTGAAAATATTTCTGTAGATGTTTTGGAAGATTTCCTAGAGGGATTTATGGAAAGATTTTTGAAGATATTCTTCAGGAATTTTTGAAATAATTCGCTGTGAGTATTTCAAAGGATTCCTGATGAGATTCTAGGATGGCATCGTGGAGAGCTTCCTAGGGAAATTCCTGGAAGGGCTTCTTCTAAGCAGTTTGAAAATTACATTTTCAGTTCCACTATTCCCTCTACGAATATTCAACCCCTGGTTGGTTATGAAATATAATAATGTCGTCCATAAACATGTCTACTAAAGGGCAAAATAACAAAATGGTATTTTATTAACCCTCGAGCGATTGCGCTGTTGTATTTTCAAGAAGGGTGTTCTTCCAAAAAGCAGTTACGCCCTTTTGTACCCGTGAATTAGGTACACTGGAACCTGGCTGGGACTGCCTAAATTAAAAATGTGCATAAATTAAAAAAGGCATGAAAGAAGGGAAATTTGTGCATAAATTAAGGTTTGAGGGGCATTTTAAGGTACTCAGAGTCTGCTCCTAAATTTCCTGAAATGCCTCAAAAATCCCCCATAAACCCCCCGGGGACCCCATGTAACGCACCTGAGAGGCTTCGAAACCCCTGGGAACTCCTCCGTAACGCTTCCGTAACGCCTCTGAATCCCCCGAAAATGCTCTGAAACGTCTTGAAATGCCACCAAAATCCCCCTTAAGCCCCCTCGGACCCCATGTAACGCACCTGAAAAGCTCCGACCCCCCGGAAACTCTTCCGTAACGCCTCTGAATCCCACCAAGGAGGCACTGAACCGTACTGAATTGACTTCAAAATCCCCCTTAGACCCCCTCGGACCCCATGTAATGCTACTTAGGACTCCAAACCCCCCGAAAACTCATCCGTAACGCTTTCGCACGCCTCTTGATCACGCCTAAAACATCCTGAAATGCCTCCGAAATCCCCCTTAAACCCCCGTATAACGCACCTGAGAGGCCCCAAACCTCCCGAAAACTCCTCCATAACGCTTTCGTAACGCCCCTTAATCCCGCAGAAAATGCTCTGAAACGTCCTGAAATGCCTAAAAAACATCCTAAATCAAAGCCCCCAAAACGCCTCCGTAACGCCTCCGTAGCGCCAGCCTGAAATGCTCTGAGACTTCCTGAAATGACTCCGAAACCCCCGTAAGATCCACTCGGATTCCACGTAACGCACATGAGACCTTCGGAAACACCCAAAAACGAACGTGTAACCTTCCTTTGCTCTCCTCTGTAAACACGCCTTGGCCGCCGTTGCAATAGTTCCCATCATTATTAAATATTCTTATGCAGAATATTGGTTCTGAGACCAAGCCCACTCGTGGGCTTAACACTACACACGCAACAGCACGTCGTTAACGATTTTTAATTTCGTTATCCATCCATTTTCGCACCGGTCGTTCGTTTCCATGTGAGTAAAATAATGATCGGTCGCCTTTGCGCACCGGTGGTCTCTATTCTATCCGTACCATCGGTTTTTTGCACTTCTGTAAATCATTACAATATTTTGTGTATTTCTATGGTGTTATTGCAAATCTTATTCAGTATAATAATCTGTGCTCATATTTTGAAAGAAGGGGTTTTGGATAAGACTGAAAACAGTTAGTGAAAATTGAACTCAAATAAATAATTCCCTTGGAGATTTGTACCAGTTTTGGTGCGTTTAAAGATATTATATTCTCAATAATGTATGATTGTATTTAATCTCGGAATTCAAGCAATCTTTTTTAAATTATGTGTTTGTTGCTTACTGTATGACTTGTAGGTTGAATTTTTATCTAAAATAATATCCATCTCTTCGATATCCATGTTGCCTTTCTCGCAAGAAATTTATCTGAATTTGAGATTTTGAGCATCTTTTTAATAATTAGGTTTATTGAATAATTACATCCTTTGCATTCCCAACACATTTATAACGTAGTTGTCTCCTTTACAACTTCGCGTAGGTCAAGATTTGTGAATCCTGGTCATAGTAGTCTTCTAACAGTCTGCGATAAGTTTGCGCAACCTTTTTTCATTAACGTGTATTTTAACTTCAGCTTATTCTATACTCAGTCACAACCTTTTAGTTACAAAGCATCAATCGGAAATCTTAATATATATATTGCGATCCTTTGGATGCTGGTATATGAACATTTTGTTGGAAGCAGATTCTATGCGCTTGAAGTAGATTTGTCAAAGTACATAATGAGCCCACTCTCCTTGTTGGCACTTCATACAACAATTGATGTATTTTAACATCCAACACCTTGCTTTTTCTATAACGAGGAACCTACAATATGGCAGTACTGCACACCGCCTATTTTAATTGATGAAACTTGGCAGCTCGACTTCATTTTTTTTAGATTATTATCGGTATGATTAAAGTTTGTTTTTACAAAAAAAAAAATACTGGAGTGTTTCTATGATATCTGAATTGAGTTAGGTACAGTCAAAGCATCTTTGAAAAATCGTAACTACTCTTATCTTATCTTATACATACGCAGCCAGTACGCAATTACCCTGGAATCACCCTGGAAAGTAATCGTGTTACTTTTCCTGTCAATATTGATGCTTGCAGCAAATCATAGATATGGCACATGCATCAAAGCGGCCAGGTCTACTGCGTTGTATTTACGCGCAAATATGATTCTTCTAAATACTTGGAGTACAGAATATTTTCTTTCGGCAAGGTACTCCTCGAATTTACAGGGGAGGAAGGATGCGTGGACATATTGTACCAAACGATCCAGATAACATGTTGATAAATATGTTTTAAATATATGAAAATGTGGATAATAGAGCTGTGAATAAATGTGTAATATTGGAAAGATCTCCCCAATTGTTGGGTTGTTTTTATAGATCTAATGTCGAACATCCTATTCTTTATGATCGGTGTTATTCACATGGGGTCTTCGCAGATTTTTTTTCTGCTTTGCCTTAATGTTTCTACAAGGGTGAAGTTACCCATTTCGCACACTTTCTTCCTAATGTCTCGTTTATTTAATTTATATTTTTAAATTTATATTTAATAAACCACCCACTGACGACCACCATTCTCAAAAACAGCAATCGAACCAAAACTCCTTTGCCTTTTTCGAAATATTCACGACAAAACGAAAGGCGAGGCACAGCTCTTTCAAAACGGGGGATCTCATCCCGGAAAGTGAAGAAAGAAAACCTTGTGGTCACTTATTACCGTCAAATGGTATCTTTCCGGGTTAGAAAATACGCACATCTTCTCACCGGAATCTGCGACGGATGACGATAATTTTGGAACTTGTCGGAACGAACTTCGCGAGTTATTTATTTGGACATTTTTCTAAATGTGCGAAACCAAACTTTACTTGCTGCGTAGCAACCCCGGCTCAAACATGTACGTGTTAAAATAGCAAAACTCACTGAATCACTATACATTTCTTCAAATATTAGTTTCAAAACGATCGGCCGAATCAAAAACTAAAGGTGTGATTATGAACAATCGTAACTATTTTTATAAGAAAATTAATACATTTTCGTTATGCATGATCCTAAAATTGGCGAAGAAGGGAAAACTTTATTCATAACATACTTAAGCAAAGCTTGTCAATTTAAACCTATTATTTTTCTGCGTTTGTATTGTCACTCTATCACAATTGTATGTCAGACAATTTGTTGTGTTATTCGTGTAACGATCTATGATATTGTTTGGTTGAAAATTTCAAAGCAAGTAAAAATAAAAATTTTAAATATTTGCTGCAAACTAAAATAAATTCCTACCTATACAAAACAAGAAAATCATTCTCTAGAAACTAATACCTGGCAACAAATCCATACTCATGTACTCATGTTCTTTCGTCTCCTCTTTACGCTACCCAGAGAGCTAAACGCGAGAGAGCGCACGAGCCTACGGATAGAGACCGTACTTTGCGTGTCTCTATATTCTAAGCCCTGCTACGAACCGTACGTAAACTTTTCGCTTTCGAGCCCTACTTAGCAGCGACCGGTGCGGTTCGCTTCTTTGTTCGGGGCTCTACTTAACGTTAAAACGCTTGATTGAGCCCATGAGTGGGCTTGGTCTGAGTAGCCTTCCCTCTTTTTATGCAGGGCATAAAAAAGGTGCATAAATAAAAAGTGCATAAAAATAACATTCGGACCTTGTTGGATGGATAGAACACGTTACTATCACGCTGAGTACCTGGGATCGAATCCCTCTCTCGACAAACCCCCAAAATATAAGTTCTTCCATCGGAAGGAAAGTAAAGCGTGGGTCCCGGATTTTTTTTTTTTTTTGAAAAATTATTTGTATTTCATGTGTGAGGAAGAACTTAATCTTAGGATTTACTAAACTAAACTCAATGTGTGGCAAGTTTAAAAATATTCAAGGATTGAGAAAAAATCAACAAAGAGCCAGACATTTGGCAGTCAAGTTTATATTGATAAAGCAGTTTTATTTGAAATGAAAAAGAACACCACATATCCATTCTCTTATCGGGCAACCAACCACCACGGCTGTCCTTGATGCTGCTGATGTTGCGGCTGGTACAAATTTGAACCGATTTTATGAGATTTTCTCTTCCACTTTTATAAATGGCTTCGATTTTATGGAAAGCCTCCGCAACAGCATCAGCAGCAGATTGTGTGTTTATGTGGTGCATGAGTGCCAACCAACGGCGACGACGGCACCCTGTTTGTTTATGCGAGGTCCCTGTGTTTGCGTGTCCTGGGTTGCGCCATGCCTGAAACTTATGCCTCATCGCATCAGATGCAAAAATATCGAAAAATCGGAGCTTTTATGGGGATGTTTGCGTCTTGTGTGTGTATGGGCGCTTCTCAAGGAGATGCTCTCTAGAGAAGAATGATCGCTGCCGCAAGAAATAAAGATGAGGAAGAGCTGATATTAGCCTAGATAGAGTCATGTGGATGTGATGGCGCTGAAGATGCCGGGGTATGCAGCATGTGTGGCATTCGGGAAAATTGCTGTAGTGCGGTACTAAGGCGCTGAAGAAATTTCTGAAAGAGATGGCTAGCCGTAAAAGATTTAGCAATCAAAGCGAATGAGGTTATTTTCAAGTGTTCTTGGATGAGGCTGACCAGGCTTTGATGATAAGAGTGATTGAATGATTGAGTAGGTTCATTGGTATGTCATAAGCAACTTGAGGCATTGATTAACGAATGCTTTGAAATTCTACTTATTGTTTTTGGTGCTACATCCTAATTGGGACTGATACTGCTTCTAGGCTTAGTTTTTTTTACATTGTACTATGTTAATTGAAATAAAAAGATTTTTCAGCACCTCAACAAAAGTATAAAGCGAGTTGACAAAACTTCGTGCATCACCCCCTCGGTATTCAATAAATCCCCCCATTTTTGTGAACTGACAAACCGCGACCCGAAACAACAAGTTGTAACAACATTTCCCAGCGCCATCAAACCACCATTCGAGCGGAAAGGAAAAGTTTGAAACCTAAAAGCCAGATTTCAAATGAAATGTACAAACAAAGCGGACAACTTTCCACCAATTCGCATCGGAAAAGCAACTGATAGCAAAACAGTCGGAACAACAATAAAAACAGCGATTTCATAAATAAATAAAAAAGACCCCTGGAAAATCCTCTCGCATCGCGTTCGCCGCTTTCAGTAATGCGAGTAGCAGCGTCTCGCCATTCTCTATAGCTTCAAAGGCGAAGGCAGGACAATACATCCTGGCTGGAAGGTAACCGGCGGCAGATAGTGATACCAAAAAGGTAAACTGCGAAGATGGGGGGAAAAAGTTGCACCATTATCAACTGACATGGAGCAACTCCATGCAGCAGGATCTGCTGTGAACTACTGGATCCCCCCTGTAAGAAGGATAAACAAAGAAAACTTTCGAGCCAGCTTGTCAGCTCAAATGATAGCGGGAAACGACAACACGAAAAAAAGAGAACTACCTGAGCTAGAGTATGTCATCCACGACGAATAAAAAAGAACCTGAAACAATAACAACTTCCATCGAGGAAAGCGAAAATATTGACTGTAAAAACAGTCCCCTCATCCCACTGTCGCATCGCAACACCGACTTTTCTCAGTCGATCGGTCGGTCGGTGGCAAAGCCAAGGTGGTTTAGGAACGGGGGACTTTGAAATTCACTTTTTTTTCGCAGTGTGTTGCTTCAGTGGTAACGGAGACAAAACCAGCACAGAACTTTGACAAGCGAAAATTGTTTTTCCAAAGCTCGTTCGTCGTTTCGTCGAACCAGAGTTATCCCGGTTTGAGATGAGTAACGAGGTCGGTGGCGTTGTTAGGTAAATTCATACTTGAAAGAGATGATGGAAAATTTAATAAATTTTGAAATTTTGTAAAAAAGGTGCAAACTAGGGTGCAATTAATACATGTACTTCAAATGAAATCGTTTTTGATGAAGTTCCTGGAGTCATTAGGCCAAAGAAAATACCGGCAAAAATAATTCAATTGAGCCCCCAAGCATAAATTGTGGTGACGCATGTTCCCAGACAACCAGAAATTGCATAAGGATGTACGCTGTACATCGAATAAAGTACTGGCGTTTGATTAAATTAGAAATGAGTGTGATACGTTCTGAGTTCAAATTCAGGCCCCTTTTGGGCAGATCTTGGCTAAATGCGCTATTTCCGGGGTGGAAGAACCGAATGATCGACTATGAGCCCAGGAGCGGTGTACATACGGTTGAGAAAGGGTTAACTGAAATACAACAGGATAACGAGAGCGAAGACACAGTGAATCATCAGGGATTGGTTAGAGAAGAGCATTTAGCGATCGAGAATAAAAGCAACTTTTTAACAACACTGCGAGAATCCTATCCGCGAGCATTCAGTGAAGACAGTAGTGTACCGATTAAGGAATTTGAAGTGGACATCGTCATGAAAGAACATACTCCAGTGTTTCATAAAGCATACGAACTGCCTTTCAAAATGCGTGAGCCAGTAGAAGAAGAATTGGAGAAAATGGTGGCAGGTGGCATTTTGAGACCAGTAAAGCACAGTAGATATGCGAGTCCGATAGTAGCAGTCCCCAAATCAGATGGTAAGTCGATACGAATATGTGTTGATTGTAAACGAACCATTAATCCATTTGTTGAAACAGAACATTATCCACTCCCACGAATCGATGATATTTTAGCTAGCTTTCCAGGTTGCAAGGTGTTTTGTGTCCTTGACCTTAAGGGTGCTTACCAGCAGCTAGCTCTGTCTGAAGAATCTAAGAAATATTTAACGATAAACACTCACAAAGGATTATTTCAGTTCCAAAGGCTATGCTATGGTGTAAGCAGTGCGCCATCCATTTTTCAACAAGTTGTTGATCAAATTTTAAGGGGGTTGAAATTTGTAAAATCTTACATTGATGATACACTGATTGGTGGTAAAACCTTTGCTGAATGTTTTGAAAATTTGAAGCGGGTTTTGGAACGTCTTGACGCGTACAACGTTCACGTGAATTTAAAAAAATGTAGCTTTTTTTTGCCCAAAGTTGATTATCTTGGGCATTGCCTCAGCGAAAAAGGCATCAGTCCAAATAGTGATAAAATTAAAGCTATTGTTCAAGCCCCTAGTCCCACGAACAGTGTTCAATTGCAATCCTATTTAGGATTACTCAATTATTACTCACGATTTCTTCCAAATGCTAGTAGCTTGCTGAGACCCCTGTATGATCTTCTTAAAAAAGACACCTCCTTCCAGTGGACGGAAGTACACGAAGGTGCTTTCCAGGACAGCAAGAACCTTTTACTCTCGAATAACTTACTGGAAATGTACGATCCTGATAAGAAATTAATTGTTTCCTGTGATGCATCTCCTTATGGAGTAGGAGCAATTTTGTCTCATGAAATCAATGGAGAACAAAAACCCATTATTTTTGCTTCGAGCACATTATCCCCAGCGGAACAAAATTACTCGCAGTTACACCGCGAGGCGCTTGCAATAATGTTTGCAATTAACCGCTTCCATAAGTATATTTATGGCTACCAATTTGAACTGCACACAGACCACGAACCCCTTCAGGCTATTCTTAATCCGAAAAAAATGCAAAAATGCAATAGCAGTGGCTAGATTACAACGATGGGCTGTCCAATTGTCGATGTACAATTATGTGGTAAAATATAAACCCTCCTCAGAAATGCGGCACGTTGATGCCTTATCAAGATTGCCATTGATCAGTGAAACGAAGGTTGATTTTGTGAAATCGTTAAATATTTCGAATGATATGCCAATAGATTTGGAGACAGTTCGTAAATTCGCCGACAGGGATCCACTGTTGAACAAATTAAAAAAGTTTTGTAAATCAGGCTGGTCTAGAATTAGTAAATCCGATTCAGAGCTAAAATATTATCAAAAACTCCAACACAGCTTCGCAGTAGAAAATGATTGTTTAGTTTACCGCGATCGTGTAGTGATTCCAGAGGGAATTAGAACAAAAGTTTTGCAGTTGTTACACGAAGGACATATAGGTGTAGTGCGTACAAAAATGTTAGCTAGACAATTTGTGTGGTGGAGAAATATTGATAGTGATATAGAACAATTTGTTAGTCAATGTTCGGTTTGCCAACAAACTCAGAAAAAGACACCATCGGTTACAATACCATGGCCCACTCCAAAAGCTGTCCTCGAGCGAGTACATTTAGACCTTTTCTATTTCGGGAAGTTTACCTTTTTGATTATCGTGGACGCGTTTAGCCGATGGATTGAAGTTTTTCTTTTAAAAATATCAAATGCAAAATCGGTAACAGATTGCTTACGAAAATTCATTGTAACGTTCGGTTTGCCCAGGGAAATAGTATCGGACAACGGGCCACCGTTTAATTCCACTCATTTTATAGACTTTTGTGTTAGACAGGGAATCAAAGTCACAAAATCGCCACCATATCATCCGGAATCTAATGGATTGGCTGAACGTGGAGTTCAAACAACTAAAAACGGTTTGAAAAAATTTTTGCTCGACCCTAGATATCGTAAATTAACAATCGATGAACAAGTTGATAATTTTTTGTTCAAATACAGGAATACACCCAATGCTGTCTCTGGAGTCTCTCCTTCTGACTTGATGTTCAGTTTCAAACCAAAAACACTAATCGATAAATTGTCAATTAAGCCAAGTATCAACAAAACAGCTGACTATCGAAGAAAGAATGATAATGTTAATGTAAACTTGAAATCTTTCGAAAAGGGGGAGAAGATTATGTACATGAATCATTTCAAATCTTTTTGTAAATGGATTCCCGGTAGGGTTGTAGACAAACTCTCTCAAACATTATACAGGATAAATGTGAATGATAACATAAGAATAGTACACGTTTCCTCCTTGAGGAAATCTAACCTTTGTGATAAATATCATCCAAGTGTATCTTTTTCCAGAAAATCTCAAATTGTAAATAACTCATCACCAATCATTGCAAAGAAAAGCATTATCAACCGAAAACAGAAGATGCAAAGCAAATGGTCCGATTTCTCAAAACTAAGAAGATCGCAAAGAAAAAGAAAACCAACAATATTTTATAAATGTTAGAAAAAATCTAAAAGGGGAGAAGTGTAATGTATAGGCTTAGCCCATTGTAGATGAACTAATCTTGAAATCAAATATCTATTGTACAAGTATCTTGAATTTGTATTATGATGTAGAGATGAACACCATCCATTGTGAAAGAATGAACTTCCGGTTGTAAATATATATAAGCACGGTGCGCACTAGAGAAAGTCTCTTTTGCGTCCCGACCATCTATCAATAAAGTAGACTTAACAATAGTCCTACGGTGTCTTAAGTAAGTATCGATCCGAACATATCAGTTTGGAAATCACGCTTCGTCATTTTGAGCTCCAGATAGCCTGTGCATTCCAACGAACACTGAGGTGAGTTAGAAAGTCATGAAAATTAATTAGTGTGTTTCATAAATGGTGTTTGGTGTTAAGTGTGAAGAGTGGCTCAAAAATCCAAAGGTTCTTAGTTCGATACTGAGGTGACAAGAATTAATTTTTCATTTGGAATATGTTTAAGTCGCATAAGATGCTATATTACGTCGCAATAGTACACACCGTGCATCGCATAAGATATCGCCTGAAGTTATATTGCGTTATTAATGCACGTAGAGCGCCTCGCCACTTGTGTACGCAAAAGGCACTTTTACTGCATCTTATGCTATGTAACTTTACCGCATTAAAGTACGTATAACATGAACATAAACTTCATTTTACGTGCAGATTGGTTGTCTGGGTTTAAAACTTTGTTCTTCACTGATGATATTTGACTCGACATACCTAAACCTATTATAAATCTGCTTTTATTTCAGTCACCAAATCCAACTTAGACTCAAACGTTAATCGATGTCGGTTCGATAGTTGTCCAACATTCGGTAAAATTTGACCCGACATCCGATAATGTTTTAAGTCTGACGGAATTTTTCAGGGTTTTCCGTGTTTCGTGCCCAGGTGATTGTACGACATTTCCCCGAAAACCAGTTCCCCGAAAGTTTTTTCCCCGAATGTACCATTTCCCCGAAAAATGTTTTCCCGAATGTACCGTTTCCCCGAATGTACCGTTTTCCCGAATGTACCGTTTCCCCGAAAAGATTATTGCATATGCCATTTATCATTGACCCAATGCACAACTAGGGGCATCCGGTCTTTAGGGCGAAGTACGCTTAAGTACGTTAGACCGAAGTACGTTAAGCCGTGTAACGAACTTTCAGTGCGTTGCATTTTTGTAAATATTTAAATATAAATTTAGCTTAAGTAAAATGAATTCTTTAAAAATAATTTGAAATCTCCTAAAGTTCCACCATCACTTGCACCGCGAATTCGAGCTTTTTCTCTCTGCGCTCAAGCACTCAAGCAGTGTCTCACATGGATTAGATGAGTGCTAAAGAAAGTTGTAACATGTGACCGCAAATGCAAGCGCATGTGATCACATCACAGCGTTGGTTGGTGGCCATCGACCTGTGGGAAACCTTTTCAGGATTTGTTGACCCCGGGAATTCGTTAATGAGAATTCTCTCCGATATTCTGATGCGCTCGGCTGGTGAAATCGTTGCAATACGAAGTATCTAATTTCTCTTGGACACAATAGACTGTTAGACTGAGTAAAGGGAATTTAGAGACTTCGTCAAGTCAAATCCGGTAGCGAAGATCGTGGAAAATATTCGCGCTTTATCTGAGGGTTTCTGGCTGTGACTCGTTCACTTCGATCTGCATTGTGGAAGAGGCAGGAGTAGTTTAGCTTGTGTTTCGCGTCGTGAGGTGTTAGTCCAGGTGAATTATAGTGACATGGAAGCCTTTTTGAAATTACTAATTTTAGTTCAAATCTCCCTTAGATAGCCAAAGTTCAAACCATTGAGGCTAGTAAATCGTGCTAAGCTATTGCAAGAAAAGCGTGCTAGTGCTAGGAAGTGTGCGAGTGTGGAAAACCAACCAGGTAAATCACGTGCTCAAGTTGTGCGAATATGCTAAGTGGTAATGGATTGTGCGTGGGTGGTTTCTTTAACAGATTTGTGGCAAGCGTGCCAAGCCCGCCACCTCACAATTTCCGTTGAGACTATTCCTGACCCCACTCTGCAGCTTCGAAGGTCCCGGCCAGTGCAACACGTGGCCGAAGGGGGCCGCGCCCGTCAATTCCGCGCCCCAGACAGGGCAGAAGGCAGCAGCGAACAGCAACAGTTTTTTCCCGCTTACGGTGACGACCGCGAGTGATATTTAGTAGAAGCCCACAAATCGTTTGTGAGGCGCCGACGGCGCCTGAATGTAGCGTGAAGCGTAGACGTCCGTTGTCCGACAGGAAAGCACGCACGCGTGCCAGAAATGTGCTGCAGGTAAGCGTCGACCGAAACCCGCCAGCGTCGCAAGTCAGCAGCGCACGCTATGTCTGAACCAGCAGAATATAAAAATTGAATGTACATCGGATGTTTTTCCGCAGAACATCAGTGTTCAACCCATATTTTCATTTGCAGAAGGTTTAAAAATATTCTATCGGTGAAAATTTTTCCATATATTTTGTATGGGAGCGAAATTGGCCAAAAACGAGAATTACATGCAAATTTGTATGAAAAACAGCTAAAAAGATGAAAAAATCAAAATTTCCCCGATGAAATATTTTAAAAGTTTCTGCATATGATAATATAGCATGAATTCTGATATTCTGTGGAAAGAAACCCGATGTACATTCAATTTTAATAATCTTCTGGTTCAGACATAGCGTGCAGCGTCCCCCGACGCGCCGCACCTCAGCACCGTACGACCCACCCAGCGTTTCGCAGCGTCGGTCAGAAGCGCGGTAGAGCCGCAGCGTCCCCCGACGCGCGCCCCGACGACAGCGTCCCCAGCGTCAGTGAGCCGAGCAGAGTCATCGCCTGACGATCATCCGTCCCCGTCGTGCTGATATGGTACCGTGAGTAAATGCATGCATAACAGTGAAAGTGTGTAGTTTTTTTTGCCCGCTCCCGATTGTTGGTTCGAGACGCGCGGCGCCGACTATTTTTGGTTTGACCATAGTCGTTCGAGAAAGTGAATGCCCACACCGCACAAGAGCACGTGTTAGGAGAGAAATAGGAAGGTAGAATAACGAATTGGAGAATGTATATATAGAGTAAGAGAGAAAGGGAGAGTCGGTAAAGTAGGCCTACTGAATTAAATATAGAAATGAATTTGTTGAAGTGGAGATGAGTGTCTTTCAATAAACAGCTAGGGTACCACAGACAAACCGACCTGCGTTTGAGTTATTTGAGCGAGAAGAGGTAATGTAGGGGAGGTTTTCATGTTACTCGGTGTCGTTTTCTAGTTTGTTTCTTTATTTTATTTTACTGGGGAGGTTGGCTCCGAATCCAACCAAGGACTTCTCCCTAATCTTCCATGAAACAGTGAGGGGTTTACGTGTACAGCCAGCCAGTGATGAGAACAGGCGTAAAGGTGGTCTAGACTATCGGCTAGGTTGTCTTTATTTAGTTTAACAGTCTGGAGTAAAATCCAGGGGAGGGTCTTGGTGTTGCAACGACGTAGCCAGACGTGATTCGTGCTTTCTGTCCAGTAATTGGACCCAAAAATCCTTTCCCTCGAGAGGTCTTAGGCCGGGCAACCCTGAAAACAGGTAGATGGTCTCCTTCCGGAGTGGCACATAAGCCATCTGCTAACGTTACCGGAAAGCACGTTCGAACGGACGGTTACAGCCGAATGGATTGCGAAGCTGAAGTTCATAGGGTAGAATGGGTCAGTAGGCATTTTCTTAATTTTTTTCATAAACGATGTTAAAATTTGTTTTCGAAGGCCTAGAAGATGTTTGAGTCCCTTGAGTGTTTTACATTCCTCGAATCTAGGGGATTCTATGGATACTGGGAAATACTTCCATGATTTTACAATGTTCTTTTATCCTTCTCCCTTTTCTCACATAGATGATTTCTTGATGTTGATGTTATACTGTCACTGAAGAACTGATGATCAACCCAAGTAAGGCAGCATCCATTTATTACGTATCGCTAAAATCGACAATTTTTGACCCCCCCCCCCCCTCCCCCCTTCGTAACGCTTTTTTGTATGAAAACCTGAAAATTTTTGTATGGGCCGTAAAGCTCAGCCGTACTCACCCCCTCCCCCTAGATCGTTACGTAATTTGTGGATGGCGCCTAACATGTTGATAGGCAATTAGTCTTGTATTGTATTGCATAGCTTATTGACGGTAGTATTTTGTCAAACCACTGACTGTCCCATGACAGATTACCCCAAGGATTACCCTTCAAGTCGGCTATTCTTTTGAGTATTGGGTTGTATATATGATCAAACTAGGTTTTTTCTTGGCTTTCAACTTAATCGTAATGATGCTCGTCCGGCGTAATTATACTTTCGGCCTAATGATTGCAGCCTAACGTACTTCGGCCTGACATACTTCTGCTTAATGATCCAGCAGCTTCTTTTTGGCTTGATTGATAACCTTTCATTTAATAAAATTTCCCTTCTTTCAAACATAGGCTGTTCTTTCAAGTTGAATTGCTCAATCAATCATCAGTAAATTGACTGCTGCTATATTTTTTTTTTTTTGTGACCGACTGTTCTAGTAGGTGTTATAGTAGAAATCTTCATCAAAGATTCTCCCTTCTTTCATCATATACTGTTCTTTCAAAATATTGCCGGCGGTCTAACTACTAGTAAGTTCTGTAGAAATGTCAATTCCAAATGCTACTTCGCGGTCATGATTGATCCATTGATTTACAAAAAAACTGAAGAGTGCTTAGTAAGGTGGCCCACACTTATATGAAAAACAAAAATTTCGAAAAATGCCAAGTCTTACCTCCTCAATCAGTTGTTTTAGACTCCCAGAAGCTACGTTCAAAATTAGAGCAAAATCGGTTGAGCCTAAGGGGGCGCTCAAAACGCTTGAAGTTTGTATGGGAAAACTTGGGCAAATGTATGCAGAAATTTTAAGTTTTCGAATTTTGCCGCTAGGTGGCGCTGTAAGCGTTTAATAATCAAACCCTTTGGTATTATTGTAGGTGACTATATGCCAAACAACTTTGTCGAAGACCGCAAAGTGATTCAACGTCTGTGGAAAAAGTTATACCCTAGGAAAAGTGAGGATAAACTTTATTATTATTTTTCCAATACATGTAAAGGAATAATATCAATAATGAAATCTCAATACTTTGCCTCACTTTGCCTAGGGTATAACTTTTTTAACAGCCGTCGGATCACTTCGCGGTCCTCGACAAAGTTCTCTGGCATATAGTCACCTACAATAATACCGAAGGGTTTGATTATTGAACGCTTACAGCGCCACCTAGCGGCAAAATTCGAAAACTTAAAATTTCTGCATACATTTGGCCAAGTTTTCCCATACAAACTTCAAGCATTTTGAGCGCCCCCTTAGGCTCAACCGATTTTGCTCAAATTTTGAACGTAGCTTCTGGAAGTCCAAAAAAACTAATTTAGGAGGTAAGACTTGGTATTTTTCGAAATTTTTGTTTTTCATATAAGTGTGGGCCACCCTAGTGCTTAGCTTCAAACCTATTAGTCAAACAAATTGAATTACATTTACTTTTGTTTTAAAGCCTGTTAATACACATTAAATTTGTGCTCACAGATTTCCTTCGCTAGCAAGAATACTTTAAGACTTAAAGTTGAAGTCATCTGGATCATGTGTTTTACAATGACGATGAACTTTAGCAGATTACTACCACAATCACGATGACTCGTTTTGAAGGTATTATGCGTTTAAAGGGTGTTTTCATCGATTGAAAATTCAAAAATAAATAGAAAGAACAGCCTATGAATGAAAGAAGGGAAAATTATGATGAGCGTGTTCTTAATTGAGTGCCATGTCATTTTCAATCAGTACAACAGAAAAGAACGACCCATATTTAAAAAAAATCAAACCTCATTGAAGTATCATGAAGATCATTATATCTCGAAGAATTCATGGTAAGATGGAATGCACAATATCAATGAGATGTGAAAGTTTCCATGATCTTGATATTTTTCTAAAGACTACCCATCGGCACACTTTGTACACAGGCTAACTTTCCGCTACTTCGTTTCAATGACTAGTTCAGACAATGGAATTAATCAAGAAAATGATTAGAAACCAGTACTAAAAATAGTATTATAAATATTTCGGGGAAACGGTACATTCGAGGAAACGGTACATTCGGGGAAACGGTACATTCGGGGAGACGGTTCGTTCGGGGAATCGTTTTTCGGGGAAATAACTTTCGGATAAACTTCATTCGGGGAACTGGTTTTCGGGGAAATGTCGTACAATCGCCCAGGTAGAATGTTTTATTGTCATAACTCTTGATTATTATGGCAACACCGTCTCACACTGGGGCAGGATTGAAAATACACGGAAAAAACCTCTAGCTCGTCGAGATGTCGAGATACGCTCTTGGTGTCTTCAGAGAAAATATTTCTATGAACAAGGTCGATATTCTGAACGGTAGCATATTTTTCTTACGTTATTCGCATAAAAGTCCTATAAGCCATTTTGGCCATCTTTCATTTTAGCGGTATGGTGTCTTCGGCAAAGTTGTTCGGCTATTTATGCTAAAAAAGTTTGCCGAAGACGTCAAATTTCCAAAGCCTACTGTTCTTGAGATATTAGTCGTTTTATAAAATACCTACCTAAAATCGAGTTTTTTCATTAAATCACGCTTGTAAACAAATTTAATGTCCGTTTTCGAGTTATAATAATGAAAAATACTAAAATAAAACATATGTAAAATAAATTAGTTGGAAAAAACAAAATATGCATTGATTTTTCATAGAAAGTTCCTGAAAATCACGCAAAATGTATATAGGACGTTCTTGCAGTCGGGCAAGTTCGGGCAAGTTTTTTCATCGGCGATCACCTAATAAATACATAAGCTTTCATGTAAATTTTTTTCACCGACATGATATTTGATGATTTTTTTTAAATAGCGTACAAAGTTTACTGTTTTGTGTGAATTAGTACAACATTTTTGCACATATTTTACCATGTTGTATGTTGCCAAGTGAACCACGAGAAGTATAAATGCAATCTAGTTACAGGTTTAGTCATTTTTAAGCTCCAAACAAATTGTAAAACACAAAAATGTTCTAAACACGCCATTTAGCCTTGGTTTTATCATTATCTTATATAATTTTATTTGATAGAATTATTTTTTGTGTGTTCAATGATCTAAAACTCACTTTTATTGGCGTTTCGGACATTTTTTGTGTTTTACAATTTGTTTTTAAGCTTAAATATGACTAAACCTGTAACTAGATTGCATTTATACTTCTCATGGTTCACTTGGCAACATACAACATGGTAAAATATGTGCAAAAATGTTGTACTAATTCACACAAAACAGTAAACTTTGAACGCTATTTAAAAAAAATCATCAAATATCATGTCGGTGAAAAAAATTTACATGAAAGCTTATGTATTTATTAGGTGATCGCCGATGAAAAAACTTGCCCGAACTTGCCCGACTGCAAGAACGTCCTATATACATTTTGCGTGATTTTCAGGAACTTTCTATGAAAAATCAATGCATATTTTGTTTTTTTCCAACTAATTTATTTTACATATGTTTTATTTTAGTATTTTTCATTATTATAACTAGAAAACGGACTTTAAATTTGTTTACAAGCGTAATTTAATGAAAAAACTCGATTTTAGGTAGGTATTTTATAAAACGACTAATATCTCAAGAACAGTAGGCTTTGGAAATTTGACGTCTTCGGCAAACTTTTTTAGCATAAATAGCCGAACAACTTTGCCGAAGACACCATACCGCTAAAATGAAAGATGGCCAAAATGGCTTATAAGACTTTTATGCGAATAACGTAAGAAAAATATGCTACCGTTCAGAATATCGACCTTGTTCATAGAAATATTTTCTCTGAAGACACCAAGAGCGTATCTCGACATCTCGACGAGCTAGAGGTTTTTTCCGTGTATTTTCAATCCTGCCCCAGTGTGCGTCTGGTAACATCAGGGGCTGTCCATAAACCACGTGGTCATTTTTTTGGGATTTTTCAACCCCCCCCCCCCCCCCCCGCGTGGTCATTAGTCCATACAATTTTTTTTATTTGTCCATACAAAATGGTCATTGGCCGAAACCCCCCCCCCCCCCCCCCCCTTCAATGACCACGTGGTTTATGGACAGCCCCTCATAAATACAATTGAATTTAATAGTATGTTTTGTTTAAAAAGCGAAAATGGGATAAATAATGATGAAAATAACTTGCATTCACAGTTGTTTGAATCCAACGATGAGAGAGCATCAGAAAGTGTTACACCTTGCAATGCCCGCTCTTCGCTGGAGCTTGTCTATATTGAAATATCTTCTTTGTATTCGTTCGTGAACCATACGTCACGACGAGCGAACATAGACACGCTTGGAAATTGAAACAGAACCAACAAAAGGGAAGAAAAACAGCTGAGTGGATCACTTATCACTTCGGCTGCCAAACACTGCAGAGAAGTCACAATTCATGCGAATGACAAGGAATCTCTTGTCATTTGAAGGGTGCTCTTGTTGACTGAAATCGTTTTAACCTTGATTAGAAGCAAAATTTGTTGCCTACCGCTCAAATTATGAGATGAATTTTTGCAACACTACTCCCAAGGGAGTTCTAGAATGTCTTTGGAGCGTTAGGAGTTAGCTGGAGATCTCAGGAGTGATTCAAATAGGGTCTCTGGGGCGCTCCATGGGATCCAAGGATTCCAAGCATTCAGAGGCGTATCAGGAGGGCTCAGAGGCGCATCAGGGGGTTCAAGAGGATCCCAGAAGCCTACCAAGAGATCTCAGGTCGATTTCAGGGGTTATTCAGAGGGTCTCAGGGGCATTTAAGGTTATCTCCGGTGTGTTTCAGGGGGTTCAATAGGTGCTTTTGGGGGATTTTTTTTTATTCCTGTTCGGGTTTGCCACTGCGACCAGTTTTTAGATCTATTGTGACATTACCCGTATCCTTAGTGTAGTGCATGTCGCATTACTCAATTGCCATTGAGGGGCAATAAAGTATCCATTTTGATACAGTTTTTGTTTTGTTTTCTTTGAAAACAAAACAAGAGTACTGATATTGGCCATGGCCATACATCGAAAACCTAGCATCACCATTGTTTTACTGCTAAATTCTCCCCAGTAAGAAGTTTAGAACCCGGGTTTTAACATTAGCAGCAATACCATTCCAAAAATGGAACATATGTTCAGTAATAAGGATTCTAGTATGTTCCTTGCATACCAGCACTTACCTGTCTTTGAAGAGTTAGTACATACATACATGAATCCCAAACCCGATTTGATGTCCTTTGCATCAATTTTAGCCTCGAACGGCGAGGTTTATAACTATCTGCAAAGTAAAGTTGGTAAACTTAGTTTTATTCAGAGACCGTAAGCCACCACGATACCAGTGACAAGGACTAAATACTATGATTCCTTGAATTGCCAGAACGCATATTCCAAAATTGGAAAAGTAGGACGACACTAGGTTTCGGTAGATTTTACTCCGTAACGCAACACGAAAAGGTGATCTACCCACGTTACGGGCTCCGTTAACGATCGAGTATCTTTGAAACCCCCTCAATCATTCATCCATCAGCACGGGTCGCCTGACACCTTGGATTGGGGTTCCCTGTTTGGTGGACTTTTACCTCCGGACCAGGGGGTCCGTAGTGCTATTCTAAGCCGGCAGCTACACGGGCAGCTTTTGGGGGATACCTACAGATCTTCTTCTTTATGGCTCGACGTCCCCACTGGGACTTGGCCTGTCTCGCTTCAACTTAGTGTTCTTTAAGCACTTCCACAGTTATTATTTGAAGGGCTTTTCTTTGCCTGCCATTGCATGAATTTGTATATTGTGAGGCAAGTACAATGATACACTATGCCCAGGGAGTCGAGAAAATTTTCCCGACCGGAACGGGAACCCGCCGTCTCCGGATTGGCGATCCATAGCCTCAACCACTAGGTTAACTGGAGACCCCGATACCTACAGGTGTCAGGAGCGTTTCAGGGGATCTTGAAGGTTCCTGGAGTTCTCAAGAACACGGGGTCTCAGTGAAAGCCCAAGGAGTTTCACGGAGTTTCATTGTGGTTCCAGGGGGTCACTGAGGCGTTCATACTATTGAAATACTCCGGAATCTCCGTAATCCCTTTGAAATACCCCTTAGCGCTCTTAAATTTCTAAGACTTCTCCAGGAAAAACCTTTAAAACCCCTTGAAATGCCCCTGAAATGTCTCGAAACGCCCCTAAACCTTCATATTTCTTTTGAGACACCGTAATTCACTGAAAATGTCTCTGAAACCCTTTGAAACACGCTTAAAAGGTTTCTGAAACTCCTCTGAAATGGCCCTGAAAACTCTTTGAAACGTCCCTGAAATGCTATCAAACGTCAGTAAAACCTCTCCGGACATCTTTAAACCGTTCCCGAATCCTACACACACACACACACACACACACACACACACACACACACACACACACACACACACACACACACACACACACACACACACACACACACACACACACACACACACACACACACACACACACACACACACACACACACACACACACACACACACACACACACACACACACACACACACACACACACACACACACACACACACACACACACACACACACACACACAGTACTCGGACGTCTTGAAGATGATGCGAAGCGACGCCAAGCTTGAGGGTCTTGGAGCCGACGTACGCAGTATTAGACGTACTCGTACGGGCGAGATGATCCTGGAGCTGAAGCGCCAGAAGGAGCACAAGGGCGCCGCCTATAAGAGGCTGGCAGAAGAGGTCCTTGGTGAGGGTGTGCAGGTGAGGGCTCTGACACATGAGGCGACTCTGAAGGTCAAGGACATCGATGAGATCACCGAAGTGGAAGAGCTCGTCACGGCACTGCGGCAACAGTGCGATGTGCAGGTGGCCGCCGCAGCCGTTAAGCTACGGAAAGGGCCAGCAGGGACACAGATAGCTTTGGTTCAGCTACCTGTGGCGGACGTCAAAAAGTCCGTTAAAGTAGGGAGCATAAAGGTGGGTTGGTGTGTATGTCATCTGACATTCCACGAGCCACCAGAGGTTTGCTTCAGGTGTCTGGAACCAGGACACAAGTCGTGGGACTGCAAAGGCCCCGACAGGCGCAAACTGTGCAGGCGATGCGGCGCTGAAGGTCATAAGGCCCAAAGCTGCACGAGTCCGCCCATCTGCATGATCTGTACCGGGAAATCCTCGAACAACAGACATCCGATGGGTGGTCCAAGGTGCCCGGCCTTCAAGAAAGCCGCAGTGAACAACAAATCACAGTGCAGGTAACGCAGCTGAACCTGAACCACTGTGATGCGGCTCAGCAACTGCTTTGTCAGGCAGTTTCTGAGTGGGAGACGGATATCGCCATCATATCGGACCCATACCGAGTACCCGCCGGCAACGGCAACTGGGTCGCAGATGGGACCAGAAAAATGGCGGCGATATGGACGACGGGTAAATACCCCGTTCAGGAGTTGGTGTCTACTACCTATGAGGGGTTCGTGGTCGCCAAAGTAAACGGGGTCTTCTTCTGTAGCTGTTATGCGCCTCCGCGGTGGCCGATCGAGCAGTTCACGCAAATGCTGGACCGCTTAACGACCGTGCTAACAGGGCGAAGGCCGGTGGTAATAGCGGGCGACTTTAATGCCTGGGCCGTGGAATGGGGAAGCCGTTTCACGAACCAGCGGGGTCAGATCCTGCTAGAAACACTGGCCATCTTAGATGTCGACTTGGCTAATGTCGGTACCAAGAGTACCTTTAGTCGAAACGGAGCGGAGTCAATTATTGACGTGACCTTTTGTAGTCCTGGCCTAAGAAGTAGTTCGAACTGGAGAGTAGATGATGGCTACACTCACAGCGACCACCTGGCGGTTCGCTACAGTATCGACTACAATAACAGCAGACAGCGGATAGAAGAAGAGGCGGCTAGGCCAAGGCCAAGCCCTCGCAGGTGGAAGACATCATACTTTGACGAAGGGGTATTTAGGGAGGCGCTCCGCCGTGAGCGAAACTTAATCGGTTTAGACGGCGACGAGCTGGTAGCGGTGCTCTCACGTGCGTGTGATGCGACCATGCCTAGGCGAGTCCACCCTAGAAATGGGAGGCCACCGGCTTACTGGTGGACCGACGCGATTGCGGACCTGCGCCGCGCCTGCCTACGGGCTAGGCGGCGGATGCAGCGAGCACGATCAGAGGAAGAGCGAAACGAACGGCGGGTGGTGTTCGCCGCTGCAAAAGCCGCGCTCAAGACCGAGATAAGAGCAAGCAAAAAGGCCTGCTTTGAGGGTCTCTGTCAGAGTGCCAATACGAACCCGTGGGGTGACGCCTACAGGATCGTTATGGCCAAGACGAGAGGTGTGATGGCTCCTACAGAGCAATCTCCAGAGATGTTGGAGGGGATCATTGGAGGACTTTTTCCGCGTCATGATCCTAGTCCTTGGCCTCCTTTCGTAGGACAGCCGGGGACTGGGGCTGACGATGAGGAGAGGGTCACCGATGTGGAACTTGCGGGGATAGCTAAGTCCCTTAGCGTAGGTAAGGCCCCAGGTCCGGACGGAGTTCCGAACCTGGCCTTAAAAGTAGCTATTGCAGAGGCTCCCGAGATGTTCAGGTCTGCTATGCAGAAATGCCTGGACGAGGGAGTTTTCCCAGAAGCTTGGAAGAGGCAGAGCCTGGTACTATTGCCAAAGGCGGGGAAACCACCCGGAGACCCGTCGGCATATAGACCAATATGCTTGATTGACACGGCGGGGAAGGTGCTCGAAAAGATCATCCTCAATAGAATGTTGCGGTTCACCGAGGGCGAAAATGGTCTTTCGAGTAACCAGTACGGCTTCCGGAAGGGGAGGTCCACCGTAGACGCTATCTTGTCGGTTACAAAAACCGCCGAGAAAGCACTCGAGCCTAAGAGGAGGGGAATTCGCTTTTGCGCGGTAGTGACTCTGGATGTAAGGAATGCGTTTAATAGCGCCAGCTGGTCTGCTATTGCCGATGCGCTCTTGCGTCTGGGGATACCGGAGTACCTGTACAAGATTCTCGGAAGTTACTTTCAGAATCGTGTACTAGTCTACGACACGGAGGTGGGTCGGAAGTGCTTTCACATAACCTCAGGAGTCCCGCAAGGTTCCATCCTGGGTCCGGTGTTATGGAATGTCATGTACGACGAGGTGTTGAGGTTAGAGTATCCAGTGGGAGTGGTGATTGTCGGATTTGCCGACGACATTACGCTCGAAGTCTACGGTGAAACGATCGAGGAGGTAAAGTTGACTACCAACCACTCGATCAAGGTTGTGGAGGCGTGGATGCGGTCCAGGAAACTGGAGCTGGCTCACCACAAGACAGAGGTGACGGTTGTTAACAACCTGAAGTCGGAGCAGCAGACGGAGATCAGTGTAGGAGACTGTACTATCCTGTCAAAGCGCTCCGTCAAACACTTGGGCGTGATGATCGACGATAAGCTTACCTTCGGTAGCCACGTCGATTATGCCTGTAAAAGAGCCTCCACAGCTATTGCGGCACTGTCCCGGATGATGTCCAATAGCTCTGCGGTGTACGCCAGTAAGCGCAAGCTTCTGGCTAGTGTTGCTACATCCATACTTAGGTATGGCGGCCCGGCGTGGGGCACCGCGCTAAGTACTAAATGCTACCGACGGAAGCTGGAAAGTACTTACAGGCTTATGTGCCTGAGGGTTGCAAGCGCGTACCGTACCGTGTCACACGACGCTCTCTGCGTCATTACTGGTATGGTGCCTATCAGCATTCTTATCAGTGAGGACATGGAGTGCTTCGAAATGCGCGGCACAAGAGGCATACGCAGGACTGTCAGGATGGCCTCTATGGTCAAATGGCAGCGCGCGTGGGACAGTTCCACCAAAGGAAGGTGGACCTTTAGGTTGATACCGAGGGTAGATAGTTGGATTAATAGGCGCCATGGGGAAGTCACATTCCACCTGACACAGGTCCTTACAGGTCATGGTTGCTTCCGACAGTATCTACACCGTTTCGGGCATGCGGATTCTCCCGAATGCCCAGTGTGCAATGGTTTAGAGGAAACGGCGGAACACGTTTTGTTCGTGTGCCCGCGTTTTCGCACAATGCGTGACCGCATGCTTGCCACATGCGGGGAGGACACAACTCCGGACAACTTGGTCCAGAGGATGTGTAGGGATGAGTTTGGCTGGAACGCCGTTTCAACGGCTATTACCCACATCGTCTGGGAGCTACAGAGGAGGTGGCGCGTGGACTCGGAGAATGGCTAGTCCAGATGCAGTACAAGAGGTGGTCCAGGGGTTCGGAGTCGGCTTCGTAGGTCATACCGGTGCCCTGCGGTCGAGATCGACCCTTACAACGATTAAGTGGCCGCGGAGAGGAAGTCCCGGTAGCGGTGCTGTCGTGGCGTCGGTCTACTGGGTTGGATCCGAGCCCGCGGTTGGAAAGGGGTCCCCGGCAAGGGTCGGGGTAGGTGAGATCCTGCTGTCTGCAACCTACGGGTGCATCTGATAGGGCCTGAAGGGTAGTGATACCCTTCCTTACGGGCAGGTCAGATCGGGTTGCACGTGGGCATCAGTTCTTGATGTCCGCTCAGCAGTAGGGCGCGGGCGGGGTTGACCCTGCCCGCCTTCCGAGGACAAAGGGAGTGGCGAGGACCACTCGGGAAACTGGCTAAGCGCCAGCATGCTACCGTGATGGACTCTCCAAAGCGAGTCATCGATGTTCGTTGCTGCAGGCTACGCAGCTAACCTTGTGGGTGCGATGTGCACTAGCCCCTCTCTGAAGCAATACCTTCTTGGTGGTTCCGGAGAGACGTAGGGTTTGGCGACCATAGGAATGGTTTAGTGGGTACGAGGAGAGAGTAGTCCTGGATTTTACTTTTGTTGTAGAAGACGGCCTGTCAGACCTACACTACCCTAACCTTCTGTTAGGGTGTCTGTTGTGCAGATTATCCCCCTATGGTTTAGAATGAAAAAAAAAAAAAAAAAAAAAAACACACACACACACACACACACACACACACACACACACACGACGGAAGCTGGAAAGTACTTACAGGCTTATGTGCCTGAGGGTTGCGAGCGCGTACCGTACCGTGTCACACGACGCTCTCTGCGTCATTACTGGTATGGTGCCTATCAGCATTCTTATCAGTGAGGACATGGAGTGCTTCGAAATGCGCGGCACAAGAGGCATACGCAGGACTGTCAGGATGGCCTCTATGGTCAAATGGCAGCGCGCGTGGGACAGTTCCACCAAAGGAAGGTGGACCTATAGGTTGATACCGAGGGTAGATAGTTGGATTAATAGGCGCCATGGGGAAGTCACATTCCACCTGACACAGGTCCTTACAGGTCATGGTTGCTTCCGACAGTATCTACACCGTTTCGGGCATGCGGATTCTCCCGAATGCCCAGTGTGCAATGGTTTAGAGGAAACGGCGGAACACGTTTTGTTCGTGTGCCCGCGTTTTCGCACAATGCGTGACCGCATGCTTGCCACATGCGGGGAGGACACAACTCCGGACAACTTGGTCCAGAGGATGTGTAGGGATGAGTTTGGCTGGAACGCCGTTTCAACGGCTATTACCCACATCGTCTGGGAGCTACAGAGGAGGTGGCGCGTGGACTCGGAGAATGGCTAGTCCAGATGCAGTACAAGAGGTGGTCCAGGGGTTCGGAGTCGGCTTCGTAGGTCATACCGGTGCCCTGCGGTCGAGATCGACCCTTACAACGATTAAGTGGCCGCGGAGAGGAAGTCCCGGTAGCGGTGCTGTCGTGGCGTCGGTCTACTGGGTTGGATCCAAGCCCGCGGTTGGAAAGGGGTCCCCGGCAAGGGTCGGGGCAGGTGGAGACCCTGCCGTCAGCAACCTACGGATGCATCTGATAGGGCCTGAAGGGTAGTGATACCCTTCCTTTGCGGGCAGGTCAGATCGGGTTGCATGTGGGCATCAGTTCTTGATGTCCGCTCAGTAGTAGGGCGCGGGCGGGGTTGACTCTGCCCGCCTTCCGAGGACAAAGGGAGTGGCGAGGACCACTCGGGAAACTGGCTAAGCGCCAGCATGCTACCGTGATGGACTCTCCAAAGCGAGTCATCGATGTTCGTTGCTGCAGGCTACGCAGCTAACCTTGTGGGTGCGATGTGCACTAGCCCCTCTCTGAAGCAATACCTTCTTGGTGGTTCCGGAGAGACGTAGGGTTTGGCGACCATAGGAATGGTTTAGTGGGTACGAGGAGAGAGTAGTCCTGGATTTTACTTTTGTTGTAGAAGACGGCCTGTCAGACCTACACTACCCTAACCTTCTGTTAGGGTGTCTGTTGAGCAGATTATCCCCCTATGGTTTAGAAGGAAAAAAACTAGGAGTGGGTAATGTCTGAGACATAACCGCAATGTTGACGTAGGACAAAGGCTGGAACGAGATTCCGACTTTTATAATTCCATAATACAATGTTTGTTGTTATGATAATACAAATGGTGGACTGATGTGTTGAGTAAAGTTGTTGTGTGATCGCTTTCGCTGAACGCATTTATAACCCAACAAACATTTTTGCTGTATAAGAGTAAAACAAATCACTCTTAAGCTAACTTTAGCTCAAGAAGCTGTTATTCAGCTGGTTCGGTTACTTGGAAAGATGTTGACTAGTTCAAGAATTATTTCGTTTTGAAGAGAAATTGTCAAATTACTGTTCTACGAGAGAATTTTCATCGAGCGGATAAAATTATTAGATAATTGAACGGCGTTAGATAGATCTTTTCAACTAAAGTTTAACGTGAAACTCTTTTTCCACAATAATGTTGTTTTCATCCAGGAAGAACATATTAGTGGCCGACTTCACTATTGCTGAACTACCAAGCTTTCAGTCTGTCGCTTTTGATTATCCGAATCATAACTCTTGAGGATTCATTTTCGCTGATCCTGGAAAAGACCGTTTATAAAACGGAAAATTTTGGCAAGACAATTATTGCATGTATGAATGCGGCCGTTTGCTGTCGTGGATGAGATTCCTGGTGCTGCCACCACGATAGCCGAGAGTCATCGCTGAGTTTGTGTGCTGCTGCCTAGCTGAGAGGTGGCATCTCCCTTCGCCTTGACTGATCCAAAGAAAATGACGAAAGATAACAGAGGAAATAGCGGTTATGCCCCTAGATTAGCAGATGAAGCTCCTCCCATTCGGCGAGCGTTCCAGTTAATTCCGTTTGCATGACCCGCCCACATTGTGTCAGCCGCTTCAAACGACTAATCAACCGTTCTTTGAGACAATTTCTAATCGAACGGATAAACTAATAGAGGTATTGAATAGTTAAGATCATTTTAATTCGATAAATATTAGAATGAAACAATGTTCCAGGCACAATTGTTCGAATAAGATGATGCGTTGCTAAATTTCGTGTAGAAAGATTAGTGATCGATTTTGCTGTTGCTGAGCCACAAAGCATTCAACCATTCGCTTTTCGAATGTACTACACTTTTACCGATCGATGGAATATATCCGAAAATTATCTGATTCATAACTCTTAAAGAATAATTTTCTCTGGTCCTGAAAAGGTCCCTTCAAATAACGGTTGATTTTAGAAAGACAATTGAAAATTATCCGCACTGAATGCAGGAAGCCATTGAAAACTGCCGCCGCCTGCTGCCGTGCATGAGATTCCTGGTTCTATCAGATAGATAGTCGAGAGTCGTCGCTGGGTTGGTGCGCAGCTATCCAGCTCCGGAGGTAACTTCCATTGCCGGGCTCACCGCAGCCGTGATCAGTGGATGAGATTCCTGGTGCTACCACTCGTCGCAGTTGACGTGCTGCTGCGCAGCCGTGGAGGTGATACCACCTCCACCCTCCCTGACTGATCCAATGAAAATGACGAAAGAAATCAGAGGGAACACCTTTTATGCCCCTAGATTAGCAGATGAAGCTCCTCCCATTCAGCTGGCTTTCCAGTTTATTTCGATTGCATGACCCCCCCCCCCGCATGCTCCGGACGCTTCAAACGATTTTCAACCAAGAAATGAGAGAAATTTTCATTTAACAAATAAAGTAACCAAAATATAAAAAGATTTAGATCATTTTAATTCCAAAAATGCTAGAATTAAACAAGGGATCGTCCTTAAATTACGGCACACAAAAGTTTGTCATTTTCAACCCCTCCTCATCACTATGTCACACGTTTTGTATGGGACCTCTGCAATTTTTGTATGGGTCGTCACACTTTGCTGACCCCCCTCCCTTTAAATGTGACGTAATTTCTGGATGCTCCCCAATGTTTCACGAAAAATGTTTCTGATAGGACAATGCGATGCTAAATTCTGGGTGGAACGATTTGTGGCCGGAATTCAATCTTTCATTTTTCGATTGAACCACAGTTTTCTCGATTGATGGAATGAAATTATCTGATTTACAACTTTTGAGAAATTATTTTCGGTGGTCCTGAAAAGGACCGTTTGATTATTTGACGATTTTAGGAACGAAATGGCATGAAAACATCATGTCACGCAATGCGTGTTGGTTTTCTCTTTGCTAAATACAGGATGCCACCGAAAACTGGTACGCCGCTTTCTGTCATGGATGAGATTCCTGATGTTATCCGCACGATAGCCGAGAGTTGCGGCTGGGTTGAAGTGCCACTGCTCAGCTGTGGAGGTGACATCCACCCTGCCTGACTGATCCAACGAAAATGACGAAAGGAATCAGGGGGAACAGCTTTTATGTCCCTAGATTGGCAGATGAAGCTCCTCCCATTCGACTGGCTTTCCAGTTTATTTCGTTTGCATGTCCCGCCCCGCATGCACCAGACGCTTGAAACGGTTAATCAACCGAGAAATGAGAAAATTTTCATATAACGAATTAAGTAACCAAAATATTGGAAGATTTAGATTATTTTAATTCGAAAAATGGTTAAATTAAACAATGTTTCACGAAAAATGGTCTGGACAGGATAATGCGTTGCTAAATTCCTGGTGGAATCATTGGTGGCCGGCATCATTATTGTTGCGGGCCACCAAGCACACAATTTTTTACTTTTCGGTTGCACCACACTTTTACCGAGCGATGGAATTAAATAATTATCTGATTCACAACTCTTGAGGAATAATTTTCTATGGTACTGAAAAGAACCGTTTGAATATTGGACGATTTCAGACAGAAAATTTACATGAATTTATCATGCCACGCAATGCGTGTTAGATTTCCCCGTGTTGAATGCTGAACGCCGTCGAAAATTGGCCCGCCGCTTGCTGCCGTGGATGAGATTAGTGATCGCCTTCACTGTTGCTGAACCACCACCAAGAATTCAATCTTTCACTATTGGTTTTCACTACACTTTCTCGGTCGATGGAGGAAATTTATCCAATTAACTCTCTAGGAAGCATTTTCGATGGTCCTGAAAAGAACCGTTTGAATTATTGACGGTTTTAGGAAGAAACTGAAATCAATTCATCATGCCACGCAATGCGTGTTGGATTTCTCCGTGCTGTTTGCTGGAAGCCGTCGAAAATTGGCCCGCCGCTTGCTGCCGTGGGTGCGATTCCGGATTTTACTGCTGCCTCTGTCACCACCGTCGATCAATCTGATGTTCAAACACTTCCTTGGTCTGCCGCGTTAGACGGTTAGAAGGTGAATGTGCAACAGCACCCTTGCCGAAAACCACCGCCACCGAGCCGACACGGCCGTCGAAGAAGAATGACGAAAACGCAAACGAAGAAAGTGGGCAGCTCTCGTTCGATGCGTTCACCTCGAGACGACAAAGACAAATGAGGGAAGATGCGAAGAAGCAGTAGCTTTTATATTCGACGGGAGCATCCAAAATGTGCTCGATCGTGATTGGCTGGAATAAACATGGGTTCACTTTTCCCAATTTTTCAATAGTTTGTTATTGAAAATCAGCAAATGTTAATATTGGACATAATTGGTGTAAAGATTTCCTATCGATTGGAGCCAAAATTTTGAAAATTCATCGAGAAATGGCTGAGTTATTAACGCTCAAAATCTCCACTTCAAACGTAACGCGGCCGATTTCTGAAAATTTAGAATGACACCCGGTATAGAAAAGAGAGACGTAGTCCTACGTCAAAAAAAAAAAAAAAAAAACACACACACACACACACACACACTCTTCTAAAATTCATTAAATCACTGCTGAAATCCCTTGTAACGATTCCCTAACGAAATCCTTGAGACCCCGTCTCTGAATCACCCTTAAAGCACCTTGAAACGTCCCTAGAATCCCCGTAATCCTATTGAAACGCCAAAACGAAACCTATCGGAAATCCGCTGAAACGTCTCTGAAGCCCTCTTAGAACCCCTCTTTTTTGAGCTCTCTCGGAACTTCCTGGAAATCCCTTTGGCCTGATCTCAAATACCCAGTTGCAAGACCTGCTCTCGCGAATTAAGTTTCCTCATTACAGCTCATACTTAATGTATGCACAAAATTCTCTCGTTGTATGCCTTTTTTTTTTTTAATTTATGCATAATAAGAGGTTCCAGTGCATATTTTGTATGTACATAAGAAAATGTAACACTCAGTGAGGTGTCTAAGATAAAGCTATTTTATGAGGGTTCGAGCTTCGAGGAGAAGTTTCGGAGGAGTTCGGAGGACTCTCAAGGGCGTTAATAGGGGTCTATTGCGTTTGCGGAAGCGTTTCAAAGATACTCCTGGAAGCTATGGTTGTTTCAGGAATATTAGGATATTTCAGAGGCATTAATGATGGTTCCATGGGTGTTTGGCTGCAAACGGTGAATCGATAAGGAGAGCGTCCAACATAGCTCTGGTCCTCACAAGTTCCTACCTCATGCATCCACGGGTCAAACGGTGACAAAGACCGCCAGCTAAGAGTTGTGTGCTTAGTTGGTAGTGCAGCCTGGGCACTGTTGTCCTTGTGACTTCAGCTAGATTGAGGAGGCACGATCCGAGTGTCTGTTCAATAAGGAGGTGCGGCTCAAACAGCGTCTGTTCTGGCATCTAGCGGCTGAGTAAGAAACGCTGCACCACGCCCAGCTAGATCCAAGGTGATAGTCCCAGTGTAGGTTGGGACGTTAAACAGAACTGGCACGATGACCTTCCGGCGAGACAGGAGTGTTGGCGTAGGCCCAATAAGCCTCCCGTAAAAATTTCCATTGCGAATAACGTAGGAGAAAATACAACTCGATACAATCGGCAAAGACCCACGCGACGAAATAAGGACTACGATTGGAAACTTGGAACATGGAATTGCAAGTCACTAGGTTTCGCAGGACGTGACAGGATAATCTACGACGAACTACATCCC